>NC_066583.1:56265276-56585020 GCF_024323335.1 Lathyrus oleraceus
ACAAATAGGCTAGAAGATTTCATACCAAAAGAATGTTGGATTGGTCTTAAACCTAGCTTAAGACTTGAAGGTGTTTGGATCTATAACACATAAACATGTTCCTGATCAGTTGAGAAGAAAACTTGATGACAAGTTAAGCTAGATGGTCCTGATAGGATATCACTCAGCTCGTGGATACAAACTATTCGACCCAGTGAACAAGCAAGTTGTAATCGACAGTGACATGATTATAGACGAGCTTAAGAAATGAGATTGGACTGAAGACATCAAGAAGGACTCAGTGAGAATACTATGTGATGAACTAGATGGTGAAGCTGACAGAGAAGTTCAACAAGAAGAAGTCAGAGGTCAAGCAGGCACAAGCAGACCTCAAAGAACAAGAGACATGCCTGCAAGATTGCAGGAATGTTTGACCACATTAGATGATATGGTAGATGATGAAGGTGAGCTAGTAAATTATTCATTCACTGAGCCAGTCAATGTAACTAAGGCATTGAAAGGCTCAAAATGGATGCATGTTATGGTGGAGGATTTAGAATCCATAGAAGACAACAAAGCCTGATCACTAGTTAAATTGACACAAGGTAAAAAGGCAATTGATGTGAAATGGGTGTACAAGGTGAAGCTGAATCCAAAGGGAGAAGTAATCAGACACAAGGCAAGACTTGTAGCAAAGGGATTTCTTCATAAATAAGGGATTGACTATGGTGAAGTTTTTTTCCCAGTTGTTAGGATCGAAACAATCAGGTTGGTTGTTGGTCTAGCAAACATGAATAACTGGTCCATGTGTCAGATGGATGTGAAATGTAAATTCCTGAATGGCCCTCTAGATAAAGAGGTTTATGTATCAAAACCAATTGGTTTTGTGAAGCAAGGCCGAAAGGAAAAGTACACAGGCTGCATAAAACCGTGTATGGACTCAAGCAAGATCCAAGAGCTTGGAACAAGAAGATAAATAGATTTCTAAAGGAGAAAGAGTTTATAAAGTGTACAACTGAGCATGGTGTGTATGTCAGAAGAAGCAAGAATGAGATGCTTATACTTTGTCTTTATGTAGATAAACTATTGATAACAAGCAGCTGCAAGAAGGAGATCAAAGATTTCAAACATGACTTATGCAAGGAGTTTGAAATTATTTCATATTTCCTTGGCATCAAATTCTACAAGAGTAGTAGAGGATTGATGTTGCACCAAATAAGATATGCAAGAGACATACTCAAAATATTTGAGATGGAGGAATGCAATGCAACTTCGACACCATCTGAAACTAGATTGCAGTTGACAAAGGATCTAGGCGAAGATGAAGTAGATCCAACTCAGTATAGAAGACTCATTAGATCACTAAGATACCTATGTCACATCAGACCTGATCTAGCATACAATGTAAGTATGGTGAGTAGATTCATGTAGAAGCGAAAGATATCTCATTTTGCAGCCACCAAGAGGATATGGCATTTTGTTTCCTGCATTTTGTTTCCAAAGGTATGGTGACTAGACTATGGCATTTTTTTCTTGCAGTGGATGGAGGAAAAGAATGTAAACTTGTAGGATACACTGACTCTAGTTGGTGTGGTGATGTTGGGGACAAAAAAGCCACAACTAGATACGTGTTCATGTTAGGGGGTGCACTAGTTGCTTGAAGTTCAAGAAAGGAACTTGTTGTAGCATTATCATCATGTGAGGATGAATACATAATTGCCTCTCTATGTGAATGCCAAGTAACATGGATGATGGATTTGATCGATAAAATTATAGGGAAGAATCATGGAGCAATAACCATGAAGACCATCAACATGTTTATTATCAACCTGGTGAAGAATCCGATAGCACGTGGAAGAAGTAAGCACATCGAAATGAGATACCATTATCTAAGAGAACAAGTAGAAAATGGAAGGGTGAGCCTAGAACATTGCAGATCAGAGAATCAAATTAAAGACATAATGACTAAGGTTGTGCAGGTCAAATTGTTCAAGAGATTGAGAACAATGATGAATGTAGATAATTTAGACACAATGAATTAGGTGACATGTTAAATATGTAATTATTTTTGTTAAGCATAAGTGTATTCTAAAAATGTCGAAGTATGTAGTTGTCGAAGGAGTTAACTTCGAAAAAATCTAAGTTTGTTGATTTTCAACAAAGTCGAATCAGTTTACCTCGACATAGTTGAACTTAGTTTTTTTTTGTAAGAATTGAGTTAGTTATTTTGAGATTATTTGGTGTGAAAGTAATCTTATTATAAATAGAAGGAGACTATATGTAAACAAGATATATCACTCTGTAAACACTTTCGAGAAATTCAATTCAGTGCAGTTGTACAGCAAAATACATTCTTCCTCTTCCACCAAATTCTGTATTCTCAAAACCTAAATTTAACATTTCTTTCATCTCTTCAAATCTGTGTGCAAAGTAGAATCAACTTGCAACCAATGTGTGGTTGATTCACTCAAGAAAATGGTGAAGAACAGGAGACATGATCAATTACAAAGATTGATTTTTGTTCATGAAGATTGATTTGGATTATATCAAAGATCGTGGTTAATTCCAACAATTATCTATATAAAAGCACTTACATACAATCAAACATGTCGTTTGTCATCAAATTTTTTTTTTATAAAATGGAGCCAAAAAACCTCCCATAAATTTCTAACAAAAAACTCCAAATTATATAATATAAAACCAGTAATTATTAGTAGTCACAAAATTCTCCACAAATAACAAATAATTTAATAAAAAATTAAGTTTAAATTTTAGCGGTTTAAGCCCTCACAAACTTTTTTTTTAAATTCAAAATCTATTTTACTTTGTAGAGATTTAAACCCTCACAACAAAATATGACATTTGTGACTTTTAAAAAAATATCATATCTTGTATGCTAAATATTTATTTAATTTTAATTTATGATCTTGTGACAATTTAAAATGTCATATTTGTTAATAAATATTTTAGTTCATGAAAACTTGTGACAAGTAACAATAAACTTTTTCAAATTTTTTTAGATATGCATATCATATAACAGGTTAAGAATATGACAGTTAAAATAATGTGTTCCAAAAAATTGTCACCATTTTTTTTATTTTTCTATGGACATAATTCTCATTCATTCTAGTTCCTGGCATGAAGAATAATCTAATGAGTGTAGGTCAGCTAATTGTTAAATGTTTCTAAGTTATTATGAAGGAAAATCTCTTGAAGTTGTATGATAATGATCAAAAGCTGATTATGCAGTATGAACAAGGAAGAAACAAAACATTCAAGGTGATTATGGGAACAACTAAAACAAAATGCCTTAGTGTAGAAGATACTAAAAGTGATAATGAGTTATGGTACAAGAGGTTGAGGCATCTGAACTTCAGAAGCTTAGGGAATTTGAGTCCTAAGAAGATTATACATGGCATTCCTAAGATTGTGAAGCCTAAGAAGACATATGAGATATGCATGAAAGGCGAGCAACCTATATTTCCATTTGCATCATAAGTGACTCCAAGAGCAAAACATGTTTTAGGAGTAGTGCATTATGATGTATGTGGACCATTTAAAGTACATTCACTTGGAGGAAACAAGTACTTTGTGTCATTTGTGGATGAGTTTACAAGAATGACATGGGTAACACTCATCAAGTTTAAATATGAGGTGTTTGCTAAGTTTCAGAAGTTCAAGGTGAAGGTTGGAAAATAAAGTGGTCAGAAGCTGAAAATTTTCAGAACTAATGGTGGAGGTGAGTACAACTCTACAGATTTTAGAAGGTTATGTGAGGAGAATCGAATTGAACATGAGGTTACTTCTCCATACACTCCTCAAAACAATGGTCTTGCTGAAAGAAGAAATAGAATTTTGTTTGATATGACAAGGAGCATGTTGAAGGAGAAGAAGCCCCCTCACACCTTGTGGGGAGAAGATGTTGCTACTGCAGCATATATGTTCAACAGATGTCCAACTAAGAAGATGAAGGAAATTATTCCTTTTGAGAAGTAGACTGAAGATAAGCAAAGTGTGAGCCATATGAAGGTGTTTGATTCTATTTGTTATAAACATGCACCGTATGTTAAAAGAAGGAAGTTGGATGATAGAAGCAGAGTCATGTTGCTTATAGGTACCACAGTACAAGTGCTTATAAGCTTTACTGTCATGTCACTAACAAAGTTGAATTCGGCAAAGATATCATTATGAAGGAATCGACAGCGTGGGATTGAAATAAGCCTCAATCCAACTCTGGTGAAGTCCTATACCTGAGTTAACTTCTAAAGACATGCCAGGCTATGAAGGAAAATCTACCTCTGAAGGAGATTCTGAGTCTGAAGATGAGTCAAAGTCTGAAGGTAACTCTGATACTGAAGAAGAATCTGAAGACGAGTCTGACTCTGAAGGTGAATCTGATTCTGATCCAGATTTTGATGATGATACAAACTATGGTGGTAATCATACCTCTGAAGGTGGTCATGCCTCTTATGGTGGACCAGACTCTAAAGGTAGTCCAACATTTGATACTGTTCCAACATCTAAAGAAGATTTTGAAAAAGTTTAGAGGCCAGAAAGAATCAAACAAATACCAAGATGATTTGCAGAGCTTGACATATTGCAAGATATTGAGATAGACTCTAAAGGGGAAGTCATTCACTGTGCCATATTGGTAGACTCTATACCAGTTAGTAATGAAGAAGATCTCAAGAAGAAAATATGGTTGAAGGCTATAAAAGAAGAACTTGAGGCTATAGAAAGAAACAAGACTTGGGAGTTGACTGAGTTTCCAAAGAAAAAGAAATTCATCAGTGTGAGATGGGTTTACAAGTTGAAACTAAATCCAGATGGATCAATTGGAAAACACGAAGAAAAGTTAGTAGCTAGAGGATTTCTACAGAAATCTTGATTAGATTACTTTGAGGTGTTACCTCATGTAGCTAGACATGAAACAATCAGGCTGGTGATTACTATAACTGCTAGTAGAAATTAGCCTATGATGCATTTAGATGTGTAATCTGCATTTCTGAATGGTCCTTTACAAGAGGAAGTTTATGTATCACAACCTTCTAGATTTGTGGAAAAAAAAGTCAGGAATGGATGGTGTACAAGTTGCATAAAGCCTTGTATGGACTGAAACAAGATCATAGAGCCTAGAATCTGAAAATTGATCATTTTTAAAGCTTCGTGGATTCAAAAAATGTGAGATGGAGTATGTTGTTTATGTTAAACATACATCTGATAGAAATACGATTCGGGTGCGTTTCTATGTTGATGACATATTACTAACAGGTGTTGTACCCCAAAATTTACCCTCTTCTTTTTTACCATAGTTGGATTATGTTTTATCTTCATATACATTCATGCATATCATTGGTTCTATGGTTATGAGATCAAGGCATCTCTCTGATGACTTTCTTCAAGCTTTAGAAGGAAGAGCAGTGACAATCAATGCAAGGAAGGTGAGGTACCCTCAACCTCTTGATCATTCAAGCCACAAGGGTGTCCTCATGCCCCAGGACATCTCAAATGGTCAATTACCTCATCAGTTGAATGAGAATTACAAGAAAATGGAATTGGATCACACTCTTCTATCTTTGGATCCCTGAGCTAGAAGTGTTGATTATATCAGTATGTGGCATGCCCATGGGCCAATCTTGGATCATCTTCATCCTATTACCATACAATACATCCTTGTTCCAAAGTTCTTCCCACTTTCCCTAGAAGAATCAAGGTTTTGAGGATGTGCACTCTTATCCTGTCACTCTTGACTAAAATTAGGGTTTGTGATAAAATCAGTTTATTTCTGACTTTTTGAGCAAAACTTGATTCCATGATATTCTATGTGTCCTTAAGTGTCTATAAGTAGAGGGTTGGTCATTAATTCCATTTGTAAGAGACTCAATTGGTCAGATGATTGTTGGTTTGATTCAATTGGGGAAAAGTCAATTGGGCATGTTAAAAAGTCAACTTTTGGTCTTTTTGGTCAACATTGTGTTCCTCAAGTCAAAATTGGTCTATATGTGAAATTTGATCAAGAAAAGTCAAGAGATTCATCAAAAATCAAGAATTATGGAAAGTTGCTTAAATTGGAAACTAGGGTTTTGAAACTTACTATTTTTGGTAAGTTTAGTCTTAGTGAACAACTACTTTCATGGCCTTTGTTCTACATGATCAAGACTCCAAACCAAGTTGGCCCTAACATGAATTTTGTTCTCCCTCATCCAAGATTCAAGGAGATACCAAGATTAAGCCATTTGGATCATCATAGCACTAGATATGATCGTGGAAAGTAGGGTTTTTCAAATTCATCCATTTGTTTCAAAACTTAGAAATTTTCTAAGTACCTAAGTCAGGATTACCAAGCATTGTTCATGGCAGTTTTTCTAGACCTTAAGGACTTCATCTCAATTGGTTTCCAACATGAAAGTTAAAGTACTAGATCCCTCCTTTCCATTGCTTCCAAGAGCAAATAATTTGGATCACCATAGCTTGAGATATCAGTCTCACAAGTCATGGCATTGGACTGGTTGAATGGCTTGTGTACTTAGTGGAATTTTTCTAAGTTTTCATTCTTTCCAAACCACATACTTCATGTTCATTTTCCACAAAGTTCTAGACCTTATTAGGATTCGACCTCAACATGAAACTTATTCCTCTCATTCCACTCTTTCCAAAAAGCTCTAATTCAATCTTTTTGGCCAAAAGAGCATGAAGTTTTGTTGGCTCAATGTCACCAGGTTGCAAGCTTTCCTACATCATCTCTTTGGTCGAATCCTTGAAAGTTGATCACACTCCTTTGCAACAAGGCCATTTCCCACTCAAGTGAACTTCAATCTTTACTCCTTTTGGCCAAGCAACATACTATCCCATGCATGCATGTCATGTATCAGGTTTGCCAAATGAAGGAAATGCTCTTTCGACCAAGCTTTCTTCATACACACTTCTTCCCAAGCTACAAAGACAAGTCTATTTCCTACTGCACCTCAGCACCTACAAGACGACATAACACTCTATTTTCTCACAAGTCAAACACAGTTCTGATACCAAAGGCTCTTACACATTTATTTAGACTAGTTTTCCCTCCAACGGGTGTGTGCAAAAGGGAAAAGTAACACTTCATCTGTAGAGATATATAACGGAACCTTAACCTAGTTAAGAGGAGGGAGATCATTTTGGAGAAAGGGAGAAGACTTGGCAGTTGCAACATCCTTCGAGAGTCTTTGCTTATTTCACTTCTGGATCCACCTTTGCTAATCATCCAACACCATCCTTGCTTGAAGAGAAGAACCAAGCTTCCTTGGTATTGCTTCTGCAGCACACTTGGAATCAAGAAGCAGTGGACTTTTCTCTACTAGGTAGTTATATTATCTTCACATTACATCCATTTTGAAACATGTACATGCCATAGATGGTTAAGAGTGTTGATTAGAATCATTTCAATGCCTCACTTCCATCTGTGTATTCAAACATGTGATGTATTGAGTTTGTTGAAAATTTGGTTATAATGAGTTTTCTCTAACTTTCATGCCACTTTTCTTTTAAACTAGACCTTATTTTTTAATTTGGTTTGAAATGACATTGTAGTGCTTCATGAGTTATATGTTTTGTCTTTTGGTTTCTTGTGTTTTCATGCACTGTAGAATAAGATATTAGGGTTGGAAGTTTTACTTGTGGAGTCGGGTTTAGGGTTCATGTTGCATGGCTTAAGGTTGGGGACAAAATGCTGGCTATTTCTGATTGGTTGGGGATGGATTTTATCTTTTAGTGACTTAAGGCTGGTGTGACCGATTGATGGCCAGGTCCACATGTTTTTGTACATTTTAATTCCTCTTTTAATTGTCACACTACCAAAAACTGAGTTTTGGGTTGGTTTGGTTGTTGGGCCAGTTTGTTTCGCTGTTCACACCCCCAATTTTTGAGCCCATGAGCATGATTACACGTTGATTAGTATATTCTCAAGTTTACTAATACACCCCTTTTCTTTTCATTTCTCATTTATTTTTATTTTATGGTACCACTTGTATTTAATTCTATTAAAATTATTTCTTGTAGGCCAAAAATATTAATTAAATTCATGAAGGCTATTTCAAGTGTTATTATTTTTTTCATATTTCATTTTTTAATTTATTTTAATATTTATTCCATCATTTTTTATTATATGTATATTTCTATGCTAACTTACTTTGTTAGGGCTTGATTTTAATTTTTCCTTTTTGAGTTTTGACCCAATTTTTTGCACACTTGTAGACATATGTGTATAGGTCTTTTAAGTTTTCATCCTTGCTTTGGTTGCTAATTTTAAGTCAATTTTGAATCTATTTTTGAAGGTAACTTTGTAGTGACTACTTGTTTGTGCGAGTCTAGATGATTTAATTACTTAAACATATTTTACATTTGGTTTTAAGAATATCTCAAGGTTATATTGTGATTTTGACCTCATCTTTCCATGGTTAAATTTTCATAATTTATCTTTGCTTCTAACTATTTTTCTTGGAATTGTGAAGGACATGTTTGTTTCCTTGTATCACATTTGTGCATTTGGTTTGTTTGTTTTGAATTGCATTTGTGTACCCATTTGGGATCTCCCTTTTCCCCCTTGACTTCATCATCATCTAGGAGACTTAAATCCACCCATGTGAACTATTTTGAGCATCTCCACTTGGTTTTTCTTTGTTTACTTATCTTGTTTACTTCTTACTTGCTCTGTGAGGCCTCAGTTGGATTTTTGTCTTGTGCATTCTACTTTGATTAACTTTGAGTCCAATGTATTTTATTTCTTTTGTCTACACTTAGGTTTTACTTGGTCTTGGCAATCTTAGGTCTTTCTCTTATGATTCCTTGAGTGGTACTCCATTACCATTCATCATGATGACATATTAAGAGCTATATTCTTTTCTTCCTTGACCTAGTTTAGGGTTTGATAGATGGTGAAACTCTTAGGAGTTTGGGATCCTTTCTTTGGGAATCTTGATACTGTGCTCCTTCTATTTCTTTATGTCTCAATTCCATTTCACATTGCCTTTTACTTTGGACAAAGGACTCCTTGTTTGGATGATGTCCATCTTTTGACTTTGGTCATGCTTGAACTTAGAGCTTATGATTTTGGTTGATACCTTTTGAAGTTTAGAATTTGTATTTGATGCATTGAAGAAGATTTTTCCAAAGCCTTATGACATATGAGCATCCCCCTTTCAATCTTTGTTCATCTGGTTGGTAAAGGATTCCTTTTCTAGAATGATATCTTTGCTTGTTTATCAAGTTACTTAATTTTGATTTGTGTGTGAAGTTTGAATGACTTCTTTCATTACTCTTAGACCTCATCTTGTCTTGATAACTTGTTTTATGCTTCTCTTCCATGACTTGATATGAATTGTTATTATTTCATCTACCCTTTCATGACTTAATATGATTTGTTCCTCTTCTATATGTTTTTCCATGAACTAATATGGACTACTTTTGGTATGAATTGTACTACTTTATCTCTTTCATGACTTGATATGAATTGTCTGGTTTCTATCTTCTTGTCCCATGACTTGATATGGATTGCTATTGTTTTCATATCCTTTCCATGACTTGATATGGATTTTTATTGCTTCATTTATTTCTTCTTGACTTGATATGGGTTGCAATTATTTACATTCTATTTGTTCTCCCATGACATGATATGGATTGCTACTATTTTTTTTTCTTTCTATCATGACTTGATATGATATGGTGGTGTTTATTGTTCCATGACCTAATATGGACTATCTTCCTCTTATCCCTTTTCCTTGTGTGGATAACATGTTCCCCATACGATTCCTTTGGTTCATTATTGGTTAAGATTGAACTAAAATAGACCTTAGGTTTGTTAACCAAGCATGATAACATTAGGTAGTCCCCTTGATCCCTAACCCTAGGTCAATCTTTGCATGACAATCTAGTTAAATGTTTCCCTTTTATCCTAACCTTAGGACCACTATTGCATGCCAACATTAGGTTCCTCTTTAGAATCCCTTTAGATTTTCCATTTCTTTTTGCATTCATTCTAAAACAAAAAAAAACATTCCTTAATCAAAATCCAAAAACATTCTAATACTACTTGAAGTCTTTCAACAATAAGAAAGAAGTACTCATATACCTCCTGCTTTGGGAGGATCATTTGATGTATTATTTCAACAAAAATACTCAATCAATCAAACTTCTTTTTCCGCTTGGCTTTTCTTATAAAAAACTTCAATAAGGGTGGTTACCCATAAAAAGCACTAACAAATAAATTTTTTTGAGAAGAACTACGGTGCTATGATTCTTTTGATATGTAGGCATTGGGTTGCAAAACCTAAGTGAGCGCAAAAAAACTTTCTTTTGTTTACAATTCAATGTTTGCATACATTCCCTTATTAGTAGTAAGCCTTAGAATAAACATACCCTTTTGATTAGAACAACAAGAGTGGATCCTGTAGAGTACTACAGACGTGAGGGGTGCTAATATCTTCCCCTTGCGTAATCGACTCCCTTACCCATCTTTTGGTTGCGAGATCATTAGATTCATCCTTCCTTAGGTTTACTCAGTGTTTCCTTTCCCTCTTATGGGATAAATAACATTGATGGCGACTCTGTTTTGTGTGTGCATTTTTCGAGATGCGACAACAAAGAGTTGTTCAGATGAGATAGCTAAGTTCAAGAAGGTGTTGATAAATGAATTTGAGATGTCTGATCTAGGAAATGATATATTTTCCAGGGATGGAGATTTTGTACAATGATAAAGGTATAATTTTGCATCAGCTGAAGTATGAACTTGAGATTTTGAAGATATTTGAGCTAACAAATTGAAAGTATGCAACCACACATGCTTAAACAAATCACAAGTTGGATTTTGATGTTGAGGATGTTGATATAGATTCTATAACATTTAAATAGTTGGTGGGCATATTGAGATATCTCTGCAATACCATACGTAATATTTGTTATGCAGTTGGAATGGTGAGTATGTTTATGAACAAACTAAAGTGGTTAAACTACCATGATGCTATCAAGATACTGAGGTATATTAAAGGGACTCTGAAGTATGGAGTTTTGTTTCCTTCTGGTGTTGAATCTGATTCAGAGGTGATATATTATTCAAACTCTAATTGGTATGGAGACAGAGTTGACAAAAGAAGTACTTCTAGATATTTTTTCAAATATCTGGGAGATCCCATTTCTTGGTGCTCCAAGAAGCAACCAATGGTTGCATTATCAACCTGTGAAGCTGAGTACATTGCAAGTGCTTTGTCTGCTTGTCAAGCTGTGTGGATTCTGAACTTGCTGCAGGATCTGAAGATCAAGGTGAGCAAGCATGTGAAGTTGATGATTGACAACAAATCAGCTATAAGCCTTGCTAAGAATCCAATGTTGCATGGAAAAAGCAAGCACATTGACACAGATTTTCATTTTCTACGCAACCAGGTTTAGAATGGAGTGCTTGAAGTTGCTCATTGTAGCACTCAGAAGCAACTATCAGATGTACCGACCAAAACAATCAAGACCGGACATTTTATCCATTTGAGGGATGAAATTGATGTTGTTGATTTTAATCTTGAATGTGGATTAAGGGATGATGTTAAAGTGTAATCTAAATTCATATTAGTTGCATTTAACTTACATTTGAATTTTATTTAAGTTCTGATAGTATATAAACCAAATGTGGTTTTAGTTTATGAAGTAATTTTGAATTGTGGCTGTTTTATCTTTTTTTTTATTAGAAAGTTAGTTACGTTTCTCTCTTCTTTCTCCATCTTCATCGTCTTCACCTTATTCCTTCTTGTACGCTAACAATAAGTAACAATAAACTTTTTCAATTTTTTTAAAGATATGCATATTGTATAACATGTTAAGAATATGACAGTTAAAATAATGTGACCAAAAAATTGTCACCATTTTTTTTTCATTTTTCTTTGGACATAATTCTCATTCATTCTAGTTCTCATCTTTTTTTACCTATGTTACATTTCCCTCTTCTCTAAAAACTTTATTTTAAAATTATATATATATAACACAAACAATTCCGGCTGGTTGGACTGGTTAAACCGTGAACCGAATGGTAGAGCGGTCCGGTAAGGTCATCAAACCATATTTGCAATTAACCCGGTGAAAATCAATATAACTCAGTCGGTTTACTAATCAGACCAGTGAACCAATAGATTTTTTAATCCTGTGAGTTGATCTTTTTATGTTTATTTATTTTAGATTAATTATAATTTGGATCCCCTGTTTTCATTTATCTTAAGTTTTGATGCCCTATTTTAAAATATGGTTTTATTAGTATTTATAATTATGTTAATTATTTATAATAACTAAATAATATTAAAATTGCAAAAATGAAATTTTGTCAAATTTTAAGAATCAAATATATAACCTTTCAAAACTATTAGGATTGTAATTTTATCAAATGCACTATAAATTTCTTTGATATTTAATTTAATCAAAGAAAAGAGATTATATATATATATATATATATATATATATATATATTTTCTCCATTCATTCTCATTAAACACATTTACTATTAATGATACACTATATTACTATATTAAATTTAAAAAGTTAGAAAATTAATTATACGAAATAATCATATTATAAATTAATAAAAGATTAAAAAAATCATGTTACTAAAGAAAAATGAAATTATATTTTCACATTATTTTAAGTATGAATCTCACTATTAAAAAAAAGTTTATGGTGATAAAGAAAGATGAAATTAAATTTTCAAATTATTTTCTAATTTTCTACTCTATCTTTTATTTTTAACTATTTATATAGAGTATAATATTTGTTTACAAGATGAAGAAAATGAAGATGGAAGACGAGAGAGAAGGGAGAGAATTGAAATAACAAACTTCCACTACTCTTCCAAACCAAATGATTACGCACACACCACTATTGACAGCTACACTTGTTATATACATAAACAATAATGTCACATATGCGAAAATGCTAACCTACACTAGCTAGGCCAAGCTTAACAAAGCTAATACTACTACTAAATATGGATTACTTCTAACACCATCCTTTAATTCATATTTAGCTAATCAAAACTAATAACACCAATTCCATTCCTCAAGTGGACAAATTGACCAGTCTTGATCGCTTTCATCAAAACATTTCATAGTTGCTTTTGAGTGCTACAGTGCATAACTTCTAGCACGCCATTCCGAACCTGACTTCTCAGTAAATGATACTTAGTCTCAATATGCTTGCTTCTTCCATGCAACACTGGATTCTTGGCAAGATTGATTGTAGACTTATTATCAATCATCAGCTTCAGAGGCTTGTTTACCTTGATCTTTAAATCATGCAGTAAATTTAGAAGCCAAACAGCTTGACATGCAGCCACAATACCTGTAATGTATTCAGCTTCGCAGATTGACAAAGCAGCAACAGACTGCTTCTTGGAACACCAAGAAATAGGACCTCCCAGATACTTAAACAAACATCCAGAGGTACTTCTTCTGTTAACTCTATCTCCACACCAATCAGAGTCTGAGTAACACATCAATTATAAATTAGCCTTTTCACTAGAAGGGAAAAAACTCCATACTTCAGAGTCCCCTTAATATACCTCAGAATCCTGAAAACAACTTGGTAATGAGACCACTTCAGTTTACTCATGAACCTACTAACCATTTCAACTACATAGTAAATATTAGGTTTGGTATTACACAAATACCTCTGAGATCCAACCAATTGCTTGAAAGTTGTAGCATCTACATCATCACCCTCAGGATCCTAATCTAATTTGTGATTTGTTTCTGAAGGTGTGATTGCAGTCTTACAATTCAACAGCTTAAATCATTTCAGAAGTTCAAGTTCATACTTCAGCTGATGCAAAATTATACCTTTCTCAGAGTACACAATCTTCATTCCTAGAAAATATGTTATATCTCCTAGATCAGTCATCTCAAACTCAATCATCAACACCTTCTTGAACTTCATTATCTCATATGAACACCTTCCTGTCAACAATATGTCATCAACATAGAGACACACCAGAATCATATTGCCTTCAGAAGTATGCTGAACATAAACGCCATATTCCATCTCACACTTTTTGAATCCTTGGAGCTTGAAAATGAATCAATTTTCATATTCCAGGCTCTAGAAGCTTGTTTCAGTCCATCCAATGCTTTATGTAATATGTACACCAACCCTTCCTGATTTTTTTCACAAATCTAGGAGGTTGTGACAAGTATACCTCTTCTTGTAATGGACCATTAAGAAAGGTAGAATTCACATCTAAATGCATCAGAGGTCAATTCCTGTTAGCAACTATCACAATCACCAATCTGATTGTCTCATGTCTCGTTACAGGAGCAAACACCTCAAAGTAATCTAACCTAGACTCCTGTAGAAATCCTCTTGCTACTAACCTTGCTTTGTGTTTTCCAATTGATCCATATGGCTTCAGTTTCACCTTAAAAATCCATCTGACGCTAATGGCTTTCTTGTTCTTTGGAAACTCAGTCAACTCCCAAGTCTTGTTTATTTATATAGCCTCAAGTTCTTCTTTCATGACCTTTATCCACACTTTCTTCTTGAGCGCTTCTTCAATAGTAATTGGTTCAGAGTTTACTAACATGACACATTCAATAACTTCTTGGAATGTTTCTGATTCTTTGTGGCCTCTGAATTTGTTCAAAATCTTATTTAGATGTTGGAATAATATCATATGCTGGAACCCCATAAGTATCACCTTTAGAGGCATGACCACCTTTAGAGTCTGAAATATTCCTAGAGTCTGGATCTCCACTAGAGTCTGAATCACCATCAGAATCTGGATCAGAATCCGATTCATCTTCAGAGTCAAACTCGCCTTAAGAATCATCTTCTGATTCTGATTCATCTTCAGAACCTTCAGATTCTGAAGTATCGTCAAAAGTTAACTCAGGTGTTAACACCACACCAGAGTTGGATTGAGGCTTGTTCCAATCCCACACTTTTGATTCTTTTAAAATATATATGCTAAATTCAACCATGTTTAGTGTAACACCCCAATTAAAATAAGCTAATTATTTAATTTAAATTAATATTTTATTTATTAATTTAATTGAATAATTAGAAGTTTGGATTAATAATATTATTATTTTGGAATAATAATTATTGGATTATTATTTTTATTATTGGAATAAAGTGGAAATCAGTAAAAAGGTCCCATTTAGTAAAAAGGTTATTGTTTTTCACGTGAAAAGGAAAAAGAGACAGAACGTGGAAAAGGGAAAAGAGAGAACCAGAGAACAAGGGATTGAAGGGAGGAAAAGCTTGAAGCTGCAGAATTTGCCGGATTAACTCAGGTAAGGGGGGTTTATCGTTGATTGAAGGGTATTATATGATAATATGTCATGGGTAGTGATAGACCTTTAATTTACCTTTGAATTGGATGATTATGATGAATTTGTGGAAATAATTGATGAACGAAATTGGGTGATAATCGAAAGAAATTCGTAGGAATTGTATGTGATAATGTCAGGAGTTGTGAAATCGAATAGGGAATGATTCGGGTTAGATGATATGAGTGATTTCTGTGTAAATTTGGACTGTGGAAGGTGAGATCGAATAGAACTCGTAGCAGAAAAACCATAGCAGATCTGGAAATCTGGTTTCTGGTCATACGCGTATGGCACTAGGCAATACGCGTATGGGATGGCTGGTACGCGTATGGCGCTAGGCAATACGCGTATGGATGAGGAAGATGAAATTTTGAACGTAAAATGGTCTCTGGTGGTACGCGTATGGGGAAGTGATACGCGTAGCATACGCGTATGGAATTGGGCAATACGCGTATGGCTTGGTCAGGATTTAGGCAATACGCGTATGGCATGGGCAATACGCGTATGGGCAGGATTGTGATTTCCTGTGCTGTTGTTGTGCAGTTTTTGACTGGTTAGGCTGAGTAGTGAGACTTAGCTGAGGTATGATGTAATAGGGATCATGTCCCGTTGTTTTGAGTAGTATAGGTATTAGTAGAGTGTGCTAATACTGTGTTTGATTTTATGGCATGTTGTGATATGCTTTTGTGATAAATGTATTGACAATATGTTGAGGATAGGTGTTGATATGCAGGATGCTGTGAATGTATCAGTTATGTATGCATGTGTGAATAGACTGTTTTGTGGCTTAGAGTGTGAGCATATGTCTATTTTGAGTTGTTGTTGTTGTTGTATTGCTAGGTAATTAGCATGCATGATTAGCCTGTGGGGCTGTAGCTAATTCCCATGGTGAGGAATTAGTGAGTGAATTCTTGTGGAATTGTTGCTGATGTTGGCATACTAGATGAGTAGTGTGCATAGTCTAGCCTTTGGGGCTGTAGCTAATTCCCATGGCGAGGAATTAGTGAGTGAGTCATTAGATCTCAATGAGTGGGACTAGTGAGCTCAGTAGCCGTATCCAGAGGGATCGGTGAGCTTGGACTATATGTTCAAGAAGAGTCGGTACCGCATTTCATGGAGTCTCATTACATAATGAATGCATGGCATAGCCTGTGGGGCTGTAGCTAATTCCTATTGTGAGGAATTAGTGAGTAAATCGTTGTGTTGTGTTGTTGGTGTTGAGCATGTTTTGAGATTTTACCTATGCTATTTGTTATTGTTGAGTATGAGGTTGCGTTGATACTGCTGTTATGGAGTGGGTAGTCTGGTTAGGGTGATTCGATGCGTTATTTACTTAACATTACATGTTGTTGTATAATGCTTGTTATATTGATTGAGGAACTCACCCTTACAACTATTTTTCAGGTAACGAGCAGTGAGTTGAGTAGAAGATAATGTTGGAGTCTAGTGTAGTCTCCTAGTGGGTCATGCTCTGGTAGATGTAACATCGGGATGGGATGTTTGAATATTTTATTGATTGGTTGTGAATCATTTTGCATGTAATATGTTACATGTTTGGAATAATTGAATTGATTTCTATCCGCTGCGTATCATGCAGATACCTTATATTTTGAATTGGATAAATGAGCATGACAGGACACTTTGATGATTAGTGTGTGATGTTTGTGTGACACCCTTCGGGGCATAATTACTCTGATTAATATGTTATTATTTTTTTTTATTTAAATAATTTGGGGTATTTTAGAAGGGTGTTACATTAGTGGTATCAGAGCATAGTCGGTCGAGTCGAGTCATAATTATTCTGTTTTCCCCGTACGGGATAGGTGTTGTTTAACCCTATCAGTACTTACTATTTTAGCTTGTTGGGTTTTCAGAATAGAGATGGCTGGAAGAGGTAGAGATGATGCTGCGATTGCTGAGGCTCTGGGTATGCTAGCTGGAGTACTTGGAGGAAATCCGAATGTGGTGGGAATGGGAGCTGCTCGTCAGTTGAGTGAGTTCCAAAAGAACAATCCTCCAATGTTCAAGGGAGCATACGATCCAGATGGTGCTCAGAAGTGGTTGAAGGAGATTGAGAGAATCTTCAGAGTAACTGAGTGTGCTGATAATCAGAAGGTCAGGTTCGGTACGCATATGCTGTCAGAAGAAGCTGACGATTGGTGGGTTGCTACCCGCACTGAGTTGGAAACTGCTGGAGATGCTGAGATTTCTTGGGCTGTGTTCAGAGAGAGATTTCTGAGGAAGTACTTTCCCGAGGATGTCAGAGGAAAGAAAGAAATTGAGTTCTTGGAATTGAAGCAGGGTAACAGGTCCGTTACGGAGTATGCTGCCAAGTTCACAGAGCTGTCGAAGTATTACACTCCCTATGCTGAGGCTGCTGGGGAATTTTCCAAGTGTGTGAAGTTTGAGAACGGGTTGCGTCCCGAGATCAAGCAAGCGATTGGATATCAGAGGATTAGAGTGTTTTCTGATCTGGTTGACTGTTGCAGGATTTTTGAACAGGATTCCAAGGCCAGAGCTGAGAGCTATCAGCAGAGGGTTGATAGGAAAGGCAAGAATCAGATTGATCGTGGAAAACCGTATACAGCTGGCAAAGGTTTTCAGAGGCAGAGTGGGATGAAAAGGCCTAGTGGGGGAGACTCTAGTGCTCCTGTTAAGTGTTACCGATGTGGTCGGGCTGGACATCGTGTTCATGAGTGTACCAGTGCTGAGATGAAGTGTTTCAAGTGTGGAAAAGGTGGTCATTTGGCTGCAGAGTGCCGGTTGAAGACTGTGACTTGTTTCAACTGTGGAGAGTTGGGTCATATCAGTCCACAGTGTCCAAAGCCAAAGAAAGAGAATCAGTCAGGAGGCAAGGTTTTTGCTTTATCGGGTTCTGAGACTTCTGCAGATGATCGTTTGATCCGAGGTACGTGTTATATTAATGGCTTTCCTCTTGTAGCTATTATTGACACAGGTGCGACTCATTCTTTTATATCTTTGGATTGTGCTGTGAAACTTAAGTTAGAGATATCTGAGATGCGTGGTAGTATGGTGATTGATACTCCTGCGAAGGGTTCAGTGACTACTACTTCTGTTTGTTTAAGTTGTCCCTTGAGTATTTTTGGTAGAGCCTTTGGGATAGATCTTGTGTGTCTTCCATTAGTGCAGATTGACGTTATTCTGGGTATGAACTGGTTGGTGTTCAACCGAGTTTCTATCAACTGTTTTGATAAGACTGTGATATTTCCTGAGATTGAAGAAGGAAAGAGTTTGTTTCTATCAACCAGGCAGGTGAATGAGGAAGTGGCAGATGGGGCAGAGTTGTTTATGCTGTTAGCGACTTTGGAAGCTAAAGATAAACTGGTGATTGGCGATCTAGCTGTAGTGTGTGATTTTCCTGAGGTGTTTCCGGAAGAAGTGAATGAATTGCCACCAGAACGTGAAGTTGAGTTCTCGATTGATTTGGTACCTGGTACTAGACCAATATCGATGGCTCCGTACCGTATGTCTGCTGTTGAGTTAGCTGAATTGAAGAGTCAATTGGAAGATCTGTTGGATAAGAAATTTATTCGTCCGAGTGTGTCACCGTGGGGTGCACCAGTGTTGTTGGTTAAGAAGAAAGAAGGTACTATGAGGTTGTGTGTGGACTACAGGCAATTGAATAAAGTGACGATCAAGAATCGGTATCCTTTACCGAGGATTGATGATTTGATGGATCAGTTGGTTGGTGCTAGTGTGTTCAGCAAGATAGATTTGAGATCTGGGTATCATCAGATACGTGTGAAGACTGAAGATATTCAGAAGACTGCTTTCAGAACAAGGTATGGACATTATGAGTATTCTGTAATGCCTTTTGGTGTGACTAATGCGCCGGGAGTATTCATGGAGTACATGAATAGAATTTTCCATCCGTATCTAGATCAGTTCGTTGTGGTATTTATTGATGACATTTTGGTGTATTCGAAATCTGAAGGAGAGCATGCTGAGCATTTGAGAGTGGTTTTAGGAGTGCTGCGAGAAAAGCAGTTATTTGCTAAACTCTCAAAGTGTGAATTTTGGTTAGAAGAAGTTAGTTTTCTTGGTCATGTGATTTCAAGAGGTGGTGTTGCTGTTGATCCTTCTAAGATAGAAGCGGTATCTAAGTGGGAAGCTCCGAAGTCAGTTTCTGAGATAAGAAGTTTTCTTGGACTTGCAGGTTACTATAGGAAGTTTATTGAGGGATTCTCTAAGTTGGCATTACCGTTGACAATGTTGACCAGAAAGGGGCAAGCGTTTGTTTGGGACTCAAAATGTGAAGAAGGTTTCCAAGAGTTAAAGAGAAGGTTGACTACTGCTCCTATTCTGATATTACCGAGTTCGTCGGAACCATTTGAGGTTTACTGTGATGCTTCATTGTTGGGTTTAGGTGGTGTGTTGATGCAGAATAAGCAGGTTATAGCTTATGCTTCGAGACAACTGAGGGTTCATGAGAGGAACTATCCGACACATGATTTAGAGTTGGCAGCTGTGGTATTTGTTCTGAAGTTATGGAGGCATTATTTGTACGGGTCAAGATTTGAAGTTTTCAGTGACCATAAGAGTTTAAAGTATTTGTTCGATCAGAAAGAGCTGAATATGAGACAGAGGAGATGGTTAGAATTTCTGAAGGATTATGATTTTGGTTTGAATTACCATCCGGGTAAAGCAAACGTTGTGGCCGACGTATTGAGTCGGAAATCATTGCATATGTCTATGCTAATGGCTAAAGAGTTGGATTTAATTGAGCAGTTTAGAGATTTGAGTTTGGTGTGTGAGAGTACTCACAATAGTGTTAAATTGGGAATGTTGAAATTAACAAGTGGTATTCTGAACGAGATCAGAGAGGGTCAGAAATCCGATATGCTTTTGGTTGATAAGTTGACGTTAGTGAATCAAGGTCAAGGTGGTGAGTTCAGAGTTGATGAGAATGGTGTTTTGAGATTTGGCGATCGGGTGTGTATTCCGAATGTTATTGAGCTTAAGAAGAGTATTCTTGAGGAGGGACATCGTAGTGGCTTAAGTATTCATCCTGGAGCTACGAAGATGTATCATGATTTGAAAAGGTTATTTTGGTGGCCGGGAATGAAAAGAGAAATTGCGAGTTTTGTTTATTCCTGTTTGACTTGTCAGAAGTCAAAGATTGAGCATCAGAAGCCGTCTGGGCTAATGCAACCGTTGGCTATTCCAGAGTGGAAGTGGGATAGTATCAGTATGGATTTTGTTGCTGGTTTGCCGAGGACAAATAAGAATTTTGAGGCTATTTGGGTGATTGTTGATAGATTGACGAAGTCGGCTCATTTCATTCCGATCAGAATGGATTATCCGTTAGAGAGGTTGGCTGAGTTGTATATTGAGAAGATTGTAAGTTTGCATGGTATTCCGTCGAGTATTGTTTCGGACAGAGATCCTAGATTTACATCAAAGTTTTGGGATGGGTTGCAGAGAGCTTTGGGAACTAAGCTGAGATTGAGTTCTGCATATCACCCGCAGACTGATGGTCAGACTGAGAGGACGATTCAGTCATTAGAAGATCTTTTGAGAGCTTGTGTTTTGGAAAAAGGAGGTGCTTGGGATTGTTATTTGCCTTTGATTGAATTTACCTACAACAATAGTTTTCATTCGAGCATTGGTATGGCACCGTTTGAAGCTTTGTATGGTAGGAGATGTCGGACACCTTTGTGTTGGTATGAGTCCGGTGAGAGTGCTGTGGTTGGACCGGAGATTGTTCAACAAACTACGGAAAAGATTAAGATGATTCAGGAGAAGATGAGAATTGCTCAGAGTCGTCAGAAGAGTTATCATGATAAGAGGAGGAAGTCACTTGAATTCCAAGAGGGAGATCACGTGTTTCTTCGTGTTACTCCGATAACTGGTGTTGGTCGAGCTTTGAAGTCGAAGAAGTTGACACCTCGATTTATTGGTCCTTATCAGATTTTGGAGAGGATAGGAGAGGTAGCCTATCGTATCGCCTTACCACCGTCGCTTGCGAATTTGCATGATGTTTTTCATGTGTCTCAGTTGAGGAGATACATTCATGATCCGTCGCATGTAGTCCAAATAGATGATGTACAGGTGAGAGATAACCTGACTGTTGAAACATCACCTATGAGGATCGAGGATCGAGAGTTGAAGCAGTTGCGGGGTAAAGAGATTGCCTTGGTGAAGGTAGCTTGGGGAGGACCAGCAGGTGGCAATGTGACTTGGGAACTTGAGAGTCAGATGAAGGAGTCTTATCCGGAGTTGTTCGCTTGAGGTATGTTTTCGAGGACGAAAACTCTTTTAGTGGGGGAGAGTTGTAACACCCCAATTAAAATAAGCTAATTATTTAATTTAAATTAATATTTTATTTATTAATTTAATTGAATAATTAGAAGTTTGGATTAATAATATTATTATTTTGGAATAATAATTATTGGATTATTATTTTTATTATTGGAATAAAGTGGAAATCAGTAAAAAGGTCCCATTTAGTAAAAAGGTTATTGTTTTTCACGTGAAAAGGAAAAAGAGACAGAACGTGGAAAAGGGAAAAGAGAGAACCAGAGAACAAGGGATTGAAGGGAGGAAAAGCTTGAAGCTGCAGAATTTGCCGGATTAACTCAGGTAAGGGGGGTTTATCGTTGATTGAAGGGTATTATATGATAATATGTCATGGGTAGTGATAGACCTTTAATTTACCTTTGAATTGGATGATTATGATGAATTTGTGGAAATAATTGATGAACGAAATTGGGTGATAATCGAAAGAAATTCGTAGGAATTGTATGTGATAATGTCAGGAGTTGTGAAATCGAATAGGGAATGATTCGGGTTAGATGATATGAGTGATTTCTGTGTAAATTTGGACTGTGGAAGGTGAGATCGAATAGAACTCGTAGCAGAAAAACCATAGCAGATCTGGAAATCTGGTTTCTGGTCATACGCGTATGGCACTAGGCAATACGCGTATGGGATGGCTGGTACGCGTATGGCGCTAGGCAATACGCGTATGGATGAGGAAGATGAAATTTTGAACGTAAAATGGTCTCTGGTGGTACGCGTATGGGGAAGTGATACGCGTAGCATACGCGTATGGAATTGGGCAATACGCGTATGGCTTGGTCAGGATTTAGGCAATACGCGTATGGCATGGGCAATACGCGTATGGGCAGGATTGTGATTTCCTGTGCTGTTGTTGTGCAGTTTTTGACTGGTTAGGCTGAGTAGTGAGACTTAGCTGAGGTATGATGTAATAGGGATCATGTCCCGTTGTTTTGAGTAGTATAGGTATTAGTAGAGTGTGCTAATACTGTGTTTGATTTTATGGCATGTTGTGATATGCTTTTGTGATAAATGTATTGACAATATGTTGAGGATAGGTGTTGATATGCAGGATGCTGTGAATGTATCAGTTATGTATGCATGTGTGAATAGACTGTTTTGTGGCTTAGAGTGTGAGCATATGTCTATTTTGAGTTGTTGTTGTTGTTGTATTGCTAGGTAATTAGCATGCATGATTAGCCTGTGGGGCTGTAGCTAATTCCCATGGTGAGGAATTAGTGAGTGAATTCTTGTGGAATTGTTGCTGATGTTGGCATACTAGATGAGTAGTGTGCATAGTCTAGCCTTTGGGGCTGTAGCTAATTCCCATGGCGAGGAATTAGTGAGTGAGTCATTAGATCTCAATGAGTGGGACTAGTGAGCTCAGTAGCCGTATCCAGAGGGATCGGTGAGCTTGGACTATATGTTCAAGAAGAGTCGGTACCGCATTTCATGGAGTCTCATTACATAATGAATGCATGGCATAGCCTGTGGGGCTGTAGCTAATTCCCATTGTGAGGAATTAGTGAGTAAATCGTTGTGTTGTGTTGTTGGTGTTGAGCATGTTTTGAGATTTTACCTATGCTATTTGTTATTGTTGAGTATGAGGTTGCGTTGATACTGCTGTTATGGAGTGGGTAGTCTGGTTAGGGTGATTCGATGCGTTATTTACTTAACATTACATGTTGTTGTATAATGCTTGTTATATTGATTGAGGAACTCACCCTTACAACTATTTTTCAGGTAACGAGCAGTGAGTTGAGTAGAAGATAATGTTGGAGTCTAGTGTAGTCTCCTAGTGGGTCATGCTCTGGTAGATGTAACATCGGGATGGGATGTTTGAATATTTTATTGATTGGTTGTGAATCATTTTGCATGTAATATGTTACATGTTTGGAATAATTGAATTGATTTCTATCCGCTGCGTATCATGCAGATACCTTATATTTTGAATTGGATAAATGAGCATGACAGGACACTTTGATGATTAGTGTGTGATGTTTGTGTGACACCCTTCGGGGCATAATTACTCTGATTAATATGTTATTATTATTTTTTATTTAAATAATTTGGGGTATTTTAGAAGGGTGTTACATTTAGTGGCAGGACAATAGAGCTTATAAACACCTATATCGTGGTACCCTACAAGCAACATAACTCTACTTTTGTCATATAAATTCATTCTCTTAGCATCTAGAATGTTTATAGCAAACATAATCAAACACCTTCGAATGGCTCACACTTTGCATATCTCCAGTCCACTTCTCTAAAGGAACAATTACCTTCAGCTTCTTGGTTGAACACCTGTTAAGCACATATGATGCAGTGGCAACAACTTCTCCTCATAAGGTGTGAGAGAGCTTCTTCTCCTTCAGAATGCTCCTTGTCATATCAAGCAAAGTTCGGTTTCTTCTTTCAACAAGACCATTGTGTTGAGGAGTGTACGGAACAGTCACCTCATGCTCAATTCCATTATCCTCATAAAAATTTCTGAATTCTGTAGAGTTATACTCAACTCCACCATCAGTTTTGAGAACTTTCAGCTTCTGACCACTCTGATTCTCAGCCTTGATTATGAATTTCTTAAATTTAGCAAACACCTCGGGTTTGAACTTTATAAGGGATACCCACATCATCCTTGGGAACTCATCAACAAATGACACATACTATTTATTTCCTCCAAGTGAAGGTACTGGAAATGGTCCATACACATAAAAATGCACCACACCTAGAGAATGCTTTGCTCTTAGAGGCATTTAATATGCAAATGGAAGTCTTAGTTGCTTCCCTCTCATGCACACATTGCATGACTTCTCTGGCTTCTTAATTGCAGGAATTCCATGTACCAACTTCTTTGAATTCAGATGCCCTAAGCTTCTAAAGTTTAGATGACCAAATCTTTTGTGCCATAACTTACTTTCCTTCACAACACTTGTTGCACTAAGGCATTCAGAGTCTGTAGTTTTAACATTCACTTTGAATGTTCTATTCCTTCCCTGTTCTGACTTCATAATCAATTTCTGATTAACAATAACTTCAAAATATTGTCCTTCATGGTAACTGAAAAATCTTTCTCAATTAATTGACCTACACTCATCAGATTGCTTTTCATGCCAAGAACATACCACACGTTCTGAATCAATGCAGTTTTACCATCATGCCACGTAGGCGAAAATGCTAATCTACACTAACTAGATTAAGCTTAACAAAACTAATACTATTCCTAAATATGAATTACTTCTAGCATATGTTATATATTAGTTTATTAGTTTATAGTATTGTTATATCATATAATTATTTTTCTAAGTTTTGTTAATTTATAAGCATCAACAAATTGTTATGTTTGAAATTTAGGATTTTATAGATATTTTTATTTTATGAATATATTTTCTAAATTTATATAAACCGAATTAAATTAGAAGTTATGTGGTTCAATCAATGACTCATTGATTCGATTAGTAATCCATTAACTTAATAGCGTGATCGGGTCGATGATCGGTCCGTATATATATATATATATATATATATATATAATATATATATATATATATATATATATATAATGAAGATTTTTGGTGATTTGTGAGAGGTGATGGCACCCACAAAATGACACTATCATTGCAGTGTAGTTGTTATGGCTTAAAATGCAACTTCAGCACTCATTATTATACCATTAGATGGGTGCGCCTCATAACTTAGGGATTTATATTGCATGCAGTCAAAACTGAGGAGATATTTGTCATTCAATTAAAATAAGACAATCTAGATTCAAAACGGTTTAAATAAACCTGCATTAAATCTGGACCCTCCAAGTACAATCGGACGGTCAATTCTTCTGACGACAGAAATGCACTGTACTACAGTATACATTTTTTTTTATTTACATTATACTATACACTTTAATCTACTCAAATAAAGAGTAAAATAATAAAGAAATTGTATGAATATTCTATAACATAATTAGTAATGTTGTCTATAAACTTAAATTTGTGTGAAACTTTGTTTCTGCCTGTCTCATATCGTTTTCCATTTCCAACAGCGCAACTCGTGAAATAGCAATTACGAACTCGTGAAATAGCAATTACAAACGTACCGTCCCTGTCTTCAAGTGTGCATATATATATTTATACTGTTCAAATATTATTCCTGTTACTTTGCATGTGGTTGTGCCTTTTCCAAACAGAAATTATGAATAATCGACCAAATACACAACAACTTGCATCCAAATTGGTTTACAAAATACTAAACTTCATAATTAATCTTGATTATATTGTTTTTTTAGCCCAACAACAGACATAATACAATGAAACATCCTAAAAAAATCAGCATATATTTTCTATATGTTGATTTGTGTGTGTAACATTTTATTGAAAGAAAACATAACAATAGAAAGAGTTTAAACTTTCGAGCGTTTGTTTTCAACGGTTACAGATATTATTTGTAACTTTCCTAAGTGCTAAAGGAGTGAGCCAGTCAAAAAAGAACATTTTGGTAACAATCCGACAAAATCAGAGCTTTTTTCCAACATCTGTCCCTGTTTTCCTTTCAATCGTTTGTATTCAAACACAATTCTCAAACAAGTCAAAGGTGCAACTTGGTAATTATGTTCCAATTCAATGTCCAATTCCACCCTTTCCTTCTATTTAAGCATGCACACACACTTGTCTCTCACATTCAATCCATCCTCTTCAAATAGTATTTCAAATCATTCACTCTTCTCTCCCTTCCTTTGCTTCCAATCCAAGTAAAAAATCTTCATTATGCTCAATTCATCTTTGACCTAGACACCATCATCAACCACAGAAAACTAAGTGATCCATCCTCCAATTATGATTCTTAGGTATGTAATACTACTCATCATACCTTTCCCATTATCAAAGTTCATGAATATCACCATGCATGCATGTTCCTTAAAATAATCATACTCATATGAAATTAATACTCTCTATAAGTCAAATTTACCACTCATATCCCCCTGCAAAAGTTGCATCATTTTCATATAGTGAGGCTTGCCCCATACTTGTTATTATATATGCATATTCTTTCTTATCAATAAGATAATTATAAAAAAGTTGCATTAATCATTTTGTGCTCCTTTTACAGCTTGGGATCCGAGGAGTTAAATATAAAGCAGATACAAATCTGATTCAAGAAGACATGGCCAAAGAAACTCCAACAATGTTTTCAAACTTACTCATGTTTATTTGCCTTTTCATGTTCATGCTCAACTTCCACTCATCCCATGGAGAACAACAAGAGTTCGAGCTACTTTTATCCTTCAAGTCATCCATCCACTATGATCCTCATAACTTTCTCTCCAGCTGGGTCAATACTTCCTCAAACACTATTTGCAAGTGGCACGGGATAACATGCGACAACTGGTCGCACGTTAACACTGTGTCACTCTCAGGTAAAAACATCTCCGGCGAGGTTTCCTCGTCCATGTTCCAACTTGCACATGTTACAAACCTCGACCTCTCCAACAATCAGCTTGTTGGAGAAGTCGTCTTCAACGCTCCCTTCCTCTCTTCACTTCTTTACCTCAACCTCAGCAACAACAACTTCACTGGCCCCTTACCTCAATCCTTATTTTCATCACCGTTTATCAACCTCGAAAGTCTTGATCTCTCAAACAACATGTTTTCAGGCAAAATACCAGACCAAATTGGATTACTTTCAAGCTTAACATATCTTGATCTAGGTGGCAATGTTTTGGTTGGAAAAATTCCAAATTCCATCACCAACATGACAAGTTTAGAGTACTTAACTTTGGCTTCGAACCAATTAGTTGGTGAGATTCCAACAGAGATAAGCCTAATGAAGAGATTGAAACTGATTTACTTGGGATACAACAATCTTTCGGGTGAGATTCCAAAGAACATTGGAAACTTACTTTCTTTGAATCAACTTGATCTTGTTTACAACAATCTCTCTGGACCAATTCCTGAATCAATTGGAAACCTCACAAACCTTCGATATCTCTTTCTCTACCTAAACAAACTCACAGGCCCAATTCCCGAATCCATATTCGAATTGAAGAATCTTATTTCACTTGATCTAAGTGATAATTATCTTTCAGGAGAGATTTCAAACCTTGTTGTTAACCTTCAGAAACTAGAGATCCTTCATCTTTTCTCAAACAACTTCACGGGTGCCATTCCAAACGCAATAACATCTTTACCTCACCTTCAAGTTCTTCAACTCTGGTCAAACAAACTAACAGGTGAAATTCCACAAACACTTGGAATGCACAACAACCTCACAATTCTCGACCTCTCTTCAAACAATCTCACAGGCAAAATCCCAAACAGTTTATGCGCGTCTGAAAATCTTCACAAACTTATCCTTTTCTCAAACTCTCTCAAAGGAGAAATTCCAAAGGGTTTAACCTCATGTAAAACCTTACAAAGAGTGAGACTCCAAAACAACAAATTGTCAGGGAAATTGCCAATGGAAATCACTCAATTGCCTCAGATATACTTGCTTGATATCTCTGGAAACAAACTCTCTGGAAGAATCAATGATAGGAAGTGGAAAATGCCATCGCTTCAAATGCTTAACTTGGCTAACAACAATTTCACCGGAGAATTACCAGACTCTTTCGGGAGTAACAAACTCGAAGGATTGGATTTATCACAGAATCAACTTTCTGGTAACATTCAAATTCTTTTCAGAAAATTACCATATCTTATGCAATTGAAACTCAACAATAACAACCTCTATGGAAAAATCCCTGAAGAAATCTTCAAATGCAAGAATCTTGTTTCTTTAGATTTAAGTCATAATCAACTAAGCGGCGAGATTCCGGTGAAACTCGCCGAGATGCCGGTTCTCGGTTTACTTGACTTATCGGAGAATCAATTTTCCGGCGAAATTCCGAAGAGTTTAGGAAGCGTTGAATCGCTTGTTGACGTCAACATATCGTATAATAATTTTCACGGAAGTTTACCTTCCACGGAAGCTTTCTTCGCAATCAACGCGAGTTCCGTCGCGGGTAACAAACTCTGTGACCGTGACAGTGACGGTTCTAACGGTTTGCCCCCGTGCAAAAGTGATACTAAGATGAATTCAACCACTTTTTTCGTTTTGGTTTGTTTTGTATTAACGGGTTTGGTTGCGTTAAGTGGTGCTGGTTTTCTCGTGATTTTCGTGCGTAAAAGGACGAAGAGTTTCGAGGTACGAAGAGTGGTTGAAAATGAAGATGGTTCTTGGGAAGTGATTTTCTTTGATCACAAGGCTTCAAAATCGATTAACATTGAAGATGTTTTATCGTCGGTTCAAGAAGGAAAAGTGATTTCGAAAGCACGAAACTGGGTTTCGTACGAAGGGAAGTGTTTATCCAATGATACGCAATTCGTGGTGAAAGAAATAAGCGACACGAATTCTGTTTCAGTTAGTTTCTGGGACGAAACGGTGACGTTTGGGAGAAAGGTTAAACATTCAAATATAGCTAAGCTTATTGGAATGTTTAGGTGCGGTAAAAAAGTGTATTTGGTTTATGAATTTGAAGACGGGAAGAGTTTAAGTGAAATCATGCATAGTTTGAGTTGGCAAAAGCGGATTAAAATCGCTTTGGGTATTGCAAAAGCGATTAAGTTCTTGCATTGTGAATGTTTGTGGATTGGTTTGGTTAACGAGATGTTGACAGAGATTGTTTTGGTTAACGGAAAAGATATTCCTCGCCTTAAACTTAACATTTCCGGAGTTAAAGGTTCGATTTCATCCTCTTTCGTAGTTTATTTTAAATTATTATTGATGTCGATGTATCAGATGTTGTTGCTATGTTTAGTGTCACTGTTCTATAAATGTGTCATTGAATCTTATGTTATGTGAATTTTATGTTTTCAGAGGAAAAACTGAGAAAAGAAGTGACTGAGAAGAGTGAGATATATGATTTTGGAGTTATGTTGATTGAGTTATTAACGGGAAGAACATCTGTGAACGACATAGAAACAGTTGAACAAAAGAACAATATTGTTGAGTGGGCCCGTTATTGTTACACTGACTGTCGTCTTGACACGTGGATAGATCCAGTTATGATGAAGGGTGGAGATGTATCGACATATCAAAACGATATTGTTGAGACTATGAGTCTTGCACTGCACTGTACCGCAGGTGATCCCACCACGAGGCCATGCGCAAGAGATGTAGTAAAAGTACTAGAGAGTGTTCACTGTAGCAGAATCACTTTTTGCTGATTTTTTTGTTTGCGTGTTATTTTATCTTTGTTACAGTTTTTTTAAAATGTTTTATTTTGCCCCTCTTTGAGTTTTCACATTTTTCTTCTTCTTTTTATTTGGTTTGGTTAAAGTTTTTAATTAGTTTATGTTGCATAGTAAGGTTTTGATGAGGGAATATTGTTAGGGAGATGTTTGCTTGATGTTTTATATATGGGGCAGGTTTGAAATACTTATAATGAGTGTAAAAGTAAATGTAAATAAAATTCAATGCTATTAATAAATTAATTGTATGAAATATTTTGATTTTATGTCCTTAATTAAATTAAGTTATTAATTTTTTGGTTTGTAAACAAACCAACCATGTTTTTTAAGTGAATCAAATCAACCAACTATGAAGAGTTTAGTTGGAGAAATAGGAAACATAAAACAAAATATCTTAATTATAGTTTTCATCCTTCAATTTTATCTCTTATTTATAAAATTATTTTCTTTATTTTAAATTTAAACCGTTGTGATTCTCTCACTTTTTTTTAAATTGATGGAATGTTCATTTTTTTATTTTTATTTTTATTTATAAAATTCCATAATATATTTATATATGATAATTTATTATATTTTATAATAAATTTGTCATTTAAAAAAATAGAAACATCGTTAATTTTAAGTGCAAAAGTATTAGAGAGAGACCAAAACTGTTTAAATTTGAATATAAAATTAATTTTGTGAATCAAATAAAATAGGGAGACCAAATTTCTAATAGTACTAATATATGAATGATTTTTGCCACGTAATAGTTTGTTATTATATCTAATTAAGTGTTCTTACATTTCATTCATCTTATAGATGTTTAACGACGAGACACTATTCACAGAAGAAGACTTAAAAGACATTGTTCCCGTTGAGTATCTTGCTTCCATGATATTTATAAGTCAATTTGACACATATGTGTGAAATATTATTTTTAATGTAAATAACATATAGATTTGTTTATCATTTTGGTACATGATTGTTGACTTGGATTTTTCTGACTAAGAGGAAAATCAAGTCAATGTTGCACATGGTAAAATGCTAAGTGTAATAGATGATAAACATAGTTCGATAGTGATGACACGTCGACCAGATGACCTCGACTGACATCTTAAAGTGTTAATCAGAGAAACCTCAAGGAGATATCTTGAGAAATGAATTCAAAGAGTATTAGGAATAGACCTAAGAGGCTATTCGACACTATGTCGAGAGAACATTCTCCGACAAACTTTGGATACTTAGAAAATTGAGGAAACCAAAGATGAAGAGGATTTTACGCACTTAGTAACTGTCTTCATCGAGGGAACAGTTTCTATCCTGTAAGTTAGAGAACGTGGGATAATGGCTTAAGTAGTTTTCAAATCCATAACAACGTGGCAGAACGTGAATTGAAGAGTGACATGCATTCAAGTGACGTGTCATTGCCTGTAGCGTTATAACTGTCGAAGACAATTAATCGTAGGTAGTATTTATAGCATACTCATGTGTTGTAGCAAGAAGTTCGTAAGTTTTACATAAAATTCTCTACAAAACTAGAGTATCCAAACTAGAGAGAAACCGTTTGTAAGAAATTATGTGAATCTGCGTCCCTCTTTATTTATGAACTTTTATATTTCCTTAATTGAAACAACCTTGCTTTTCTTGTCATTTATTGCTTTCTCTTTTAATGTTGTTTATTTCAAGTTCTATCTACGTCAAATCAAACGTCATTTTCTATGAAGTCTATTCACGAACTGTCCGCAATTAGACAATTTTGATTATGTCTTACACGTACGTCACATTCACATTTTCACACAAAACTAATGCTGAGATTTTTCGATTTAATCGCAAAGACTTTTAAACTCGTGATTATTCACTAAAAACACATTCGAACAAATTATGCATGTCATTTTAGTGCATATATATAATGTATAATTTTGATCACATTTTGATACAAACTTTGGTGTCATATTTTGTTATGATAAAAATATAGTATACAATACATGCTATACTAAAAGTAATTCCCTTTCTATCACAATTGAAAATGTCGTGAAAAGTGACGCGCTATCCAATTTTTCACCTCAACCAATAGCTTGTAGTGAAAAATAATGCACTTTCTAGCATATCCTTTCTTATTACAAACCATCAATTGCGGTAAGCCTTTTTCTCAATCGAAATTATATATAATTTTTGTATTAATGTAAATAGATTCCTTATTAATAGACTTTGTAGTTTTTCTGAGATGACATCCGAGATAGTTGGCTGCATTACGTCACTCTTTGATGAAAGTATTTCTTAATGAACTTACGTGGTTTTAATCTATTTACGAAATAATTTGTTAGAATGTGTAGTTTAGTCTAATTTAATTTTACCAATACGTCTTGTGGGGTGATGATTGTTCCCACTTATAAATAAGCACATGTTTAGGTTATATATTATCTGATGTAATACACCCCTCATGCTCGTGACTTGACATCCGAAGTGTGAAAACAAATTTTTTTAATACCATCTTAAAAATGTATGATTGAGTCTAACTCAACCTTATAAAACTGACGATTATCCACTTATAAACACATTTTCATATCACATGTTATCTATTGTGTGATGTGACTCTCATAGTTTAAACAACACAAGGTAACACCTAACACACAATACTCTAGATGAAAAGAAAAAAACCTACGAAAGAGATAAGATTAGAGTGAAGAATTTGGCTTAACATGATAATGAAAATTGGAAAGTGAATAATATATTACTACTTCATCTTATTAACCAAGAGTGGAGTGGAAGCGTAACATGACAGCACTCACATAGTGGTGGGACCCCATTTTATTTCCGGTTTCGCTGGATTATATTGTCCTAATCTCAAACATTATTTGTCTTGTTTGTGAAAATTTACCACAGAATAATAGCCAATAAGAGTTTCATAAGGCCAGCATGCAGAAGCTGAGTTTGGAACATTTTGATTCTCCCATGCTTATGTTGGAAATTGTTTTGCAATATTAGTTCCAAAATGACAAAAGAGTTAAATAGCATTTAATGCTTTGAATTCAATTTTTTAGTTATTGTTTTGTTTGAATTTTGAATTCAATTTTCATATCTTTTCATGAAATAGTGTCATATATGAAACATTGTGTTTTATGGTGAAATGGTGTTGTTTCATCAAAGGTTGCAAACTTTTGAAACAACATCCATATCTCCTATAAATATATGATTCTATTCAGAAAAATAACACAAGAACTAAAAACGAATTTCTCTTCCAAATTCCAGAAAACCTTCCTTGCATTTCGGGTTCTTCACTTGTCTTGTGCAGACTCGAAATAAGGCTGACATTATCCTGAGTGTTCTTGCATTTTCCAACTCTAAGACATAATAAAAGAGTGCTTGAAATACTTTTAAGGAAAGTGATTCTCAATCACGATTCAGTCCTGGATCCATTTAATTTTACCGAATTTTCTAACAATCTTAAAAGTAGTAGTAACATAATGGCTTCAGACGCTGCTGTTTCAAGCATCAAAGTGATGAACCAGGACCTTGTCAAGTTAGATCGATTTGATGGAACAAATTACACAAGATGGCAAGACAAAATGACATTCCTATTGACTGCCCTGAAGGTTCACTATGTTCTTGATCCCGACCTACAACCAATACCTGAACCAACAGAAAATGATTCGGAAGAACTCAAGAAGGAGCGCAAGAAACGCAAGGAGGACGAACTGCTTTGCCGTGGACACATTCTGAATACTTTATCTGATCGTCTCTACGACCTCTACACAGACAATCCATCGGCAACAGAAATATGGAAGGCACTAGAATTCAAGTTCAAGGCTGAAGAGGAAGGTACGAAGAAGTTCTTAATATCTAAATATTTCGATTTTAAATTCTTAGATTCTAAGCCCATTCTTCCCCAAGTGCATGAATTGCAAGTTCTGGTCAATAAAATAAAGGCAGTAAAAATAGACATCCCTGAGACCTTCCAAGTCGGTGCAATTATTGCAAAATTACCACCTTCATGGAAAGGCTACCGAAAGAAATTGTTGCACAGTTCCGAGGACTTCTCCTTGGAGAAAATTCAGAAACATCTTCGAATCGAGGAGGAATCGAAGGAGAGGGAGAAATCAGAACCCCCTACTCATTTCAAAACAAACACTGTGACCAACAAGGGAAAGAAGAGACATGATGGCATAAAGAGTCATCTTGGACCAAAGAAAGAACATAACAAGTTCAAGAACTCTGGCGGTCATAAAGGTCCAAAGAACGGATGTTTCGTATGCGGTAAACCTGGACACTATGCTCGAGATTGCAGACAAAATAAAGCAAAAAATGAGATCAATGCAATTCGATCAGATGATGACATAATTGCTACAGTGAGCGAAATTATGGCAATCAAAGGAAAAGTTCAAGGTTGGTGGTATGACACTTGTGCTACAGTGCATGTTACTTATGACAAGGCTGCATTCAAAACCTATTCTGAAGCAATTGATGGACAAGAGGTACAAATGGGAAATGAAGTCCGCTCTAAAGTTGTTGGAACCGGTTCGGTCGAACTTAACTTCACTTCTGGAAAGAAAGTTACACTTGTAAATGTGCTTCATGTTCCAGACATGAATAGGAATCTTGTTAGTGGGGATTTATTGGGAAAACCGGGTATTAAATCTGTATATGAATCGGGCAAACTTATTTTGACCCGTAATGGTGTATTCATTGGAAAAGGATATTCCGCAGAGGGAATGATCAAACTATGTACTAATGATAATATTATTAATGAAATTTCTAATTCCGTTTACATGCTTGATTCCGTTTCTTTATGGCATAATAGATTAGCACATTGTGGTATTAGTTCTATGAAGAGACTAATTAAATCTGGACTAATTTCATGTAATATAAAGGATTTCAAAAAATGTGAATTATGTGTTAAATAAAAAATGATTAAGAAGCCTTTCAAAAGTGTTGAAAGGAAAACGAAATTACTTGATCTTGTGCACTCAGATTTGTGCGAATTTAATGGCATGTTGACACGTGGAGGGAATAGATACTTTATTACATTCATAGACGATTCCTCTAGATACACTCATGTATATCTCTTAAAGCATAAAGATGATGCATTTAATGCCTTTAAGACTTATAAAGCAGAAGTCGAAAATCAATTAAATAAAAGTATAAAGGTCCTTAGAAGTGATAGGGGCGGCGAATACTTTTCAATTGAATTTGATGCATTCTGTGAAGAGCACGGTATAATACATGAATGTTCGGCACCACGAACACCGCAACAAAATGGCATGGCAGAAAGAAAGAATCGAACATATCAAGAGATGATGAATGCCATGTTGATGCATTCTAAATTACCCCTTAACTTGTGGGGTGAGGCATTATTGTCCGCCTGTCATATAATCAATAGAATTCCGTTAAAGAAAACTGGTATATCTCCATATGAGTCATGGAAAGGCAGAGCGCCAAATATCGGTTACTTTAAAGTGTGGGGGTGTGTGGCATACTACAAAACATGGACCCTAAAAGAACCAAGTTGGGTCCTCGAGGAATAAGATGTGCTTTTGTAGGATATGCACAACACAGTAAAGCATATAGACTCTTAAATCTAGAATCTAATGTAATTGTTGAATCCCGGGATGTAGAATTCTTTGAAAACCTTATCACAAAGGATAAAGGATCGGAGTCGGCCACTAATAAAGAATCTCATGAAGATAACTCTTCTCGGATTGTAGAAATACAAACTGAAGGCACTCCTATAATCATTGAACCACAACCCGAGCCTAGGATAAGCAAGAGAATTCGGAAAACAAAGAATCTAGGACCAGATGAGATTGATTCTCAATCTATTTCCTTTTATCTTGTTGAGGGAAATTGTAAGAACTTTGTTCAACGCATTCCGATTATTCTTCAAGTGGAAGATGATCCAAAAACTTATAAGGAAGCAATAACTTCAAGGGACTCCACTTTTTGGAAAGATGCTATCCAAGATGAAATGGATTCAATTGTATCAAACCACACTTGGGAACTTGTTGACTTACCTAAGGGATCAAGGCCCATTGGATGCAAGTGGGTGTTTAAGAAGAAATACCATAGCGATGGTACTCTAAACACTTATAAAGCCAGATTAGTGGCAAAAGGATTTAGACAGAAAGAAGGCATAGATTACTTCGACACATACGCACCAGTAGCAAGAACAACTACTATTAGATTGTTGTTTGCCTTAGCATCTTTGAATGATCTTATAATCCATCAGATGGATGTTAAAACAGCGTTCCTAAATGGAGATCTCGATGAGGAAATCTACATGGAACAACCGGAAGGCTACCTGCTTCCTGGAAATGAACAAAAGGTGTGTAAACTTGTCAAATCCTTATACGGACTAAAACAAGCACCAAAACAGTGGCATCAAAAATTTGACTCTGTAATACTCTCAAATGGATTTATTCCTAATTCTTGTGACAAGTGTTTATACACAAAGACGTGCAAAACCACTGTAATATTCCTTTGTCTCTATGTCGACGATATGTTGATCATTAGTAATGATTTAAAAGGAATCTTAGAAACAAAGAAGTTTCTAACATCCACTTTCAAGATGAAAGATCTTGGACTTGTTGACACAATTTTAGGGATTAAGGTTAAGCGAAATAGTGGGGGTTATGAACTTAGTCAAACCCACTATATTGAGAAAATGCTTGATAAGTTTAAACATCTAAACTTTAAGGAAGTAACCACTCCATTTGATCATGCCAACAAACTTCAAAAGAATAATGGAAGATCAGTGGCTCAATTGGAATATGCAAGTGCAATAGGGTGTCTAATGTACCTAATGCAATGTACCAGACCCGACATATCATTTGCAGTCAGTAAAATGAGTCGATTTACTAGTAATCCAAGTAATGAACATTGGAAGACAATTACAAGGATTTTTGGCTATCTACTGAAAACCAAGGACCTTGGTCTTCACTATGGAAGGTTCCCTGCCATATTAGAAGGATACACTGATGCGAGTTGGATATCTAATATTGGAGACCATAAATCTACAACTGGATGGATATTTACACTTGCTGGTGGAGCAATTTCTTGGAAGAGCAAGAAACAAACATGCATTACACTTTCGACCATGGAATCAGAGTTTGTGGCTCTCGCTTCCGCCGGTCAAGAAGCGGAATGGTTGAGGGATCTTCTGTTGGAAGTTCCATTGGCTAAAGACAATGTCTCAAAAGTGATGATACATTGCGATAGCCAAGCCACATTAGCAAGAGCATTCAGCGAAGTGTATAATGGAAAGTCTAGACATATAGGACTTAGACATTCGTTCGTAAGAAAATTGATTAAGGATGGAATCATTTCACTCACCTACATACGAACATGCTATAACTTAGCAGATCCGTTTACTAAGCCACTGGCCAGAGACTTAGTACGAACAACCTCGAGAGGAATGGGGTTGAAACTCCTTAAATAAAGGTTCCGACAGCGGCAGCAACCCAATCTTATGTTAACAAAACATTAACTTCAAGATTCAATGGGTAACAACAAGTCGTTGAATTGGATGTAAGTCAAGAATTTGGGAAATAAGGTTGACTGTGTTGAATTGAGGGTTGAGGTTTCCAAAACCTCTTAATGAAGTTCGTTAACGAAGAAGAGTATCTATTGGAAAGGATGCTATATGAACCTCACCTATGTGAATTTTGAGATGGTGCCGTCTCAAAGTGAGAGTTGGAGTTTCTCTCATGAAAAATTCATGAAAAGGATAGCATATGGCCATAAATAAGTGCTAAGCGAGATATGTAAAGGAAGAACCTTTAAAGAGTGTGTGTAAGGTAACGCCGGTCTGATCCCATGGATTAATGGTTTAAAAGCTTTGCTACCAAACATTCCGATTAAACTTTGCGTTATCCTCACTAAGGTTAAGTTTAAAATCGAAAGATACCTAACTGTATTAACACTTTTTATATTTCACTATCTGGAATGATTTTTGTCATTATTAGAACTAGTGGGGGATTGTTGGAAATTGTTTTGCAATATTAGTTCCAAAATGACAAAAGAGTTAAATAGCATTTAATGCTTTGAATTCAATTTTTTAGTTATTGTTTTGTTTGAATTTTGAATTCAATTTTCATATCTTTTCATGAAATAGTGTCATATATGAAACATTGTGTTTTATGGTGAAATGGTGTTGTTTCATCAAAGGTTGCAAACTTTTGAAACAACATCCATATCTCCTATAAATATATGATTCTATTCAGAAAAATAACACAAGAACTAAAAACGAATTTCTCTTCCAAATTCCAGAAAACCTTCCTTGCATTTCGGGTTCTTCACTTGTCTTGTGCAGACTCGAAATAAGGCTGACATTATCCTGAGTGTTCTTGCATTTTCCAACTCTAAGACATAATAAAAGAGTGCTTGAAATACTTTTAAGGAAAGTGATTCTCAATCACGATTCGGTCCTGGATCCATTTAATTTTACCGAATTTTCTAACAGCTTATTCTCTCATTTCATATTTCAAAAGTGAAGTTGTTTTAGAAAAAGTGGAGAGATTGTTATAATTTGAAGAGATCTCTATTCATTATTTACATATTAACATATAGACATTTTACATGCCATATATTGCTGCGACCTAATCATGCAAATCACATTCAACGTTCCGATTCTCATAATGATAGTAAAATCACAATATTTAGCTTTTTTGGTCTGAATGCAAACTTTAAAGGAGACCTTTAAGCGAGCCTATGATTGTAGGTCTGATACAAGAGACATTTTCTTAGATTTCTTCTTTATGGGAGATCACTCCTCTCTTTTTTTTCTTCTTCTGTTATTGATGCAAATTTGAATCTATGATAATGGCTTCACATTAAAACTATGAGTTGATTATGGGTGTCTTGTCTCCTTTCATAGTCAAAATAGTAAATTTGTGGATGTGTCTGAATCGATAAGCTGCACTCTTGTAGTGAAAAATTTTGGGGGATTTTTTTATTAGGGAGCATTGAATATTGTGAACTATTTTTTTTAGCAACATCTTTGTGAGTAGTTATAAATGCTCAAATTTTCAACCAATATGAGACTATTATCCACGCTACTCGCATTTAATATATTCTCAGAAAAAAAAAGAAGGTAAAATTGAAACAATATAAACTCGCTCTTGTCTCAATTTAAAATATGTTGATTTTATAACCTTAAGAATCTTATGATATTCTCAACTTTCATATTGAATCTCTCTCCTTATCGTAAAATTAATTGTTATTGTTATTCAATATGTTGAAATTACTTCTTTTATATGCATTGTGATATCATTATTTAATTTTAAGATACTCTTTTCTAGAGATAATATATAAGAGGGCGGAGTAAAAATTTGCATAAATATGACAGTGAGCATTGATAATTATTCAATAAAATAAATGAATATGTGTGAGTATATGTATCTTAGAATGTGTATCTAATACACATTCTATCCCCTACCCGCAGAATATATATTTATATATTTTAATTTATATCATCATATCAAAAATACATGTATGTTTTATTGAAAAAATTACATCATAATTAAACTATTACACATTATAATATAATTTTTCATTTATTTCATAATTCAACATTAAAATCTTTGAATTTTTATTAATTTTGTTGAAAAAATTAAAATGATATAATATTTTTAGACTTAATTGCAACTTTGACTTTTTTTTGTGGGTGTGGTTTTGATCCCTCATTTTAAAAATTACGATTTTAATCTCTTTTTTAAGTTTTTAGGTTGGATTTTATCCCAAAAAGGGACCAAAAATCCAACACAAAACTAAAAAAAAGACCAAAATCGTGATTTTTAAAATGGAGGGACTAAAACCTAAAAAATACAAAATAGAGGGATCAAAATTACAATTAAATCTATATTTTAATTGATAACTTTATTTTTACAAGAATTACGAGTAAGAGTACATAAATTTGCATAGGATATGAGAATTTTTTCAAACTACAAATATATGGATGGGTATTATAATATCCTATCCAAACCCTATTCATTGTAATCTCTACTTTTTCTCAAAATTTCAAATTTAAAATTCCTAAACATTAATAACTTTTTGTGGTGAGATTGACCCTTGATCTTTAAATTGGAACTAAATTTTAAAAAAAAATCTTGAAAGTGGTTAAATAACATTAGGTAAAGACTAATTAGAACACACAAATTTGTAATCTTTCTCTAATTAATACAATTATAGCTATTTTTTGAAAAGGTTGATATTAATTGACCCTATATAGACCAAAAATTAAAAAAAAAAATTGTCACTAGTTGCACTATAAGCATAAGGACTTAAAAATTTCCTCAATTTTTTGACCAAAAAATATTCTTAATTAATTTGATTTGGGTTATTATATGTTTAATTAGCCACAAAACATACTCCACCTATTGAGTAAAACTATGAGTATATAGGTTGAGGATATTCTCAAACCATGCCGGACCACAAACTTTCTATAGTGCCTCACTTTCCTTCCATGTTGTAACGTTCTTTTTCTAAAATAAAAATTTCCCTTCTTTTCTCAACATTTATTTTCCACGTTATGGCCTCTAAGTAATGATGGTTGTGCAAGAATCCTTTTCCTTTTTGTTGAATAAAACCGATCTCAAAGGTGTTTCCACAGTTAGAAGATTCGATCAATAAACATAAACCAGCTCATGATCTCTTACACTATGTTTGTTCTTGGAGACCATGCAAAAGGTTGTTTGGCTTCATTCTTTCAAGTCAAAAAAGCTTCTTTCCATCTGATTTTGTTATGTAAAGTCATCTTCTTTGGATAGCTTTAGTGGTAGGAAGTGATTAAATTCTTATTGTCTTTGCATTTTCCTCGATCTCTTTTGTTGGTTACTTTGTTGATTGGTCACAACAAAAACAACTTTCATGTTTTGGTTCTACAGCTGGATTTTGTTATTGGACTTTAATGGAGTTAATGATGATGATGATCTTTGATCCACGTGCAAGTGCAAGCCATTAGATTTGATATTGCACTTTGCACCCACATATAGAGACCTAATTGACTCAATTTATAAAGATCAAAGTAGGTAAAAAGGATTACATAGTTAGTAGTAGTGCGATTGAGTATTGACCAATGCATTAGAAAAGTTAGTATGAAAGCTATTTGCGTTGTTGAGCGTGAGAACAGACGTTATATGCTAAGTAGGGGTAGAAAAAAACCTCCATGCAAAACCCCTTAAAAAATAGGGCGGGATAAGACGTTTAAAATCTTAGTTTGTCCATATAAAAAACATGTTGGCAAAGGAGAACGAGCTTGCGGACACTATCCCTTTAAAGTCTAAAATTAATTTTATTTATATTAATGTTCGTGCTCATAAAAAGTCGTAAAAGATAAGACGGAGTGAAACAATTATATTAAAGAGCATAGATCTAAAATTTTGGTACACCCCACGAAAAATATGAAAAAACAGGATGTTAGGTAAGACATACCCGTTTTGCCACCTTAATGCTAGGTAGGAAAGAAAATATATTTGTCGAACTTTGTCAAGTTTAAAACCAAGGTATCCAAAAAAAGGTTTGTTCTATAGTCTATCATATATTTATTTTTATATTTTAATATAATATTTTAAAAGTTTGGTTGATATGTTAACACTACTATAATTAATATATTTTATAACAAAATTCTCACCTAAATCAATAAATAATCTAGGTATAATTTATGGACGCGTCACATTTTAATTTTTTTATTTAAAGTATCATCTTTTCTCTGGATTGAAAAGAATGACAGAGGAGAAAATTAATTCATGAGACATGACTTGAATCACAATAATTATAGTTTATATTTTTATTTCTTTTAAAATGACGTCTTTCTTTTTGTTTTATTTTTTATTTAAAAATTAAATGATCTAGTTCTTCAGTTATACTACTAATTGGGAGTTTGATACCCAAATTTACCTAAAAAGTATTCGTTGATTAATGCATTAAATCTAATTTATTGTAGCGGTAAATTCATGATCATCAAGCTATGGATAAGCTAGACATCAATTAAACAAGAGTCGTCACCGCGCTTTTATTGTTTCCAAGGGAAAAGGGAAAAGTACGAAAAAAACCCAAAGAATAAGAAGTTTTCAAATCAAGACTAATAAAATGCCAGAGATTACAGGTAAGGGGGTTGGTTACACAGAGGGAAGGTGTTAGCACCCAAAGTGTCATAGGTACTCCTAGGGAGCCCTTTCTTGTGTGCATATGTATTTTTGTATAAATGATGTTTGCAAGCAAATAGAATGGAGGGATGAGAAAATAATTTATTAATTATATTTTGTGTTTGACAAGACATTCAGACTTGTGCCTACGTACCAACATAAAAATGAGGGATCAAAACCTCGTAGTTCATGGTATCAACTTCAAAGTGAATGCATTACTTTTAACAAAAATTAAGTTTGAAAGGCACAAAGGCCTAAAAAAAGGTTTGAATGAGTGTTAGTTCTTTTTGGCTTTTGAAATTTTAAGTCAAGTATAGTTAAGTTCATTTACAACTTTGATTAAGAAAATGAGTTTGAAAATGCAATGGCATAAGGCCAAAGTTTCTAGTTTGCAAAAATGGTCAAAGTTTAGAAATCAACAACCACAAGTAAAGAAGATTTTAAAAGGAGGGTGAGATTTTGAAATTAAAGAAGTAGGAAGGAGATGAAGAGACTAATCCTAAGCACAAATTTAAAAGTTGAGAGTTGAAAAGATCTGACCAATGGGCTGCAATCCAATAAACAAGAATGTCATATAGAAGCCCAAATTTCCCTTGGACTCTAGAATCACACAACAATCAATATACAAACAGCAAGTTGAAGAGCAAGGCATCAAATAAAGATAGCTACATCCAAACTTAGCAACTCCATGATCTTCTTCAAATTTGCCCATGTAGCAGATGAATTTCAAGATGGCATAAATCACAAGTTCAATATAACAGCTTCACCATGATCATGTTGCAGATGAACTCAGATGAATCTTCAATGATGTATCATATGGAGTTTCAAATTTCAAGCACTTGGTTACATGAAAGTTGGCATTGTCCAAGTCCTTTACATAGGGAGTGTTGCCTAAATTTTAAGTCCAATTGTCTCAGATCAATCCAACAGTCCACACAAGATATTTTTTAGGGTTTTTGTTCTTATTATGTACATTAATGGTCAAAGACCACACAAACAAGCACAATATACACAAACAAAATATATCACAAAATATGGTTCAAGTGGACAAAGTGAAAATGACATTAACATAAACAATTCGAATGGTATGAATAATGGAAACTGAATAAAGATCGAAAATTAAATTGCATTAAAAATAAATGACTTAAAATTAATTATTAGTTGTTAATGAGTTAGAAGTTAGTATTGCTTTTGCTTTGCTTTTGTTTTAAGTCATTCTTTGGAGAACACTCAACCCACTTATCACAAGCATGAATCCTTGAACCAAGACATCTTTCAAAGGAAGGGAAAAAAGCCAAGTTTCCACACAATACCATGAAAGAGGGGAGACTTACAATCTCACTAACTAGAATGCTATGCCTTTTGTGTCAAAATTTAGCGTTATGTTAAGTAAGCGTAATTGGACTTATGTAGAAGTCACAACTATTTGAGGCCGAGCAATAGAATTTTGGTGTTAATACATGTTAGAGACATAGTATGATGAACTATGCTCATGAAACATACCACACACAAAAAGAATATGCAAAGTGGGAGACCTAATCTCATCCATACTTATGTTGATTTTGCAATCAACTAGCCTTAGGATATTAAGATATCATAGGTCCATGACATGAATTCATAAAGAAAGAGAATGAGATGAAGAGGGAGGGGGAATGAATCAAACACAAATTGGACAAAGGAGGACTTTTACCAAGTTAAGATCATTCATTCATTTTGGAAGATGGAATGTACATTCCATCAATCCCCTAAGTCCAATGATCTTAACCTAACCAAGTCAAATCAACCTTGGCCAAGAGCCAATAACACAAGTTAAACTCACAAAGTCAATTAAAATGGCTCTACACAATTAATTTGGCAATTAATCAATTAAAAATATTAAAAATAATTCATTAAATTAAATATGGTTGGTCAATTTCCTAAAACCTCATCAAAACACCAAAGAAATGGCCATGAGATTTATCATAGGTCAAAAAAGATCAAAGGACCTTGGAGAATTTTTTTCAGAATTTTTGGAAACTTAAAAGCATTTTTAAACAATTAAAAATATTCACAAAGTCAATTAAATCATGAAAAATATTAATAATGATCCAAAAAATAATTTTAATTCATAAAATAAAAGAGGATTTTATTTAAATTTTTTGGTGAAACTCTCATATTTTTTGGATCAATATTAAAATTAATATGAATTAATGAAAAACAAAGGAATAAAAATAAAAATCAGATAATCAAAAAAACGTGGACCACTTGATCTCCCTCATTAATTGAGGTGGAAGATCAAGTGGTGGAGAGCGCGCGTTCCATGGTGCGCGCTAGTCAACATTCCATATGTTTGGTAATCACAATGAGCGCTTCAGATTAAAACGTTTTAAATCAAATCAATGGCTTTGAACACTTCCAGCTCATCGCCGGAGCCAAAGGCCGGTCATCTTCTCCGATGACCCTGGCCGGACTGGTTCATTCATCGCCATATCATAAATGAAAAAAGAGGACATGATCTTAAAGAAAAAATGGCATAGATCACGAATATCACCTCAATTTAACCTAACTCCAAATATATAGAGAGATACGTGGAGTTGAATTTTGAGGTGTGTCAACTGAGTTGCTTCGATTTGACCTCAAAGCAACTCAATCTTCTCGCCTACATTGGTAGGACTTCAGACAACCAAGGATCCAAGAGAATCGATGAGAATTGAGAGAGAATCGAAGAGAAGAAAAATCTAGAAAAATACCTTCAATGCTGTGCAGAAATGGATCTCTCTTGCTTCAATTATTGCTTGATCTTGCTTATGGAGCTTGAAGAAGTGGATTAAGAGTGATGCAAAACTTTGGATCCTGGAGTTTTTGAATCTCTAAACAGTGAGATTCAAACTCAAATTTCAATTGAAATTTATCAGGTTTTCCTTTGAATTGAGAGGGTTTGGAGCTAGGGATTCATAGCTGGCGCGCAAGGTCCTCCAAACTGAAGCATTGGACCTCTATTTATAGCAAAAGATGAGTGTTATTTGCACACTTGAAAATACTTCCAAAATTGGAAATCCAATGTACATGCTTGCATGGGCGTGTGCAGGCCCATGAAGTAACTCTACTAGGTCCACAATCAACTGAAATGAGGTCTGAATGAAGCTTGGATTGCAAGGAAAATATATTTGAATGTTTGAAGCATGATTCTTGCCAACTGATACAATCCTGTTTAAGCCATATGCAGACCCTACAAACTTTGTCCTAAATGAATGAATTAGGACTCTTTGGAAAGCTTAGATCAAGAGGAACAACTCTTATGTTGAACACTTTTCCATTTGGAACTTTTATCATGGTGAATTTTGAGATGGAAGTTTGGAAATATTTTCTAAACTTTCAACATGTCAAAATATTTTCTAAGTGTCAAGCCACATGTTCAATTATTCTACCTTGCCTAACTTTTTATGTGAGCTCAAAATGAGAAAAGTGTCTTCCTTAAAGTTGTATATCTTTCAAAAAACTTCAAAATGATCACAAATTTGACATCATTTGGATTTGTGATAAGTGAGTTATGTATTTTTTAAGTTGAGGAAAATCACTTGTTCAATGGTATTGGTCCAAAATGACCTATAATGTGTCCTCATATCACATGCTCATAAAAGTTGAATTAGTTCTTACTCCAAACAGGAACGTTGTAGTAGGCACCTTGAATTTGATTGTGCATCTTGGAAATCTTTCATCTCATAAAAATTGAGCAAGTTATGGCCTTGGGAAGTTGACTCTCAAATTAGGGTTTAGACAAAATGACCTATAATGTTTTAACATAGAAAATGAATTTCCAAACAAAATTAGATCTAAAATTAAACATGAAAGTTGTTTTTAATGTCATTTAGAGTAACGTTTCTCTTGGAATAATTTCCATATGATGACAATTATAGGAGATATGGTCTAGGGAGACCCAGTTTTGATCAGATGAATTCATCTGGCCAACCACCATCAACCAACTTGCTAACTTGCAATTCTATTGAATTTTTAGGCTCATGGTAGATCATATATGTATAAGATGATGAAATTTGAAGTGCCCGTTGAGAAATTTGATCAATTGGTGAAGAAGCTTGTTGAAGAAGTTACTCAAGATACCCAGATGAATTAGGGTTTCCAAGGTAAACCAACTCCAAACTCTTGAAGAAATATTGATCAAAATAACATGTACAGATCATGGGGACTCATATATAAGGTCTAGAGCCATTATGGATCATTCCTTGGTTGTGCTCTTAGCAATGAGGGTCTTAAACCCTAGATGTGAACTTGATAGATCAATAGTGATCATGCCCTACCTACAAAAGAGTTAGGCAAATATAAAGATATACTTTTGGTATTTTGGTTAGTGAAATGATAAAATACAAGTATGATACAATCATATGGTGCTTGGTGATCTCTCCCAAAACAAACCCAATGAAAGAGGGGTAAGGAGGATGCCAAGGTATGATCCCAATGCTAATGCATATGATGAGATTGCATGAGGGATCTTAGGGTCAAAATTGGGGTCTTACAACTGCCCCTATTTAAGGACATTCTAACTGAGGAGGCGAAGGTTAAAATCTTCATATCGACTCAGTAGAATGGGCTTAAATAAAAACATATAGAAACAAATTTTGGTCCCTAATAGACCTCATGATGCATATGATATTTCCACAGAGGAAAAGAAGTCAGAGAGACCGAAGGTCCGCAGGAGCATGATGCATTCCATAAGGAAAAACTCACTAGGGAGACAGAGACTCTGAGGGGATAAAAGAGGTTATGCGTACGCCAGGCTACGACTTAAAAACTGTTGGGAGACTAGAGGAATTCCATGAAAATGGAAAGACTCAGTAGGAGAAACAAAAGACGTCTGCAAGGGAAACAGGTAGATCATAATAAATTTGAAATACTCGAATCATGCCGGAAAAGCGATTTCACCAAGGAAATACGCACTCAAATCATGTGGGGAAGAAATAAACTTCAACACGGGAGGAGCAAAAATCTATTATCCACTACCTGTTACTAGGTAAGGAAATAAGAAAATCTGATCAGAGAGGACACCTGTTGCCGGTTAGGGTAAACATATCAATGATGACTCACTGAGGGCCGATAGGAAGTGCATTCATTACTAGTTACTAGGTAAGAATAGACTTGCGGGGAAAAACTGCAGAAATAGGATTTACAACTACCGGTTACTGGGCAAAAGACCGAAGAGGAGAATATTCGTCACCGGTTAAAGTGATCATATCAAGGATAGACTCAAAGGAAAGAGAATCCGTCATCGATTAAGATGAACCTATCAAGGATAATCTTGCTTGGAACTTGTTAAGGAGGATACCCGTCATCGGTTAGGATGAACATATCAAGGATAAACCACCTGAACAAAAAGTAGGAATTACATCTATCGAATGCTGGATAAAATACCACAGAGAGGATATCTGTCACCGGTTTAAGTGAACATATCAAGGATAAACTCTGCAAAGGGAGAAAAGCAGGATTTACAACTACCGGTTACTGGGAAGAAGACCGCAAAGAGAAGGAAACCCGTCATCGGTTAGGATGAACATATCAAGGATTAACTCTCTGGGGAACAAGTAGGGAGTACAACTACCTTTTACTGGGAAGAATACCAAAGATGAGAATATTTGTCATCGATTAGGATGAACATATCAAGGATAGACTCAAAACAGGGGTAGAAAATATCTGTCACCGGTTAGGATGAACATATCAAAGATATACTTCCTGGGGAAACATGAAAATGAATCCGCTGGGGAGAAAAAGGTTAGTTTTGTCGGGTATTGGGCAAGAAGTAGCAAACTGCAACCTAAGAAGAACATTACCAATTACTGGGTAATAAACTCTTAGGGGACCCGAAGCATCGATCTAGGTAAGATCTAGAAAGAAAACAGTCAATCAAGACTCAACCCAATGAGGATATAAATCAAGGGAAGTAGTTCTATCCAGATAATCAACTGGGGAGGAAGTTGAAACAAATCATCATCCACGAGGAAATAACTCAGTGAGGAAAGGAGAAAGGTTAAAGTCTTTTTGCTTAAGGGGATGACACTCTACAATTGGAGGAGGACAAACACCAAACTTGTATGGGGATAAAGTACCACCATAATAAAGAATTAAAATCATAAGAATGAATTAACAAGTGTGATGATGCAATAATGAAATTATATGAGTGTATATGTATGTGTATGTATATATGATGATTATGCTGAAAACACAATCACGAAGGATACAAAGATGTAAGTTTAAGGAGTTCCTTAGAGGAGGGGGGGGGGGGGGGGGTGAGTGAGGCACTTAGACGATTTTGCGAATTTTTTATGGTTTATTGATTTTTACTTTCTTGAGATGCTTATGTGATGAAAAGCGGTAAAGTGTGGAAAGTAAAGAACACCACGATGTATAGTGGTTCCTGTAGCGGGGTATTCGTTACCATTAGAGATATTGACTAAATCCAAGGTAAATCATACAAGTCGAGTCGCCACCGCACTTCTATTTATCCAAAGGAATGGTTAGAAAGCGAACAAAAACCTAATATTTTTAACAAAAACTAGTAAAAGAAACAGAGATCTGGGTAAGGGGGTTGGTTATGCAATGAGAAGGTGTTAGGCACCAAAAACATCCTAGGTACTCCTAGGGAGCCCTTTTCATACTTGTTGCAAAGGTTGTTGTTTTTGTGAAAATTTTGTTTGTGCAAACATGATTGAAGAGATGAGAGGAGAATATACAAGTTTATTTACATTTTGTGTTTGGATGGATAAACCCATTGCCTACGTACCATCTTATAAAAAAAAGATTAGGATCAAAACCTCGTAGTTCGGGCTAAAAATCTCAAAAAAACAAGTTGGTGAATTGATTGGTCCAAAAGCCTTAAGGTCTTTTGTTATCAAAGGGAGAAAACTCAACCAAACCACAAATCCACCATGTGAGGATAACTTCAACATGCTAGTAAGGGGTTAACCCTATAATAAGCATGGAAGACTTATTGTCCATCACTAAGGATATAGGTGAGTATTACATCTACCACAAGGGTAACTCAAACCTAATAGCTAAAGGTTATGGAAAATTTGATTAAGAAAAGTGGCCATTGGAACCACAAAAAGGAAATTTGAATGGGTTATATTTACCAATTAGAAGTATGTACAAAAATGGTCAAAGTTGACTTAGAGATTCAATTCAAAATAAGTATTATGAAAAAAGGAAGTTTGAAAATCAAAAGCATAAGGCTTAGGTTTCTAATGTTGAAAACAAAGGTTAAATGTTTGCACAAGATTTTTGGCTTGGGTTAGAGTGGAGAGAAGAAGAAGAAGGGCTAAGTCCTAAGCAAAACAAAAAGATGATGGAAAGAGAACAAAACCACACAAGGAGTTCCTCTCTTGAGATCATATTGATGATCCAAGTAGCTCCCATCCTTTGGAATAAGCAACCATAAAGCATAAGCAATTAAACAAGTCTCATAAGAGATCCTCAATGTGTCTTGTATCTTCCACTTGGATGAACATGGCAATGGTCCTCCAATTAAGCTCAAATGGAAACTCCTAGCACAAAAGCACACACATCAAAAGTTCCATGAAATAAAACAAGAATGGACAAGAGTGAGTTTAGAGATTTGGTCCTTCTAATCCATCTTCATCATTAAGATCCTTTTACTCCAATTTTGCATAAGGAAAGTCCTAGAATCTAAGTCCAATTCTCCATTTCTTTGCATAGGGAAAGTCCTAGAAACTAAGTCCATTTCTTTGCATTTGGTCCACAACAATCAAAACAAAACACAAGCATAATAAGATATACACAATTATGTGCTCAAGTGAGCAAAAGGTAAATGGCATTAACATAAACATGTGCTCAAGTGAGCAAATAGAAAAGCAAATGGATAATATGTGCAAGAATAGTAAATTGCATAAAAGTAAATTGTATAAAGTAAATGTTAATTGTCAATGGTTAGTTTTAGTAGTTAGTGTGCCATAAGGCAATTTAGCGCTATGTTAAGCAATCGTAATTGGACTTATGTAGAAGTCACAACTATCTGAGGCCGGTCAATAATAATGTAGGCAACAACACAAATTAGGAGTCTAGATTAGTGAACCAAGTCCCAACAACTTGCCATGCCAAAAAGAAAATGAGAATTGATCTTGTATTGGTTTAAGCCTTTTGCATGATTTAAAGGACAACCTATCCTTAATGCAAAGCCATTCACTTGATCCCTTGATCAAGATGAATTAGATTTGAATCAAGGAAGATTAAATCTCCCTAACCAATGCTAACTTATCAACCTTTAACTCATTGATCAAAAGGGAAGGAAGAAGATGGATAAGAGAAATAGAAATGGCATAATTAAAGTACATTAAATGAAATACAATGTACCAATCCTCATATGTTGACAAATGGCATTTAAAGTCAAGGTCAAACAATCAAAAACAGAAGTGAGATGAAGATTGGAAGTCAAGAAATGAATAAACTATTTTTGGCATTCTTTAATATTTAAAATAAACTTGAATTAAAAATAAAAGAAAAGGTCAAACTTCAAAATTACTTCAAATCAACCTTGAAAGGTCCAAGTAATTTATCCTAAGTTCAACAAGGTCAAACAAAGTTTGACAAAAAATTTCAGCATTTTTAAAAGTCAGAAACTATTTTTAATCAATAAAAAATGAATAAAAAATAACCTAATTGAATTAAAATCTCAAATAAATCTCAAATCATTTCAAAAATTGATGAGAATATTTTTCATAGATCCATCATCATTCAAATAGGTTAGGAAAATATTTTTTCATTTTTTGAATATCAAAAACTATTTAAAATGAATTAAAAATAACCAGAAAAGAGAAAATTCACAAAAAATATCAAATGACAAAATAAAATTTATTAAAAATCAGAAATAGAAATTAGAAATTATTTGGGAAATAATGCAATTGGTCCCATTATTTTTGGATAAAAAATGAGAGAGATATGATTTTTTTGAAATAAAAGGAATTAAAGAAAATAAAAATAGAAATTAAAAAAAAGGAAAAATCCACAGCGCTTGGATCTGAGCTCATTAATTGAGCTGGCAGATGACAAGGCTGGGAGATGCGCGCGCATGGAAGTCCACAGTCAATGCAAGCACATGGGAAACAAATAAAAGTCATAACAATGGATGATCAGGATTCGATCTGGGAGCAAGATCACACGGCCAGGATTTAAACTGGAAACAGGCGGCCACCGGAGCCACCTTCTTCTCCGGTGAGCCTGCAGATTTCGGCCAGTTTTGCAGGTTTTCAAACCTCCATGGAAATGCCCGATCCTTATACCAAAATGAAGCTGGGGTGATGTACATCACCCCTGTAACCTTGAATCACACTCAAGATTCCTATAAATGGAGAAATCTGAGATGGAAGATTCAGGTGTGCAAAATACAGATCAAGGAAAAGCAAAATTGAAGCTACCACTAGCTTGCCTCTCAAGTGAGGACTTCAGAAAACATTAGATCCAAGCAAAAAGGTCCATGGATGATGAGAATCGAAGAAAATACCAGTTGGAGTGTGAGCTTGAGTTCTGGTGATTTGAGCACGATGCCTTGCTTGCTTTGCTAAAACAGAAGTTCAATGAGATGAATGATGAAGGTCTAGAAGCATTAGATCTAAGAATTCAACCAGATGAAGTTGAATTTTAGATCTGAAAATTTTGAAAAGAAATGGAACTTGCTTCTTTAGTGATGGCTATGGAAAGAATTCTGCAGCATTTCAGGTTGAATTAGGCGTGTGAAATGAATGGAATGAAGTCTCTATTTATAGAGAAAGTGGCAAGGAGAGTGTGAAATGATCCGTGTGCATGGCATGTGAAGCTTCATTACATGGGCTTGCATGATCATGCACAAAGCCCAAAAACAATGCCAAATGAATTCTGAGCATCAGCCAAATGGAATTGGACGTGTGACTTGCAAGGCAATTGCTTATGTACCAAGATTTCCAGTGAATTCCTCATTTGTACCTAAACGTTCATCTCTTTGAAAGTACCATTTAGAAAATCCAAACATAGGCATATGGGTAATGGTTGGAAAGGTCTTTGTAACAAATGTTATGTTGGACAAAAACTCATTTGAAGTGTGGAAATTTATGAAATTTGAGTTTAAAGTGCAAGGTGCAAGATATGTCAAGGCAAGGTTTCTAAAATTGGCCAACTTTCAAGCCCTTATGTTTTGGTGATGCAAGCCTCAAATGAAAAAACCTCAAACATTAAAGTTGTAGATATTTTCAAGAAAATCAAAATGGACTTAAATTTTGCATCATTTGGATTTTTGATGAAAGAGTTATGGGCACTTGAAGTTGGACTTTTTTGCCTTTTAATGCCTTTGGTCAAAAAGGACCTATAATGTCTTGCATTATCACATGTATTTGCTTTGAGATTTTGAAATTTTGTTTAACATAACATTTGAAGTAGACATCGTAAGATTTCCAATGCATTTGATCCCACCTCAAAATCATAAAAAATGAATGAGTTATGTCCTTGGGAAGTTGACCCACAATTAGGGTTTCAGTCAAAATGACCTATAATGTATTGGAATGGAAGATGGCTTTACAAGCTTCAAATCAATTTTTGATGAACATGAAAGTTGTTGATATTGTCCTTAAGAACATATTTTATTTTGGAACCATCTCCATTTGGCCAACACATAAAAAGTTAGGTCTCAGTGCATTTCAAAATAGTCAGATGAATTGACTGATCAACTTCTCAAGTCCATGACTCATATCTTGATGAATTGATGATTGAGGATACTCAAATAAGTTCAAATATGCATGAAATTATGAATTAAAGAATTTCCCTTGATTGTATTTGATCATGGGCTGAGGTTGCTTCAAGAGCAAGGCATTGTGGTGCACAGATGAATTAGGGTTTCCTTGAAGAACAAGACCTCAAGCCCCTTTGATTTGCTTTGATCAAAATGATGAATTGAGGTATTAGGGAGGCACATTTGATGAATGAGAGCTTTGGGAACCATTACCATGCTTGCTATCATCTCCTCTTGACCATGTCTTTGTACATAAGATCTCCTAGAAGCTTTGGACCTTGTGACTGCTCAAGCTACAAACAAAAGATGTTAGTGACATATTTTTGTGCTTTTGGTTAGTAAATAAAATGAGAAAAGCAATAATATACAATTCAAGCATGCTTGGTGATCTCAAACCACTCACAAGAGGTCCTACCCAAAGGCAAAGGGAACCAAGATGCTAATGATCCTTGAGGCAATGCAAATATAATGTTATGATGCCATGAGGGATCTTAGGGACAAAATTGGGGTCTTACAGATGCCCCTATTTAAGGTCATTCTAGCCGGAGAAGTGAAGGTTAAAATCTTCGTCTCGACGGGGTAGAATGGGAAAATCAAAGTAGGGAAAATAAAGAGTTATTGCTCGCACAGGCCCTACCCTGCTGCATATGTATCTCAAGAAGGATTGAGAATCAGAGCACCGTAGCTCGGCTAACCTATTTTTGTTTGTTTTTTTGTGATGAATGACGTTACTACACAATCTACCAGATGCTCGACCTTTGGAGACTTACTCACCTGTAGTAGAAGGAGTTAACGTGTTCTTAGGAGAAGAAAAATCAATGAGTTTGTTTGTTTTAGGAATGCTCATGCAAAAAGGAAGTCCTAGACGAAGGAACCGTGCTACCTTAATTGACATGCAAACGAGAGACTATACGAAGCCTAGCAATCCTAGGGGGAGACGATCACACCATACAAAACAAACATGCATAAAATAAACACGCCAACAAGGGGGCTCAAACATACGTGGGTAGGGCTTTTGTCAAGAGGGGTCATATCAACCTCGACAAACAAGCCATGGAAAGGTAATCAAATGGGCTCTTAACCAATGACATTGAACGTCAGGATGAGAAGATCAAGTGGGTAATGAGGATAAGACCTCATAGCTCTTAACCCTGGATAGGGTGAGCTCATGACAAAAAGTGGGGATTCAGAAAGGTGGAACCCTCTCCACTGACTGACCGGACAAAAGATCTTGGGCTTTTGTTCTGAAGCATCGACACGTAGTGCGGGCATAAAGAACGACACACTGAATAACGGGGGATTGACTACTAATCCCTTTTATCCGTCAATTGCCTCTTCATGGAGGTCTTTAGCATTGGTGCCTCTTCTTGGAGGTCTTTGGGCACAAAAGTAAACACACAAAAACATTGCCTCCTATCGAGTTCTTCCAGCTAAGAAAGCGGTAAAATGTTGAAAAAAGATGTAAAAGGGATCATGAGATCTACCACACGGATAAAGATCCGAAGTAACAACAACTAAAGAAATAAGAAACCCAGAGATCTCTCAGGCTAGCACCGTAAAAGAAAACAAGTCAGCAAAGCAATCAGAATAAATCTCCAAATGGTATCCCACAAATAAAGGGGAATACCAAGCAAGTTATCTCTTCAAGGTTCATGTGAGCCCTCACAAAAAAATTCAACAAACAGGTTAGAGAAACAAGATGGGGTGCAATCAAGAGTTGCACCAAATAAGAGAATCAAAATGTAACCACATGAATCATGCCATTAAAGTTCACAAAAAGCTTACAAAATGCAACCAAGGATAGAAGGCCTAAACCTCTTGTCAAACAAATGCATCAAAAGGGTATCAGAACTCAAAGTCAGGGGTAAGGATCCACACATCAAGACATGACATACCTACTGATTGGAGAGATCGATTGAAATTGAATTGCACCATTGGCTTTGCAGGACAATCTTAGGGTTTATATGAGAGGGAATTAGTTCTTTGCAGATGAGTTCCCTTCAGTCTCTGGAGGTTGCTCTAAATTAGTTAGAATCTCTCTCTCGGGTTTTCCCATTGGATTTTTTTAGAATTTATAACCTGATTTTCGTGGCTTTGTGGGCTCAAATGAGAGAGGTCCAAGTCCAAGATTTTTCTGCTATTTTTTATTTATTTTTATTTATATTTATTTTTATTTATATTTATTTTTTTTTATTATTTATTTTTTGTTTTTTTTTCTCTTTTTTTTTGTTTTTTTTTTCTCGTTTATATATATATATATATATATATATATATATATATATATATATATATATATATAAATTTTTTTTTTTTTAATTTTTTTTTTTCAAAACGCGTGGGCTTCGTCTAGCGAGCATGACAGTTCAGGAAATTCCTCTGAGCGCAGGTGATTCTGGTGGCTTTTCTTGGGATTCGCTAGGCGACCCATTCTGCTCGCCTAGCGAGCATGACATCTCATGAACAAACTTTTGCTCCTTCAAGATTAACGTTTTGAATGATGAATAGACCCTATTTGAACATGTTGGAAGTAACTCAAGTCATTCCCTGGCCATTTCACCTTCAGTTGACCAACAATTGACTTTTGGCTTCATAGTTGAATTTTGAACTGTACTGAGCCCATTAAGCTTGATCCTTTAGATAGAACCCACAAAGTGACTTGGATGACATCCTCTTGGAGCTAATTCTGATTGACATGATGAAATGCAATATGAAATGTTAAATGACCTAAAAATGAATGCATGAATGAGGAGGGCAAATTTGAGGTGCTATAGCTGCCCCTATTCAATCAACTGTGAACCTGAACGGATGAATGCAGCGGCTATCAGACTTTCAAGGTAAACAGGGATTGAATACCAAAAGAACCGGAGAATTTGCACTTTGTAGGTGACGAAGCGAGGAAAGCGAGGCCATTTATCGATGGCGGCTTCAAAACAAAATTTGATATTTACCGATATCAAGGAAAGCGAGGCCATTTACCGATGGCGGCTTTAAAACAAATTTGATATTTACCGATATCAAGGAAAGCGAGTCCATTTACCGATGGCGGCTTCAAAACAAAATTTGATATTTACCGATATCAAGGAAAGCGAGGCCATTTACCGATGACGGCTTCAAAACAAAATTTGATATTTACCGATATCAAAGAAAGCGAGGCCATTTACCGATGGCGACTTCACTGGGGAGGAGCAAGTGAAACAAGACCAGACATTTACCGATGACTGGGACGGAACTCGATGTTTACCGACACCGAACAAGGATGTTTATAAGTGAAACAAGACCAGACATTTACCGATGTCAAAGAAAGCGCTACACGACCAGACATTTACCGATGACTGGAAAGGAACTCGATGTTTACCGACATCGAACAATGATGTTTACCGACACCAAAGAAAGGATAAATTTATGAAACGAAACCATTTACCGATGGCGAAAATGAAATACTCGATATTTACGGATAGCGAATCTGCTGGGGAATCTTAAACGACCAAACCATTTACCGATGGTTAACAAGCGGCTGATGTTTACTGACATCGAATCAATGATGTTTATCGACACCAAAAAAAAAGAAAGGAAAGGACACACACGGGTGTTGACAGAACGATTTTTTTAGACACCATGAGAGACATGCCATTTACTGATGGCCAACGATTGGGATTCGACGTTTACCGACATCGAAAGATGATGTTTACCGACATCAAAGAAAAGCACAGACATTTACGGGGATCAACGCGACACTTACCGGTATCGCAAGGATGACATCTACATATGTCAAAATAAGGCAGACACTTACTGGTGACTAGATCGGAAGAGAATCAAACTTTCCTTTCACGGACTGGTGAGAAAATAAATCTCACTGGGATTATCGATTCTGAATGTTGACAAGAGCAACTGCTGCAAATGTGCTATACTGATGTGAAAAAGTGATCTGTCTCTGCTGGGGATAAGATCCAATCTGGTTCAATGCATGTATGCATATGTTTGAGTTTTTCATGGCGTAATGCTCCATACTGAATGGAAATGCTACGCGATTTGAGAATGCGAATGCAAATGATGATTACTACATGCAAGATGCAAAGGGAGGAAAACTCCTGCTGGGAAAGCAAATGATCACTTTACTGAGCATACAATTTCTGATTCGATCTTCCAACTCTGTGGGGACATGCAACAATTCTGCTGAGGATAACATTCTCGGAACGGTAGAGAAACCAACTCAACTGGGGAGTCACTTGTTGGGAAAACACCAACCTCTCGACCATGCTGGGGAAACAAATTCTGAACTCGACTTAGACGACCCAACTTCTTACACGACTGGACAGTGTTGAAACGACAGGGTCTTCCTTCGAACAAACTTTGGCTCGTCTGCTTTAGCCATCAATCAAAGATAGTAACCTGCAAAACGGCAAGACATACATGCCCCAGGGGATTGTATGGACAGAATATACTCAAGTGTACTCAACATTCAAAATGATTTTCAAATGTTTTATCTTTCCGCACGTCATTGTCTAGCCTTCATGTTTTTAGATGCAATGTTTATAAAAAATTCGGACGTTTTTTGCAAACAAAACAGTAAAAATAAAAAAACAAGAGAGCAATTTGACTGAATAACGACTTTTATTGATTGAAAATGGCCTATAAAGGCAAATACATCAGGAAGCAATTCCTAGGAAGAGGTAATTGCGCCAAAAGAGAAAAATAAACTATCCTATTGGCAATGTGAACACGACATTCCACTATTTTCCAATTCTGTTATGACTCATAGATCTTCACTTTCCCCCAAATTCTTTGATTTCAGAGAAGAGTGATTGGACCGATCATATCCTTCGAGATGGTAGACACTGAAACGCGATGAAGTACAGATAACTCAGACTGTAGTCTTCGCTTTAGTCCCTCTTTTGCCTGGACCGCCTTTTCAGGTTTTCAATCCACCGGGATACCCATTTTTGCCTAAGTCGCCTTTGCAGGTTTTCGACTTACCGGGTGTACATATTATTTTTATTCTTTATCCCTAACTTTTACCCGAACCTTTTTCTTTTCTTTTTCTCTTGGTTCTCCGGGATGCCCTTTTTTGCCTGGACTTTCTTTCTTTGTCCAGCGGGTCAGTTTATGCGAAGTATTTTTTGACTACATCTGAATTCACAAGAGACGTAAAATCTTCACCATCCATAGTTGTAAGCATCAAGGCTCCACTAGAAAAGACCTTTTTAACAACATATGGACCTTCATAATTCGGAGTCCACTTGCCCCTGTTATCTGTACCGGGAGGTGATCGCGACTTTATGAGTCTATCGGGGTATTAACTGCAAGCGCACAGTCTAATCGCGTAGTTTTAAAAGATATCGATCCCACAGGGACTTAATGAATCGATCTACCATTTTTCTAGGGTTACTGCGTAAAGCTAAGGCGGATGATACTTTAATGATTAGGGGTAAAAATAAAACTAAATTTGGATCTAGATAAAATATCAAATAATATGGATATCAGTATGTAGTTCGTCGTATTTGGGGAATCAAATCTTCGTTGGTCTTTTTCTTAATTTTAAAATAAGTCTTTTCAGTAGACACTATTAATTAAAAGTCTTTTCCTCAAACCCTCGCTCTGTTGAATTAGACTATGACTTTATATTTTAACGTACGCTCTCACTATTTTGTTAAATCTAAAATCACTTTTGAAAATAATAGAATCTATAGAAACTCCTTTTGAGAAAATACTAACCATTTAAACGCCCTCGTCTCAAACTCTCGCTCTGTTGACTTAGATTATATGATTAAACTTAAATGCTTAACTCTCGTCCTCACATTTAATTTTTAAAAATAATTTTTGAAAATAATTAGAATTTAATTAACCTTAAAAATTGCTTTCGCCCTAATTTAAAGTTAATGTTCAATATACACTGTCCAGTTAAAAACTCAAACCGTCGTTCTATTGATTTTAACTTCTTTATGTCTTTTACTCTCATACAAAAACCTTGGTATTAACTTTGTAAATTGAGACCAGAAAAAGAGTGACTATATTCTGAAATAAATTTAAACCAACTCAATTTGGATTCCTTTATTCCGCTTACTTTACATACCGATATCTAAATTAATTAGCCAGACATGATAAACATGCATAAACAATAATCATGCATAAATACGGCCATATCAAACAAACAAAATATATAAACAGCGGAACAAAGCATATGTAAATTAAAACGATAAGTCAATTAATTAATGAACCTGGAAAAATACTAGAAATCTGGATTTTATCTCCTACGCTTCGGTGCTCGAACATTCCACCACAAGTCGGTTGGATTTGTTCTTCACAATTCTCGATCAGATAGGAAAGTAAAAACAAGGAAATAAAACACTATGATCTAACGTAAGGTTAGATCCAGTAAAAATTACACAATAGTTTCCGGTGTAGAAACTATCGCGAGAAAATAAATTGTATGCTTCGGAAATTAAACTAGAAAAGAAAAGGAAATAAATTTCTTGAAAAATTAGAATGCTGGAAAATTTGTACGGAGAAGAGAGAGCTCCAATTGGCTTTTGTGAGGTTTATTTATATTAACCTCCCAAGATAACCGTTTCCTAGAATGTGTCTTCAGTATGGTTCAAAGCGTCTCCGAGTGCATGAGAGAATTTAGGGGAAACCGTCCACTCCGTTACGCACGTAAAGCCCAAAATATAGGAGTGGAATGTGTGACGTCCGTCACACTATGTGTTACGGTCGTAACACTAGGTCTTAGGACGTGGCGATCGGCACGTGCTTGTTGCGGTCGTGACAACAATTTTTTTCTTTTTTCCCAACGTGGGCTGGGCTTTGGTGCTTCAGCTTGCTGCTTTTCCTAGAAAATCTTCTTTTTGCACCCCTTTTCTTTCTTTTTCACATGTGCTTTAAATAATGATACCTGAAATAAATAATAAGAAAATGCCGAGTAATATCGAATAATATAAAATAAATTGAATCAAATAACGATATAATTTAATTAAATCAAGTCTAAAAATGTGATATAGTTTCATGTTATCAGGAGGAAGGATCCTCTTCAAAACTAAGTCACCTATCTGATAACTTCGAGGACGCACTTTCTGATCAAAGGCCTTCTTCATCCTTCTCTGATATAGTTGTCCATGGCACACAGTTGCTAATCGCTTTTCCTCAATGAAATTTAACTCATCATACCTGGCTTGAACCCACTCAGCCTCGTCAAGTTTTACATCCATCATCACCCTCAAAGAAGGGATTTCAACTTCTACTAACAAGACTGCCTCCATGCCATACACAAGTGAAAACGGAGTTGCCCCGGTTGACGTACGCACTGAGGTACGATACCCATGCAAAGCGAAGTGGCAAGTTATCCAATTTGTGTTTGCAAAGTCTGAATACTATAATTTGTTCACTGCTGAAATTGGAGACTGTTTACAATCATATTTGCTTGACAAGTTCCTCTAGTGAAGGTTCATAAGGTGAATGGGTGGTTACTTGTGGAGGGTTATATGGTGGTGGTGGTGGAATGGGTAGTATCAATTGTTTCACTAAAGAGGTAAGTTCATCAATTCTGGTTTCTAGAGCTTTGTTGGAAGAAGAAACCTGAATCTCATTCACACATTTTGCTTGGACCATAAAATTATCCCTTGTTGTGAACTATTGGGAGTTAAGTGACAAATTCTCAATCAAGGATTTGGCAGCAGCTAGAGTCTTATCAATATACAAAGCATTATAATCAACATCAGAGGCAACAAGTTCTCTCAGAGTTCTTTGGTCAGCCATGTTAAACTCAATAGAAAAGAGAAAAAAAAATCAACAAACAATGAGAAAACACAACTAATTCAGCAATGCAGCAACAAATAGGAAAATACCGACAATGTCCCTTTTAAGAATAAACAATTGAAATACGTAAAAAAAACTATTAAAATAAAAGGAAAAAAAATACAAAAACACAAAAATTAATCTAATAACGTCAATTAAAATTTTTGAGAATTTTTTCGGAATTTTATGAAACTATCAAAACAGAAAACAAATCATAAAAAATAGAAAAATAAGGAATTTCGGGTTTTTAGAATGGCTTCCACAATTTAGTTCCTAAATAGAGGCATTTAATCCTTGATATTTTCCTAGTCAATCGACAAAGAATCGGAATAATTTGAGACAATTTTCTAAAAAAACAGATTTTTTTTATCCTAAAATGCAAAAAGACCAAAACGCAAGAAAGTTTGGGCAAAAAATTGCTAAAAAAACAACACTTATGATTATAATAATTGTTAGACTATAATAATGATTAAAATCTACAAGAATCCCCGGCAACGGCGCCAATTTGATCCGCTGTCGCACATGGGTCAAAACGAGTAATTAGAAAACTATAGTTTAGCGGAAGCGACAACTCGAGTATTGTATCGTAAGGATTCTTGTATTATTGTTAACCTAATGAAATCGATTTAAGGGGGGTTTATGTTTTAGTGGTCAATTTAGAAAACAAAACAAAAAAAGTGATTAAAATAAGTGATTATAAAATAAGTCAATCTACTGTTTTCGGTTTCCGGCTAATCACTGGTTTTTACCTACCAATTCCCTAAGCGGCTTCGATCTCTATTCGATTCAAATTCGATTGACAAGCGCAATAGATATATGACAGATTTATATTCCTATATTCCGAATTAAGCAAATGGATAAATACAATCGTGAATTAAGCAAACACGATTTACAAACGCAATTTAACGACAAAGCGACGAAAACATCGATTAATAGTTAGGAATGCAATCATACGAATTTAATCAAAACCATTCTGTAAAATACAGATTAAGCAAATGAAATTTCATATAATAGAATTGAAAGAGAACGAAATTAAATTGATAGAATAAAAACCTCAAAGCCTTGGAAACTCGGTTACAATAGATTGACTCTAGAAGATTAGTTTCTCTTCATGATCACACAAAAGAAAAAAGTTATCGTGAATAATGTGTATTTGCTACAGTACCATGGCTTCCCTTTTAAACAGAATAAGGGTTTCACTTATAATTCAAACTGGGCCGAAAAACCTAAATTCGGCCCAACAAATGGCCCAAAAGAAAATATTTCCTAAAGTATGAAACTTGAACGAATTAGTTGAGACGTATGCACTCCGAATCAGCTTTTTGCTTCAACATAAAAGTTGTATCTCTTTCTCTTAGCTTTCCAACGCATGTCAGAACTTGCAAAACGGCATCTCGTAGCTCAAGTTATGATCCAAACAGTGGACATGTATCAAATAACCGCTAAAACTGAAAATAGCAAACGCAAATAGATTAAAGGCAAACATGAACTTAAATTTAAAAATAGAATAAAATAGTAAAATAAGAAAAATAAACTAGATAAATTCCTAAGTATAATTATAGAAGAATGTGCATCAAAATGCACTGATCAAAAACCCAAGAATAAGAAGTTTTCAAATCAAAACTAATAAAATATCAGAGGGAAGGTGTTAGCACCCAAAGTGTCCTAGGTACTCCTAGGGAGGCCTTTCTTGTATCCATATGTATTTTTGTGCAAATGATGTTTGCAAGCAAATAGAATTGAGGGATGAGAAAAGAATTCATTGATTATATTTGGTGTTTGACAAGACCTTCAAACTTGTGCGTACGTACCAACATAAAAATGAGGGATCAAAACCTCGTAGTTCGTGGTATCAATTTCAAAGTGAGTGCATTTCTTTTAACAAAAAATAAGTTTGAAAGGCACAAAGGCCTAAAAAAAGGTTTGAATGAGTGTTAGTTCTTTTTGGCTTTTGAAATTTTAAGTCAAGTATAGTTAAGTTTATTTACAACTTTGATTAAGAAAATGAGTTTGAAAATGCAATGGCATAGGGCCAAAGTTTCTAGTTTGCAAGTCAAAGTTTAGAAATCAACAACCATAAGTAAAGAAGATTTTAAAAGGAGAGAGAGATTTTGAAATTAAAGAAGTAGGGAGGAGATGAAGAGACTAATCCTAACCACAAATTTAAAAGTTGAGAGTTGAAAAGATCTGACCAATGGGCTGCAATCCAATAGACAAGAATGTCATATAGAAGCCCAAATTTCCCTTGGACTCTAGAATCACACAACAATAAATATACAAAACACAATTTGAAGAGCAAGACATCAAATAAAGATAGCCACATCCAAGCTTAGCAACTCCATGATCTTCTTCAAATTTGCCCAACACCCTTTGTTACATCGTCCAAAAAAATCAAAATAATAATTCTTTCCCAACCAAAATAAAATAGGTTATTTACAGTAGTGTAACCTATTTAAACGTCTATTTCATTTAAGAAAATTTAAATTATAAATTTGATATATGTTTGAAAAGACTAGCAAAATAAAAGACAAATGAAACAAATAGTATCTTTGAAATGAATTATTTTAGTTTATCTAACTGGGCTAAATTTTGTGAGACTATTTATTTGAGAAAACTTATGAAAACATCACATGTTATTGTTCATAAGCTATTTTTAATTTTTTTCTTCCACAAACTCTCTGATTTATGTAATTTTTATTTTGATATTTTATAAAATTAACCATGAATAATATCATATTTCAATTATAATTAATAATAGTATATTTAAATATGTAAATAAATAAATAAATTAGAATAATAAGTTGAAGTTATCGAAAATCTTAGTGATTTTATAATCTAATTTAAACTATATAATATGTGAAAAGAAGTTAAAGATCGTGTATGCTCAAGTCAAGTTAAAGAAGTCAAGTTTCAATGATTGATTATGATCAAGATCAAATTTTATTTCAAAGGATTGAATGTTAATCAAGGTACAAATATGAAATTCATTATCTATAGACTATAAGTGCTCAAGCATATTTATCTAACATCATTCTTTAAATTGTTGCAATAAGTTTTCAAATTATATTTTTTAACTCATAATTTTTTTAGCATTTTTACTATGACAATCGATTGTCACTAGGATGCAATAGATTGTCACATATCACTGCTACCTAAAAAATCAACTTTTGGAGCATGAAGTTGATTGTTGGAGTATGTCCAATAGATTGTCATAGTGCATATTTGGAAATTTTTTAACGTTATAATGGATGCAATTGATTATCATGAGATGTGCAATCAATTGTCATATGCAATTATTTGAGAATTCTAAAACATGTTGATACCTCTTCCTTGCACCCTTTCTTCACACCCATTCCAAATCAATGAAAATTAATCATGAACATTTTAAGAGGTTTGAGGGGACTCAAATACTCTTGTTTGGAAAGAGGAATAAGGATATATTGTTGTGTTATTTACTTTATTGCAGTTTACTTTCAGTTTCTTATTCATTCATTTGTTCATAATTCCGAAAAAATATGAGCCTACACTTAACATCGAGAGAAGTCTAAAATATTGGATAGTCTAATTCACCCCCTATTAGATTAATTTCGATACTGCCAGTTGGCATCAGAGAAAGTTATATGTAACTTGATCCTAAGATTCAGAAGATGACTTCCACACACCCGATTTATAGAGATGGGGGTCGTAATAACAAGCCTCATTGCTTTGTCAGAAAATACTATGATTTTTGGAAATTTTGCATGCAAGCATATCTTGAGGCACAAGGAGATGATATTTGGGATGCTGTAGAGAATGATCCATTCATTACTGCAACGGTCATTACAATGTAGAACAAGTCAAACTAAAAGGTTCATAGAATGACGATGACAGAAAGAAAGTCATATTTGACAAGAAAGCGAAGAACATGCTTCAATCGTCATTTGGAATGGATGAGTTATCTAATGTCTCTCAATTTTAAATGGAGAAATAAGTATGGGATACGTTAGAAATTACTCATGAAGGAACCGTGGAAGTGAAAAGTTCAAAATTGAACACATTATCTCAAGAGTATGAAATGTTCGGGATGTAGCTGAAAGAACCAATTATTGGCTGGCAGAAAAGATTCACACACTTGAAAACCCACTTAATGGAGCCTGGTAAGACTTTTACTAATGATGAAGTTAATCTTAAAATTCTTAGATCATTAACCAGGGCATGGTAACCGAAAGTGACGACGATATCAAAAAAGAAGAGCTTATCCAACATGACTTCCACAACATTGTTTGGAACTCTTCAAGAGTATGAGATTGAACTTGGAAGACTATAAAAGCATGATACTCAAGAGAATAAACCAATGAGTATTTATTTAAAAGTTGATTAAAGGTAAAATTTGGAAGAAAACATTCCGGATGAAGATGAGAACATCATTCTTCTTGTAAAAAGGTTTGGAAAATTTCTCCAAAATGATAAAACTTTAAATTTTGGAAAAGAAGGAAATTTTTCAAGAAGAAGAAGGCATCTACTTCAACATAAAATTTCACATGCTTTGAATGTAAAAAGCAAGGACACATGAAGGCTGATTGCCCTAGGTTTTCTAAGAAATGTAGTCACCAAGGGAGAAAGGAATCAAAATTTAAGAAAGCCTACATAGCATGGGATGAAAATGAAGTGAGTTCATCATCCAATTCAGAAAACGAAGAATGTGCAAATGTTGCATTGATGGGATCACATCATTCTAATGATGAAGAAGTTGAGGTCAATAACATAAAACTTTCGTATGATAATGATGCACAAGAAGAAATATAATAATTACTCAATGAATGTAAATTATATAAAAGATAATGTCAACACAAAAGAAACAAATTTCTTCTCTTGAAGAGAAATTGACAATATGCAAAAAGATTTTGAAAAAGCAAAACAAAATTCTACATGCAATGATTTTAATTCTCTTTCTTTCAGAATTGTTCAATTAAATAGAGTTATCGAAAGATATGAAAAGGGACAAGTTGGACTGGAAAGTGATCTTAGTGGACAAATATATTCCAATGATAAAAGTGGACGTTAGTATTAAAAATTTGACAAGCCAAGTACCGGTAAAACTATATTTTTCAAGACAAGTGACCAATCCAATAAAGAGAAAGCAAAGAATGTGCGTGTTATTCATCATCATCCTAAGAAGAATTTTACTCAAAATAAATCTTATTTTCCTAGATATATAAGTAACTTTATTCCAACTTGTTTCTATTGTAGTTTAAAATGTCACACTTCAAATGCTTGCTATGTAAAGAATTGTGATGTTCCTAGTTGCCATTATGTGTGGATTAAGAAATTAACTAATTATCAAGGACCCAAGGCACGTTAGGTACCTAACAAATCCTAATTTGTTTTGTAGGTATGCTTGAATACCAGTATAAATATATTGTATCTTGATAGTGGTTATTCAAAGCAAATGACCGGGGACAAGGAAATTTTTTTATCTCTAGTACTAAAGACTGAGAAATATGTCACATATGGAGACAAAAACAAAGAAAAACTTCTTGGCATAGACAAAGTTAAATACCTTCCTTTCGCAATAATTGAAGATGTACTATTCGTAGAAGGATTAAAGCACAATCTTATAAGCATAAATCAACTTTGCGACAAAGGTCTCAAAATTAATTAATTTTGTTCTTTCCATGATAGATGTTGGACACAATGTATGGGACAATGTGTACAACATGCTTATATCATATTAATAGAATGCAGTAAATAAATCATAAAGCAACAAAACACGAATGATTGTTAATCCAATTCGGCGCAACGTCACCTACGTCTGTGGGCTTCTAACCCAAGAAAGAAAATCCACTTTCATTAGTATTAGTACAAATAGTCTTAGATGAACCACTACTACAAAAAGTACATACAACGACATCACCATTACTATGGTGCTTCGAAGGACCGTGGTGATATCTCTAAATTCAGGCGCCTATATATATTTTTAATTTTTTAATTAATCTTTGTTAATTTATTACCACAGATTTTTAAAACAACTGTAGTGATATCAGTTGACGATTCATGAGTTCGATTTTCAGAGTCGGCTATTTTGTGATTTCATCAGTATTTTAACACCGCATTTCATTTTTATTTGTAAAAAAAATAAAATTATATCACTACGATTCTTTAAACTAACCGTTGTTATATATATATATATATATATATATATATATATATATATATATATATATATATATATATATATATATATATATATATATATTTTAGTTACTTAAAATCTGACATTTTTTTATAAAATATCATTAATGTAAATCTTATATCACCACGGTTGTCTAAAAAAATCATTATAATATATTTTTCATTGTATTTTTAAAACTTTAATTTTTAAAACCTAACATTTTTTTAATAAAATTTCATCATATATCACAACGATTATAATAAAAAACTGTGATGATATTATTTAATCATTTTAAACAGAGCTAGCTAATTTGTCTCTTCAATTCCATATTTTTATTTCCTTCAAGAAACAACCCCTGACGAAACAAGCGATTTTCAACTCTAACCAAACAACACCATTTTCAACCCTAACGAAACAAAACTAGTTTCAACCATAACAAAATGTACAACACCGTCTTCAAACCCGGGGAGACAACAACATTTTCAACAAACGTCTATGCTTTCATACTATCGAGGAAGGAACCGACACTATGTTCTTCGTTCTTGACTAGCCTTCGGTTTAGCTGTCGAGGAGGAACTCAAAGATTCTGACAATATTTTTTTACTTATTCATCACATTTCCGGCCTATAAACATTTTCCCATGCATCTATAATACTGTCATTTTCCATTATTGTTTATGTATTTGTTGTTGATGATGCCATTGATGCTTATGTATTTGTTGTTGTTCATGCCATTGTTGTTGATGAAGCCATTGTTATTGTTGATGCCATTGTTGTTGATAAAGTTGTATTGTTGCTTATGTATTTGTTGTTAGTGATGCCACTGTTGTTAATGATGTCATTGTGTTGATGATGTTATTGTTGATGATGCTTGTGTTTTGATGTTGATTGTTTTATGTCTTGATAGATGGCATCTTCTTCATCTAGTAGCGACGAAGCTATATATACAAATGAAACCATGACAAGTGATTCTCAATCTGTAGTAGGAGAACAAAAAAAACAGCAAATAGGTGCTACAATGATGGCTACATTAAAAAAAAGCCTGTAAGTCAGGTGTCAGACTTCTGGTCGAGTTTAATGTCGTTTATATTATTCTTAATGGTCTTCATTCTTCACTTTTTGAGAGTTGTGTTGCGTTCCTTGGATATCACAAAATCAACATATTCTTAGATGATTGGAAAGACATATAAGGTGAAAAATAACATATTGACAGGCATTCAGGTATTAATTTTAATTTTTATCTATTCGATATTACTTTATATAAACACTAATACATGTTTATTGATGTAAATATGTAGTTGACGTTTGAGTTTAGTGATGATTCAAAATTGAAAAAAAAAGTGGATCACTTATGCTGGTACGACTTGGAGGAGTTTTAAGTCACGACTCACGAGTGACTACATTATGAAGACTAAGCATAATATTGAGCGCCCGTGGTGAAACATCCTTATCTTGACAAGAAAGTTTGAAAAAAGTTTGTGAAGTCTCGTAGTTCTGAGGAGTTCATGGTTAGTACCAATTGTATTTTCTGAAAATTTTATGGATAAAACCATTGACGTTAATATTTTTCCTATGTTTAAAACAAGTTAAAAGTGAAGCAAGAAAGTTGAACAAATATAAAAACAAATACCCTCATAGATTGTCTCTTGGAGGATACATGAAACTTGAGGAAACAATGATTGCTGGAAAAAAGACAACAACTAGGAGATGGGGACTCCATGAGTCGTGATAGAGAACCATATCCACCATCACGATATGAGAAGTGAAAGAGGGCTCGACAAAGACCAAATGGAAACTACACTTCAGATGCCTCAAGATTAGTAGCTGAGAAAATTGTAACTAGGACTTACCATGTTGTGTAGGATTCGTTGGTTAACTCAACCCGTGAAGGTTCCTTTATTCCATAACCACGACATGATATATTAGTAGGAACAATCTGAATAAAGAAGCATGGTGGGTGTGTCCGTGGGGTTGGAGATGCATCAGCCTGATAGTGTTTTTTGGTACTTCTAGAAAAAGCACCAGACAGGTGTAAAAAGAAACGTTGTAAGAGTTTGAGAGGAAGATAGATAGTTAAAAGAAAGAATTTGAAGAGAAGTTAGAAGCGAAGCGGGAAACATGCAGAAAACAATTGGAAGAAATAAAAGAGTTATATGCGGTATGTGAGAATATTGTATTATATGAAATGTATGATATATATTATGTTAATTCTGTTTTGTGTTCTAGTGTTTTTTTTATGATGTAGAGAACTAGTGGAATCTTCCCACAATGTACAAATGAAGATTATAATGATGATGATTAATTTCCTGATAGAAATGTTGTACGTGGTGCAAGCATAAAAGGTAGTTGCTCAGTCGCTCTCACCGGTAACGAGATCCATAACGGGTTATTGGCTCCCCCTGAAGGATCATATGCCAAAATGTTATGTTACATTATGCGAATCGAAGACGCGGTGTTTACTCTTGCGCTAGAAAATGATTCAGAGATACAGCATCAGAGGAATTCTTAATCATTCCTAAATATATAAAGGATATGATCGTTGGAAATCGGTGGCTGAACGTAGGGTTACTACAAGTTTGGTGCACGTAAGTATATCTTATTATGGTACATTCATTATTTTGTATATAATTAATTCCTCACATGTTTTTTGTATTTTGTTTAACCATTTAAGTACATTCATCGTGTTTGTATAGAATTAAATAAATCAAATACTTATGGATTGTTGGACCTAGTTAGAGTACGATTTACAGGTAATTCTGCAAAAAATATTGAAGAATACTAAACATCATAGATAGCACACGGGCAAAAAGAATGTTACTTAGCAACATTCATCAATAAGCGAGTAATTTTAAAATTATTGTTTCTATATTATAATTAGTTTTCATGTTTTACCAAATACTAATTATATATGTTCGTATTGTTCATTAAACGAACATTATCAATTGATCATCATAGCTCTTCGGACGAATATGATAACTACATTGTGTTCATTACACTATTCACTTGAATCTATGCTGAAACAAATTATTACCAAGTAACTTTATGTTTATGAAACTTTTAGTAATATTTTCTTTGACTTTTTAATTATATTAACATGTATTATTTTTAAATCATTTTCAATATATAGGGTTGTGGATAGACACTATAGGTTGAACAACTCTAGAAAAAAGCTCGCATTCTGTGAGTCCAAGGTAAGTGGATTAATTGTGAAATTCACTTTTATATATATATATATATATATATATATATATATATATATATATATATATATATATATATATATATATATATTCTTGAAATGTGTGGTTATATATTCATAAAATGTTTAAATTTGTAGACTAGAAAACAAGCATAGGGATACGAGTGTGGATACTATGTAATAAAACACATGTTTAACATCGTCTCTGCCGACATTGTCGATTCGTGAGATCAGGTATATATAATATCATAAAATATTTACAATAACATATTAATGTTAAAGTAATTTTCTATTATTATTCAAATCACGTTGTAAGACCCCAATTTTGTCCCTAAGATCCCTCATGGCATCATATCATAACATTGCATTGCCTCAAGGATCATTGGACACCTTGCTTCCTTCCCTGTGGATGGGATATTTTCTTGAGAGTGGTTCTTGATCACCAAGCATTGCTTGCATATGTATATCATTGCTTTTCTTTTAATCACTAACCAAAATGTACAAAAATATGTCATTAACCTTTGTTACTTGCAGCTTAAGCAGTCAACAGGTCAAGGCAATTCAAGTGAATCCTTTGTGCAAGAGATGAAGTTTCCATTGAGATATGGATCACGTGATCATTATTTTGAGCTTATGTGAGCTATAGGTTCATTTTGGAGCAAATTCCCAAGTGGTTGAGGCCCCAAATTCATCAGAACATTTTCAGGTCATCTAAGGACCAATGCAGTCAACTGAAAAGTCAATTATGGGTTTTGAATTGAGAAATTGAGCTTCTTCATCCCATTCATGTTCAAATCATGCTTATTCATCATGCCAAAGATCAAGGTTGAAGAATTTGAGGTCAAGTCAAAAGTTTCCAAAAATGGAAAGTGACCTGTAATTTCAAGTTTCCAAAAATGGAAAGTTTTTGGTCCAACTTCAACTCAACTTTCCAACATCAAAGAAGCTTCAAATGAATTTTTGTCCAACATGAAAGTTAAAGATCTCTCTCTCCCATTTCTTAAAAGTCCAAGATCATGAATTTATGATGAATGGTTGAGGAAATATGGTCAAATCATTGCCAAGTGTGCTTGAAACTTCAAATGGCCATATCTTTTGATTCATAATTCCAAATTGAGTGGCTCTTCTTGCATTTTTCTTATCATGACATGAAGTTTCCAAATCAATCATCACATTGCATGAATTTCCATCATATGATCATTTGCTATTTCAAGTCAATTTTGGAGGGAAAATGGCCAATTCAAAAATGGTGCATCATGGGAACTTTTTACCATTGCCATTGTGTTTGGAAGATGATTTTAAGTGAAATTAATCAGCCACATGGTACTGTTTACGTTGGAAATAGCCATGCACCCTCCAATTTGTCATTTTTGGTCATAACACCTTATCTTGATTAATCACAACTAAACCATGCCTAATTTTAATTAGTATGTGATTAGTGAAGCATATATATTGATAATCATAACAGAATTTCACTTCAGCTTCATCAATTCTAGATCTAGATCTCAAAATTCTCTCTCCCTCCAAAATTTTCTCCTAATCACAATTCAAATTTCTTCAACATAGCAACTGGTTTTTATTGAAGATTCATGATCAGTGAGTTGGATAGAGTGTGAATCCAGTGTTTGTTTGAAGAATTCGAGCATAATCAAGCAGTTGAAGCTCAAGAACTCAAGAATGGAAATGGATTGTTAAGCTAGATCTACACGGTTTCAAGCTTCAATTTCTTCACCAAACTTCATCACAAGGATTCTGGAGTTGATTTGGATCATTCAAGGCCTTGGATCGTGCATTTCAAGAAGCTGCTCTTCAAGAGGTTAATTTTTCGAACTTCATAATTCTCAAATCCATGCACATGTTCATGTAGATCTTTCCATGTTGAGTTTACTGATGCTTTTAGATTTGAAAATGATGCATTATAGCGTAAGATATGTGTGATTAAAGTTTTGTGCACCAAACTTCTTTTGATCGATTCTCTCTATTGGTGATGATTTGGCCTAAATTAATGCTTGATCTATAACCTACATGTCATGAGGATTCGAATGATGTAAAGATTTTGAAATTCTGGAAAAAAAATTGTGCGTGAACAGTAACCACCACCGTCTTCATGAAGAAGACGGTGGTTTCAGCCTGTAGCGTCCACCTAGCGTCCGAGCGCACCACCGTCTGGTTTTGCTTATGTGGCCTAGGGTTTTGTCTTATCCAGCTTCCACGTGTGCGCCATGTTAGCGCTTTGATTGGTCCTCGTTTGTTTGACTGCATCCACCTAAGCCTTTGACTGCCACATACCAAGCCAGCGCATAAATGAAACGACTGCGTTTCATGTGTAGCGCGCTTCATTTAAATTGCAACCTGGTTCGATTCCGCCTGATGTAGTTTTTCAAATTCATTCACATTTTTGCCATTTCCCTCCAATTGCATATCACATGATCATTTTGATTTTAATTTTTTATCCAACTTCAAAAATGCCTAATAAATTGAAAAATGCTCCAAATAATCCCTGGTTTCTTGCTACTTGTTCATTGAGATGTCCTCTATTTTATGATGTTAAATTCTGAAGTTGTGCATGGCTGGATTTTGAATTGTGTTAGAATATGTGAACATGTGTACATTTGTGACCTTGCTCCATTCATCTTATCATGAAATGCTTGATATTGATCCAAATGCCATGAAATTTTGCATGATTATTCATAACATGTTAATGGATGTTTGAGGCTTGATTGTGCATTTTTCTCATTTGCCATTTATGTTTTACACCCATGTTTGTATGGTGTGACAATTTGTGTCACACAATTGGATGATCAACTTGTGCATTTTCATTTCCATATCAAATGACTTCTGTCACTTCTGCTTTTTTGTATGATGATCATGTTGGATGTGTTGGATGTTCATAAATTTTTCCAGAATTATTTGAATCATTTCTGTTTTGATTTGGAATTTTCATTCTCAATGTCCATTTGAATGCTTTGAAATTGTCTTTGACTTCCCTTGCACATGAAATACCTTTGCTTGTTGATTTTGTTTTGGTCCTTTTTAGGACATACTCATATGTGTTTGAAGTTGCATTGTGTTGAATATTAGCTCCTGTTTTGAATTTTTTCTTCACCTTTGACCCTAGGCTTTGACCTAGTAGTTTGTACTTACATGTGAGCTTTGAATTTCAGGACCAAGCACCTAATCTCCATGGTTGATGTTGCTTCATCATTTGAATGTTGATATTTGCTATTGATTGTTAACATTTGGTTGTTTTGTAGGTTGATAATAATTCACTTGAGTTTGCCTTATGGCTTATATGTTGTACATTGGGATTGTCTGTTTGTTGTTGACTGTTGTCTGTTTGTCTGAATACTGTACTGATTTGTTTAGTTGTTTACACAGGTACCTAAGTTGCTTTAAGTTCATTTGAACTTTGCTTTGCTTTGCTTGTGGTTGGCATACCACTTAGGTATAATCCTTGATCTCCATGTAGTCTGGAAGACCTGTCATGTTATTTTGGCAGGCACCTATCTGAAGCCCTCCTTAAGAGGCCATGTCTTTGTTTGTTTAATTTTGTGCCAAGCAGGTTAAGTCCTCTTAAGAGGCAATTGGCAGATAAAAGGGATGTGTAATCCATCCCCTACTACTCAGTTGTGTCTTTCATCTTGCTCACACCATGTGTTGATGCACTTTGAATAAAAAACCCAAAAATGTTGTAGTGTCAGTCATGTGGAGAAGAGTTCCTTCATTCTGAACTCCCACACTTTCTATTGATTAAAGCTCTCCCAGACCAGGGATAAGAGCTATGAGGCATAACCCTCATTCCCAATTTCATCTGCTTCACCCTAACTCTCAATGTTAGGGTTAAGAGCTCAAAACACCCATGACAGATTGGTTTGTTTGTCAAGGTCGATATGACCCCTTAACTAAAACCTAACCTTGATTGAGCCTCTTGATTGAGTATAGTGTGTGATAATTGACTGATTGTTTGCTTATTTGTCCATCTGTGCATAATTGTTTGTGTGTGCCTCTGTGCATTATTTTCATCTTTGAGCATTAATTGTATATCATTTCATGATCATTGTTCATACTTTGTGACATTTTGTTTTGTCTATTGAGGAGTCAATTGTAAGTCCAACTATTGGCAGTTGTTTCCTATGATTTGGTAGGAGTTGGAACTAAGACCATTGATTGGCATTCCATTTCCTGGGAGTCAAGTGTAAGACCATTTATTGAGGCTGGTATAAATCCATTGATTGGTATCTGGTTTCCATGTTTTCTTTGTTTTGTGAGGCTAGTATAAATCCATTGATTGGTATCTGGTTTCCATGTTTTCTTTGTTGTGAGGCTAGTATAAGTCCATTGATTGGCATCTGGTATCCATTTTGGTTTTGTGAGTCTAGTATAAGTCCATTGATTGGCATCTGGTTTCCATTTATGTTGGCTTTTTCTGATACATTGTTTATCTGTTATTTGCTTGTTGCCTATTCCAAAGGAATCACTTGAATCATCTACATATGATCTCAAGAGGAACTCCTAAGAAGTTTTACTTCCTCACCCTCCCACCTTTATTTCTTTAAACCTCCATTTGTGTATTAACCAAAACCTGAAAACCATTGTGCAAACATTTCATCTGTTTTTCAAACTAGAAACCTAGGCCTTAAGCCTCTGATTTTCAAACTTCATTTTCATTATACTTCTTTCTGAATTGAATTCTAATCATACTTTGACCATATTTTGTGAATACTCATAATCAGTTAATTTCACTCATTCAATTGTTTTGTGGCTTTGTCCATTTCTTGATAAGTTTTCATACATTAGCCATAGATCTCAATTATCTTAGTGGTTGATGTGAATCTCACCTTTTGTCCTTAGTGATTGAATTGTAAGACTTCCTTGCTTATTATAGGGCATGGTCCCTCACTAGCAAGTTGAAGCTTTTCTCATATGGTGGACTTGTGTTTGTATAGGTTGAGTTTTCTCCCGTGGATAATGGAAGACCTTAGGGCTTTTGTTTAAAATCAATCCACTCACTTTTGGAAATCTTTTAGCCGAACTACGGCGTTTTGATCCTTATCTTTCATGAAAGGTACGTAGGCAACGGGTTCATCCGTTCAAACACAAAAATAATAAAAATTGTATAGTCTTTTCTCACCTCTTCCCTCATGTTTGCACAATAAATATTTTCATAAACAATATCTTTTACAACAAGTTGTGAAAAGGGTTCCCTAGGAGTACCTAGGATGCATTGGGTGCCTAACACCTTCCCTTTGCATAATTACCCCCTTACCCAGATCTCTGACCTTTCATTAGTTTTCTATGTGTAAAACTTATTAGGCTTTTGTTCGCTTTTTAGCCATTCCCTTGGATAAATAAAAGTGCGGTGGCAACTCTATCTTTGTATGCTTTGCTTTTGATTTAGTCAATAAATCATAAAGTGATTAATACACCGCTACAGAAAAGTGGCGACTCTGCTGGGGAGAGGATTCCTGGTGGGTTTGCCAACTTTTCACACTTGTTGTGATATATTGTTTATGACATATTTTTTGTGCAAATTTGGGATGAATGTATTGTTTGTAATGATTGATTTGCTTGATATATCAATTGCTTGCTTGTTTGGTGATCTCTGTGAGATGAGTTCTATACCCGAACTCGAGTGCACCCTTTGATAGGAGAATGGCATAGTCTTGTCGACTTGTGTGGAGTTATTCCTTAGCAAGTGGACTTGCGAGTCCATTCACTTGGTGGAGGTCATGTTGGATTAATGATGTCACATAAGTTATTTGTGGTTAGGCATTATTCTTCCGATCATGTGCCTTAGAAGCCAAGGACCTTAGTTTACCAAGCCCATCTTGGCCTATTTTTAGGACGTAGTGCAGAGGTCGTTCAGATGTAAGATCTGATGCGATTGTTACGCGATACTACACTCATAAGAGTCTCTCTTGAGAATATTTTGGGAATACGAGTATTCGTTCCTCCGATAATATTCGAAAGATGGGACGATGATTATGGGAACCTCTGGTAGAACATGTTCGGCAGGTTTAAACCATAGAACACTCCCTTTGGGTGGTTCTTAACCGAGACTCCATGCTCGTGACTCACAACAAACCCGTGATTCATGGTTGATCCGTTCGGACATCCTTAATATCAGTGGAACCTGGGTGTTGATAAGGTGAAAACCATAATCCACCGAAACGGATGATTGATATTAAGGAGGTTTGAATCGTTCGTATATCGTTAATATCAATGGAACTTGGGTGTCGATAAGGTGAAAACCATAATCCACCAAAATGGATGATTGATATTAAGGATAATATGAACCATCCCATGACCTTTGTCTGGTGTGCCTTGCTTGATCCTTGAGTGTGATTGTTGCATTCATCTGCATCCATATCATCAGATAAAAAGAAAATTTTCAAGGAACTTAAGGGGTTTATTTGCAAAATTTTCAGATATGGAAAGACCAAAAAGGCATACAAAGAAGTACAGCTTTAGACAACCCGATCTGAAAGAGTTAAGGAATCTGACATCCTATGTATTAGATCCCTTGGGTTTCAAAGCTCGTTATGGGAAGCTTCTGCCTCTGCTGACTACTCAAGTTGATGAAGGATTGATGGGTACTCTGGTCCAGTTCTATGATCCTCTGTATCATTGCTTCTCTTTTCCAGACTTTCAGCTATTGCCTACCCTTGAGGAGTATGCTCATCTTGTGGGAATTCCGATTCTGGATCAGGTGTCGTTCAGTGGCTTGGAGAGTATTCCTACTTCTCGAGAGATAGCTGACTTGTTGCACATAGATGAATCTTTGGTTAAAGCTCATATGACTACCAAAGGTGGAATTCAAGGTCTCCCTTCTGAGTTCCTCATCGCTCAAGCTACCGTTTATGGGAAGGCCATGAGTGAGGATGCCTTTGAAGCCATATTCGTACTTCTCATCTATGGATTGGTATTGTTCCCCAACATCGACAAATTTGTGGATGTGAACGTTATTAGGATCTTCTCTGTTCTTAATCCCGTTCCGACTCTGTTGGGTGATGCCTATGTCTCTTTGCATCTGAGGAATGCAAAGGGTGGTGGCGCTATTGTGTGCTGTTTGCCTCTGTTGTACAAGTGGTTTATTTTGCACTTGCCTCAGACGGTTGCTTTCAAGGAGAACAAGGGATGTCTACGGTGGTCTACGAGACTCATGTCTCTCACCAATGATGATATCTCTTGGTATGATTGTGCATATGATGGTGTCCAGATCATCGATTCTTGTGGTGAATTCTCCAATGTGCCTCTTCTTGGTACATGTGGTGGGATTAGCTACAACCCTGTGCTAGCACGTCGTCAGCTTGGGTTCCCCCTAAAAGATAAACCTAATAAAATTCTGTTAGAAGGTGTGTTCTTTCAGGAGGGTAAAGATCCCCAAGGCCTGAAAGCCAGGATGGTCCGCGCTTGGCGCAAGATTCACAAGAAGGGTAGAAGTGAATTGGGTCCGAAGAACTGCATAGCTCTGGAGTCGTATACTACTTGGGTAAGGAAGAGAGCATCTGAGTATCTCATGCCTTACGATTATCCGAGACCTACACCTTTGGTTGTGGCTGGGCCTTCAACCCTCACTAACCAAAGTGTAGAGGAGTTGAAAGATGAAGACCTTTCACGTGCCTGGATCCGTGAAAGAGAAGAGTTGCTTCAACAGCTTAAGGAGAAGGACGCTCTGATCGAGTTCCTCGAGCATCAGGTGATCGACGATCCGAATGATGCTTGGACTTCTCTACTTCCTCAGTCTTCCAAGTTCTGGAAAAGGAGGTATGACAGACTCGCCAAAGATAAGGCGGATATGGAAGCAGCATATGAGAGAGAGATTAAGAAGCTTCGTGCAGCTTATCTTCCGGCATCCCGAGCTTCTAGGGATCCATAGGATGTTTATTTTCCTTTTCTCTTGTACTATGATTGACAATGCTGTACTTCTTTGCTCAAATATATTTGATGAGATATTTTTCCATATGCGATAAAATGCTTAATATTCAAAAATTTGCAAATGATACCCTGAAAGTTCCTTGAAAATAAAAACAAAGCATATGCACGAGCATTGCATGCATCATTTGCATAAGCAGGTGTTGTTCCGGTCTTCTTGTCTATGGCCTAACTCTGTGCTCTTCATTTATTTTGAAGACAAGCTAACTCATCGGTACTACACCAGAGCCAACTCTGCAAGATTGATGGATCACCTTGAGCAAGAGAACCGCGAGCTGAAAGAAGAAGTCGCCCGACTGAGTGCTCTGATGGAGCAATTCCTGGCTGCTCAGAATCAGCCTTCTCCACCACCTGTAACTCCTCCCCAGAGGACTGTTATTTCGGAGGTTGTTTCTTCGACTATGCCAGCTGCTAGTGCCCACTTCGTGCCAACAGCCATGCCACCCGGGTTTCCGTGGGGGATGCCTCCTGGTTTTATGCCTGATATCCCTGCACCAACATTTGCTTCTATGCCAGCATCTAGCCCGGTCATTGCTATTCCTCCTCCTGTCGTGCATACCGTTCCCAGGGTAGACGACACCATCTATCATTCTGAGTCGTCTGAGGGCCCAGACTTTCATGAGAAGATGGATGCAACGAATGACCAATTTCTTGAACTCCACGAGGAATTGAAGACCCTTCGAGGAAAGGATTTGTTCGGCAAGTCTGCAGCTGAACTTTGCTTGGTTCCCGGTGTGAAAATACCTATCAAATTCAAAGTCCCAGACTTTGAGAAGTATAAGGGGAACACCTGCCCGCTCAGCCACCTGGTTATGTATGCCAGGAAAATGTCTACTCAAACATATAATGATCAGCTGCTGATTCATTATTTCCAGGACAGTCTGTCCGGTGCTGCACTGAGATGGTATATGAGTCTGGATAGTGTAAACATCCGTTCCTTCAACGATCTTGGCGAAGCCTTCGTCAAGAAATACAAATACAACGTGGATATGGCTCCCGACCGGGATCAGCTCAGAGCCATGTCCCAGAAGGACAAAGAGACATTTAAAGAGTACGCCCAGAGGTGGCGAGAGCTGGCAGCTCAGATTACTCCTCCGCTGGAAGAGAAAGAGATGACCAAGATCTTCTTGAAGACCTTGAGTTCTTTTTATTATGAGCGGATGATCGCTAGTGCTCCCTCTGATTTCACTGAGATGGTGAACATGGGGATGCGATTGGAGGAAGAAGTCCGTGAAGGACGTTTATCTAAGGATGAAGGCTCTTCTAGCAAGCGGTATGGAGCATTTGCTAAGAAGAAAGATGGGGAGGCACATGCTGTGCAATCCCATGTCAAACCCAGAAGACCCTCTGTGAAGAGGAAGCCTGTGCGTCATGCCAGCAGTCAGCATCAGGTGGCTCACATAGCACCTGTCTTCAGAGACAACAGTCAGCAATATCAGCATCAGCATAATCAGCAACCATCTCAGCAATATCAACAACAACATCGCCCTCAACAGCAGGCCTATCAGCCTCGCAACAGTAATCCAGCTGGTCCGAGTTATGAGAAGAAGAAGATCACCTTCGATTCAATTCCTGTATCATATGCAGAGCTGTATCCCTCTTTGATAGAGCGGAAATTGATTACTCCTAGGGATCCTCCGGCTATACCTGCTAACCCGCAGTGGTGGTATAAGCCTGATCAGCATTGTGTTTATCACTCAGGTGCTCCGGGTCACAATGTGGAAAACTGCTTTCCATTTAAGACTAAGGTTCAAGACCTTATGAGGTGCGGCATTCTGAGCTTTGAGGACCCAGGCCCCAATGTTACAAAGAACCCATTGCCCGAGCATGGGAAATCAGTTAACATGGTCCAGGGTTGCCCTGGCAAATACAAGGTCAAATATGTAAGCCATATTCGACAGTCACTTGTTGAGTTGCATCGATTGCTGTGTGATTACAGTCATTTGGAGCATGATCATGATAAGTGCCGAATTTGTTCTGTTAACAGATTGGGTTGTCGCCTGGTGCACCGAGATCTCCAAGAATTGCTGGATGATGGGACTATTAAGATTCTTCAAAACAGGAATGTTGATGAAGACGAGCCAGAGGTGAATGTGATTTCTCCTGTGTTCAGGATCCCTGAGCCTATTGTCATTCGATATGATGGCAGCAAGCAGAAGGTTTCTCCTGCTCTGGTTATCAGGCCTGTCGGCCTTGTGCCTTATGCTTCTGATAAGGCTATTCCATTCCGCTATAATGCTATCGCTGTTGAAGATGGGAAAGAAGTGCCCTTGCCTTTTCCCTTTGTTGTGAATATAGCTGATGTAAGCGGGTTGACCCGTTGTGGTCGCGTGTTTTCGCCTCCGAAGCCTCAGGCTGTTGTTGACACTGTTGTGCGTCCGGTTGGGAATGCTGTTAATTCTCCGAACCCGGCACTTGCTGTTAAATCCTCCTCTGTACAAAAGACTCCTACTTCTTCTGTTGGCCCTAGTGGCACTGTGAATGAAGACTGTGATGAGATGCTGAGGCTCATCAAGAAGAGTGAGTACAACGTTGTAGACCAGCTTCTACAAACACCGTCCAAAATCTCCGTATTATCTTTGCTTCTGAATTCAGAACCCCATAGGGAGGCTCTGCAGAAAGTTTTGGATTTGGCATATGTCGATCATGATGTCACCATAGAACAGTTTGATAGTATTGTTGCGAACATCACTGCTTGCAACACTTTGAGTTTCTGTGACGCTGATCTCTGTGAGGAGGGAAGAGACCACAACATGGCTTTACATATTTCCATGAATTGGAAGAACGACGCCATGTCCAATGTGCTGGTGGACGCTGGGTCATCTTTGAATGTATTGCCGAAATCCACTCTCTCTAGATTGTCATATCAAGGGCCTCCCATGAGGCAGAGTGGTGTTGTTGTGAAGGCTTTTGATGGGTCGCGTAAGACCGTGATTGGGGAAATTGATCTCCCAATCAAGATTGGACCAAGTGATTTCCAGATCACCTTTCAGGTTATGGATATCCACCCATCTTATAGCTGTCTCCTTGGTAGACCATGGATTCACGAGGCTGGCGCGGTGACATCCACCCTACACCAGAAGTTGAAATTCGTTAAGAACAAGAAACTGGTTGTGGTAGGGGGAGAAAAGGCTCTCCTGGTTAGCCATCTGTCTTCTTTCTCATACATTGATGCTGAGGATGAAGTTGGAACTCCGTTCCAAGCTTTGTCTATTGCTGAGCCGATTGAGAAGAAGTCTCCTTCATTTGCTTCCTATCGTGATGCGAAACTGGCCATTGAATGTGGTGCAGTTGCTGGTTTAGAAAAGATGATTGAGCTTGAAGATAATAAGTCCCGGGCTGGCATTGGCTATTCTTCAGGGGTCTTCAACGACAAAGGGCTGTTCAAGAGTGGAGGTTTCATCCACGCCGATCAAGCTGACGAAGCTGCTGCTATTCTGGAAGAGGATGCAGAGGATACCGACAATTTTGTCATCCCTGGCGGGATCTGCCATAATTGGGCCGTTGTGGATGTTCCTACGGTCATTCATAAGTCAGCGTAATATGTTTGCTTTGTTTAAAAACCCTTCTCCCATGCCAAAAGGAGAAGTGATGACATTGTCGGCATCATATATACAATGATATTTCATTCAATAAATTCATGTTAAACATTTGTTTTTCCATTTGTTTTCACTTTTTGCTTTTTGCATGAAATCGGGGATCACAAAAAACCCTAAAAACAAGAATAAAAACAATCTTTTCATCTGCATAATGATTTGCTTGTTTAAATTCTAAAGTTTTATTATCCAAAATCATTATGCAGGTTGATTCTAAAACCCATTGAACATAATGATCCAACGCCATCTCCCAATTTTGAATTCCCTGTATTTGAGGCAGAGGAAGATGATGTTGAAGGGATTCCTGATGAGATTACCCGTCTTCTTGAGCACGAAGAGAAGATCATTCAGCCGCATCTTGAGAATCTGGAAACAGTCAACTTGGGGTCTGAAGATTGTGTTCGAATGGTGAAGATTGGGGCACTCCTTGAAGAGTCTGTCAAGAAGGGGTTGATCAGTTTGCTACAAGAATATTCTGATATCTTCGCTTGGTCGTATGAAGACATGCCAGGTCTAGATACAGATATTGTGCAACATTTCCTGCCTCTGAGGCCTGAGTGTGTGCCTGTGAAGCAGAAGCTCAGAAGAACTCATCCAGATATGGCAGTGAAGATCAAAGAAGAAGTTCATAAGCAAATTGATACGGGGTTTCTGGTGACTTCTACATATCCTCAATGGATGGCCAATATTGTGCCCGTACCTAAGAACGACGGAAAAGTCCGTATGTGTGTTGATTACAGAGATTTGAATAAAGCTAGTCCGAAAGATGATTTCCCTCTACCACACATTGATATGTTGGTAGACAATACAACTAAATTCAAAGTCTTTTCGTTTATGGACGGATTTTCCGGATATAATCAAATCAAGATGGCACCCGAAGATATGGAGAAGACAACATTCATCACACCTTGGGGAACATTCTGTTATCGAGTGATGCCTTTCGGTTTGAAGAACGCCGGAGCCACGTATCAACGAGCTATGACTACCTTGTTTCATGATATGATGCACAAGGAGATTGAGGTCTACGTTGATGATATGATTGCTAAGTCACGAACAGAAGTTGAACATGTTGAGCATTTATTGAAGCTTTTTCAGCGCCTGAGGAAGTTCAGGCTTCGTCTGAATCCGAACAAATGTACATTTGGAGTCTGTTCTGGCAAGTTATTGGGTTTTGTTGTTAGCGAGAGAGGTATTGAGGTTGATCCTACAGAGGTCAAAGCAATACAAGAGATGCCTGCGCCCAAAACTGAAAAGCAAGTCCGAGGTTTTCTTGGCCGCTTGATTTATATTTCCAGATTTATATCCCACATGACTGCCACATGTGCGCCGATATTCAAGCTCCTCCAGAAAGATCAGTCTCTTGATTGGACTGAGGATTGCCAGAAAGCTTTCGACAGTATCAAAGAGTATCTGTCTGAACCTCCGATCTTGTCTCCGCCTGTAGAAGGAAGACCTCTGATCATGTATCTGACTGTTCTTGAAGACTCGATGGGTTGTGTACTCGGTCAGCAAGATGAATCAGGGAAGAAAGAATCTGCTATTTACTACCTGAGTAAGAAGTTCACTGATTGTGAGTCTCGATACTCTATGCTTGAGAAGATGTGTTGTGCTTTGGCTTAGGCTGCTAAGCGTTTACGCCAATACATGATAAATCATACGACTTGGTTGATATCCAGAATGGATCCAATCAAGTACATCTTCGAGAAGCCTGCTTTAACAGGGAGAATTGCCCGTTGGCAGATGTTGTTATCTAAGTATGATATTGAGTATCGAGCTCAGAAGGCTATTAAAGGTAGTATCTTGGCTGACCATTTGGCACATCAGTCTATTGAAGATTATCAGTCAGTTCAGTATGACTTCCCAGATGTGGGGATTCTGTATTTTAAAATGAAAGATTGTGATGAGCCTACACTTGATGAAGGTCCGGAGCCTGGTTCCAGGTGGACGATGGTGTTTGATGGCGCTGTAAATCAGTACGGAAATGGAATTGGGGCAGTAATCATTACTCCTCAGGGCACACATATTCCTTTTACAGCAAGGATAACTTTCAAATGCACGAATAATATGGCGGAGTACGAAGCCTGTATTATGGGATTGGAAGAGTGCGTGGATCTAAGGATCAAGCATCTTGATGTGTATGGTGATTCGGCCCTCGTTGTCAATCAGATCAAGGGTGAGTGGGAAACGAATCAGCTAGGTCTAATTCCATATAGAGATTATGCGAGGAGGATTTCAACATTCTTTACAGAAGTTGACTTTCATCATATTCCTCGAGAAGATAATCTGATGGCAGATGCGCTTACTACGCTTGCTTCCATGATTGTGGTCAGATATTGGAATGAAGTCCCTAACATTACCGTGATGCGCTTGGATAGACCGGCTCACGTGTTTGCAGTTGAAGAAGCAAATGATGACAAGCCTTGGTATTTTGATATAAAGAATTTCCTCTAGAACCAGGTCTACCCGCCTGGGGCATCTGTGAAAGATAGGAAAACTCTGAGAAGGTTGTCAGGCAGTTTCTACCTCAGTGGTGAAGTGCTTTATAAGAGAAATTATGACATGGTTTTGCTCAGATGCGTGGATAGACACGAAGCAAACCTGTTGATGACTGAGGTCCATGAGGGTTCATTTGGTACTCATTCCAATGGACATGCCATGGCTAGAAAGATGTTGAGAGCAGGCTACTATTGGCTGACAATGGAGTCTGACTGCTGCAAATATGTGAAGAAATGCCACAAGTGTCAGATTTATGCGGACAAGATTCATATTCCTCCGACACTTCTGAATGTGATTTCATCACCATGGCCTTTCTCTATGTGGGGAATTGACATGATCAGCATGATTGAACCGGAAGCGTCCAACGGACACAGGTTTATTCTCGTAGCAATTGACTACTTCACCAAATGGGTTGAAGCGGCATCGTATGCTAATGTGACCAGGCAAGTGGTCGTGAAGTTTGTCAAGAATCAGCTGATATGCCGTTATGGTGTGCCTGATAAGATCATTATTGATAATGGATCTAACTTGAACAACAAGATGATGGAAGAGCTGTGCGCTGAGTTCAAGATTGCACACCATAATTCCTCTCCCTACAGACCCAAGATGAATGGGGCTGTTGAAGCTGCTAATACGAATATCAAGAAGATTATCCAGAAGATGACAGTCACGTACAAAGATTGGCATGAGATGCTGCCATTTGCTTTGCATGGATATCGTACATTTGTCCGCACTTCAACAGGGGCAACCCCTTTTTCTCTTGTTTATGGCATGGAGGCTGTTCTCCCAGTAGAGGTGGAGATCCCATCAATGAGAGTCTTGATGGAAGCCAAGTTGACTGATGCTGAATGGATTCAGAGTCGTTATGACCAGCTGAATTTGATTGAAGAGAAGAGATTGACTACCATGTGCCATGGTCAGTTATATCAGCAGAGAATGAAGAAAGCATTCGATAAGAAGGTCAAGCCTCGTGTGTTCCGAGAAGGTGACCTTGTGCTCAAGAAAGTCTTGTCTTTCGCGCCCGATTCCAGGGGCAAGTGGACTCCGAACTATGAAGGTCCATATGTTGTCAAGAGAGCCTTTTCAGGCGGTGCATTGATGCTTACAACAATGGATGGGGAGGATTTCACTCGTCCTGTGAATTCAGATGCAGTCAAGAAATACTTTGCCTAAAAATAAAAACAGAATAGCTCGCTAAGTTGAAAACCCGAAAGGGCGATCCAGGCAAAAATTAGAGACATAAAAAAGATGAATTTTGCATCCCGCTAGATTGAGTACCTCACCCTGGGGAAATCTAGGCAAAAATTAGGGATTTGGCAAGTAACTGCATCCTGACAAGACTTTCTGTTCCACAGCTGTCTTTCCGTCAGAGATTCTTGATTCGTCGTCAGCTGAAGCTTCGAATACATCGGATTCAAATTGGTAGAGAAATGGTCATTATGTTCAATGTAGCCCTCTTCCAATATATATCACCGATTTCAAATTTGTACAGATTTATGGAGTCTTGCCATTTGCAGGCTACCATTCCATCAAATAAGTTTGAGCTTTTATCCAATTATTTGCACTCTTATTTGTTTTAATTCAACAAATGTTTTGCATGTTTTAATTGATAAAATGTCATTGTTTTAAACAAATAAAATTTTCAAAATTTGTTTTAAACAAAGTGAACATTCACAATGATAAAAGGATACTTAAGAATTTCTCAGTGCTCTCCCAAGGGTGGCATGATTTCCAACAGGGTAAGACATTTGTTCATATTCCTGGCATGGTTGTATCCTCTTTCTCCAGATTGTTGTTGGGGTTGTTCCCCAAGCAGAGTTTCTGTTGAGATTTTGTTTCCCCTAAGCAGGGTATTTGTTGGGATTTCTCCCGAACAAATTTTGTTGAACAGAGCCTTTATTATGACTCCTCCTCACTCAGAGTGCTTGTTGAAGACTTCAATTTGCCTCTCCAGCAATATTCTTTCCCCAGCATGGGTGCTTTCCTTTTGGAAGATTCGGTAGTTGGTGGGTTGACATCCCGGTACTTCGTTATTTTCCTCAGATAGATCTCCAGCGGAGTTGCTGGTATGATGTACTTCATCTATGCTGATTCTCCCCATCAAAGTGTTTTGTTGAGGTTTTCACCTCTCCCCCCTTCAGCAGAGCAGTGATTCTTTCCTTCTCAGCAGTTGTGATTTCCTTTGGAAGGTTTGGTATTTGGTGGTTGATCCCCAGCTCTCCTTCTCTGCCTTAGATAAATCCCCAGTAGATTTGTGGTATGGTAGATTGTATCTGTGATGATTTCTCCCATGCAGAGATTTGGTGATTTCCTGATGTTTCTGATCCCCAGTAGAGTGGCTTGTGTGGCAGAATCAACTTGTGTGATCTGTTCTCCCTCAGTGGGTTTTTCCCCCCAGTGGAGTTGTTTGGAGTTGCTTTCGTGGCAGTTTTCGCCTGTGCAGTGAGCTCCTTTTCCCAATTGAGACTGATTTCCCTGCAGAAATCTCGTGATTTCTCTACTTCCCCAACAGAGTTATCTTTGTGGCAGTTTCTGCCTGTTGTGAATGTTTGTTCCCCAGTTGGGTTGATTGATGATCCATCACTCAGAGATTTTGTGATTTCTTTGATATCTCTGATTTTCCCAGCAGATCTTTGCTTTTGAGCATTCAGATCTCCAACAGATTGGCTCTCCAGTTGGATTTCTTGGATTTTCCTCTGGAAGTGTAGTACCGGGCGTTTGATTCCTGGACCCTGTTTGTGTTAGAAATGTCTGTTTTGTCAGCATTCATCAAACATAAATCACGCATATTCATGCATACTTTCAACATTCAGATATTCATGTTGCATTTCTTGCCATATATCTTTTGTTTGTTATCTCCTGCTAAAGGCGATATAGATCTCCCCAGTAGATGTCCCCAAGCAGATGTCGGGTGTCTAATCTCTCAATATAGAGTCAGCCCCTTAAGCAGAAAGTGTCTGTCTTTTCTTCTGCAGTTCCCCACTGAGATATATCCTCGTGGATGACGGGTTTTTTTTCCGTTTCCTCCCAACACATATATTGGGATGGATTTCCCTTTTGAGTTCTATCCTCATTAGGACAAGTCTTGATTCAGTTTGCCTTTTTGGATTGATCCTGAATTGGCCTTTTTGCAACTGTCTCTTGTGCTTCCCTGTGGAATAGATGAATAAATTGCCCAATAACCGGCAATAGTTAATTTTGTCCCCAGCGGAGTTTCTGGCCTTCTACCCAGTAACCGGTAGTTGTAAGTCCTATCCTTTATGGCCTTCTATCCAGTAGCCGGTAGTTGTAAGTCCTATACTTTGTGGTTTTCTACCCAGTAACCGGTAGTTGTAAATCCTGTATACCTTTTTTTCCCTCTTTGCGGAATTTGTGGTTGTTTACCCAGAGTTTGGTATTTGTGAACCTGTTGTTCCTCAGCAAGAGTGGTTTTCTACCCAGTATTCGGTAGTTGTAAATCCTATTTCCTTGCTCTCCATCAGATTTTGTGGTTTTCTACCCAGTATCTGGTAGTTATAAACCCTATTTGTTGTTCCCCGTGCGGAGTAGTGATTCTTTTGCTCCCCACGCAGAGGTTTTGGTCTTCTACCTAGTAGTCGGTAGATGTAAACCCTAACTTTTTATCCTCATCAGAGTTTGTGGCTTCTACCCAGTATTCGATAGTTATAAGTCCTATCTCTATTGGTTGTCTACCCAGTATTCGGTAGTTATAAATCCTACTTTCATCCCCTAGCAGAGGTAACCTTTGTGGTTCATCCTGGTCAATGGTGGGTTTTGCGGTTTTCTATCCAGTATTCGGTAGTTTTAAATCCTATGTTGTTGTTATCTCCCTAGCGGAGTTTGTGCTTCCTTGTGGATTAGTTGAATAATTGCTCAGTATTCGGCAATCATTCACCCTATCCTCAGCTGAGTCTTTGGTTTTCTACCCAGTAGTCGGTAGTGGTAAACCTCTTGTTTCCTCAGCCAGAGTTTTTGGTCTTCTACCCAGTATTCTGTAGTTGTAAATCCTAATCTCTCCCCTTTGCAGAGTTAACCTTGTTGTTCATCCTAACCGATGACGGTTATTTTTGTGGTCATCTTCATCCAGTATTCGATGTTGATATTCCCTCTCTTCTGGGTAATTGCTCTGAGTAAGCAATTGTATCCCCAGCAAGTCTTTTTGTGGATAATTGCCGTATGCTAGCAATTTTATCCTCAGTGGGTCCTTTCACCGTTTGCCAGTGATTTGTTCCCCGGATCATTGATTTTTTATCAATGCATCCCCGGTGAGTCCTCTTTCATTTACCCGTTTGATTGGTAATGACTGTTGCTCCCTTTGATCGGTCATCTTTATATACCTAGTTTTGGTATCCCGATGCCTTTCTTTTTGGTTGATTTATCCTTTATTAACCCAGTAACCGGTTGTGGATAATCTTCCATGCGAGTGTATTATCCACGTTCTGACGGTAATGGATAATATATCTCATGCACTCTTCAGTCGAAGCCTGTTGTGTTTCCCCAGTCGAGTAAGACTCGTGTTCCTTTTGTGGAATCGAATATTCTTTGTTCTCCTTTTTGAGAGTATCTCCCAGTAACCGGTGGTATGTCTCCTGGATAATTGTTGTATGCTTGCAATTTATCCCCAGTGAGTTATCTTTCGTTTACCCTGTTGTTGTTGGTAACGATTGTTTCTCTTTTCGATCGGTCACCTATTATATACCCAGTAACCGGTATCTCTGGTGTTCCTTCCATGCGAGTATACTATCCACGTTCTGACGGTAATGGATATTATATCTCATGCACTCTTTGGTTGAAGCCTTTTGTCCTTCCCCATTTGAGTAAGATTCGTTTTCCCGTTGCGGAGTCGAATGTCCATCCTGTAAGTTGATTTGCTTTTTTAAGCCCTCCTTTCGGATGATGAGTGTTTTGGCAGTAAAAACCAATTCACGCCTTCGGTTGGTCACCTATTATATACCCAGTAACCGGTATCCCTGGTGTCCCTTCCTTTCTGCTCCCTATTATGACCTTGGTCCCCTGTGGAGTCAGATTTCTCTGAGTTGATATGCCTTTTTCAGGTCTTCCTCAGATGTTTGGTTGATTGATATCTCTCACCCTTATGTCGGTCTTAGATATTCATTCTTCCTGAGCTTGTTGTTCTTTCACCCAGTAACCGGTGTTCAGATCACATGTCTCTTCGAGTTTGTTATCCAGTAACCGGTAACACCACATCTTGCAGATTTTCCCCAGGAGAGTCTCTTTGTTAGACATTCCCCGGCGAAGTTTCTGTTGTGTTTTTACCCTTTTGCTGTATTGGCGTTTTCCCCAGTATATGCAATTTTCCCCGGCAGGGAGGTTCTGTGTGAATTTTTTTCCCCAGCCCGAGTCCGGATTTTCATCCGAAGTATCCTTTGTGGATAGTTTTGCCGTATTGGCGTTTTCCCCAATACACGCGCTTTCGAGTCAGCTTGAGTCCTTCCAGTGGATTTGTTCCCTTTGGAAATTTCACTTCCCCAGTTTGAGTCCTTTACTCCCCGGTGAGGTCTCCAGTCCAGTCGTGTCCTGCTCACGCAGTGTCAAGTTCTTTTTTGTCCTAATTCAGAGTCATGTCCTGCTCACGCAGTCTTTTCTTATCCCCATGAGAGTCCTGATAGAGTCTCTGTTCCTGGTGAGTGTATCACTCTGATGGATCGTCTTTTCTTCTCTGTGGACCCATAATTCCCACAGAGTCTGTTTGTTTTGCATTCATGCATTAGCATCATGAGGTCTCTTAGGGACCAAAATTTGTCTCATTATTGTTATTTAAGCCCATTCTACCGCGTCGAGATGTAGATTTTAACCTTCACTTCTCCGGTTAGAATGACCTTAAATAGGGGCATCTGTAAGACCCCAATTTTGTCCCTAAGATCCCTCATGGCATCATATCATAACATTGCATTGCCTCAAGGATCATTGGACACCTTGCTTCCTTCCCTGTGGGTGGGATATTTTCTTGAGAGTGGTTCTTGATCACCAAGCATTGCTTGCATATGTATATCATTTCTTTTCTTTTAATCACTAACCAAAATGTACAAAAATATGTCATTAACCTTTATTACTTGCAGCTTAAGCAGTCAACAGGTCAAGGCAATTCAAGTGAATCCTTTGTGCAAGAGATGAAGTTTCCATTGAGATATGGATCACGTGATCATTATTTTGAGCTTATGTGAGCTATAGGTTCATTTTGGAGCAAATTCCCAAGTGGTTGAGGCCCCAAATTCATCAGAACATTTTCAGGTCATCTAAGGACCAATGTAGTCAACTGAAAAGTCAATTGTGGGTTTTGAATTGAGAAATTGAGCTTCTTCATCCCATTCATGTTCAAATCATGCTTATTCATCATGCCAAAGATCAAGGTTGAAGAATTTGAGGTCAAGTCAAAAGTTTCCAAAAATGGAAAGTGACCTGTAATTTCAAGTTTCCAAAATGGAAAGTTTTTGGTCCAACTTCAACTCAACTTTCCAACATCAAAGAAGCTTCAAATGAATTTTTGTCCAACATGAAAGTTAAATATCTCTCTCTCCCATTTCCAAAAAGTCCAAGATCATGAATTTATGATGACTGGTTGAGGAAATATGGTCAAATCATTGCCAAGTGTGCTTGAAACTTCAAATGGCCATATCTTTTGATTCATAATTCCAAATTGAGTGGCTCTTCTTGCATTTTTCTTCAAATGACATGAAGTTTCCAAATCAATCATCACATTGCATGAATTTCCATCATATGATCATTTTCTATTTCAAGTCAATTTTGGAGGGAAAATGGCCAATTCAAAAATGGTGCATCATGGGAACTTTTTACCATTGCCATTGTGTTTGGAAGATGATTTTAAGTGAAATTAATCAGCCACATGGTACTGTTCACGTTGGAAATAGCCATGCACCCTCCAATTTGTCATTTTTGGTCATAACATCTTATCTTGATTAATCACAACTAAACCATGCCTAATTTTAATTAGTATGTGATTAGTGAAGCATATATATTGATAATCATAACAGAATTTCACTTCAGCTTCATCAATTCTAGATCTAGATCTCAAAATTCTCTCTCCCTCCAAAATTTTCTCCTAATCACAATTCAAATTTCTTCAACATAGCAACTGGTTTTTATTGAAGATTCATGATCAGTGAGTTGGATAGAGTGTGAATCCAGTGTTTGTTTGAAGAATTCGAGCATAATCAAGCAGTTGAAGCTCAAGAACTCAAGAATGGAAATGGATTGTTAAGCTAGATCTACACGGTTTCAAGCTTCAATTTCTTCACCAAACTTCATCACAAGGATTCTGGAGTTGATTTGGATCATTCAAGGCCTTGGATCGTGCATTTCAAGAAGCTGCTCTTCAAGAGGTTAATTTTTCGAACTTCATAATTCTCAAATCCATGCACATGTTCATGTAGATCATTCCATGCTGAGTTTACTGATGCTTTTAGATTTGAAAATGATGCATTATAGCGTAAGATATGTGTGATTAAAGTTTTGTGCACCAAACTTCTTTTGATCGATTCTCTCTATTGGTGATGATTTGGCCTGAATTAATGCTTGATTTATAACCTACATGTCATGAGGATTCGAATGATGTAAAGATTTTGAAATTCTGGAAAAAAAATTGTGCGTGAACAGTAACCACCACCGTCTTCATGAAGAAGACGGTGGTTTCCGCCTGTAGCGTCCACCTAGCGTCCGAGCGCACCACCGTCTGGTTTTGCTTATGTGGCCTAGGGTTTTGTCTTATCCAGCTTCCACGCGTGCGCCATGTTAGCGCTTTGATTGGTCCTTGTTTGTTTGACTGCATCCACCTAAGCCTTTGACTGCCACATACCACGCCAGCGCATAAATGAAATGACTGCGTTTCATGTGTAGCGCGCTTCATTTAAATTGCAACCTGGTTCGATTCCGCCTGATGTAGTTTTTCAAATTCATTCACATTTTTGCCATTTCCCTCCAATTGCATATCACATGATCATTTTGATTTTAATTTTTTATCCAACTTCAAAAATGCCTAATAAATTGAAAAATGCTCCAAATAATCCCTGGTTTTTTGCTACTTGTTCATTGAGATATCCTCTATTTTATGATGTTAAATTCTGAAGTTGTGCATGATTGGATTTTGAATTGTGTTAGAATATGTGAACATGTGTACATTTGTGACCTTGCTCCATTCATCTTATCATGAAATGCTTGATATTGATCCAAATGACATGAAATTTTGCATGATTGTTCCTAACATGTTAATGGATGTTTGAGGCTTGATTGTGCATTTTTCTCATTTGCCATTTCTGTTTTACACCCATGTTTGTATGGTGTGACAATTTGCGTCACACAATTGGATGATCAACTTGTGCATTTTCATTTCCATATCAAATGACTTCTGTCACTTCTGATTGTTTGTATGATGATCATGTTGGATGTGTTGGATGTTCATAAATTTTTCCAGAATTATTTGAATCATTTCTGTTTTGATTTGGAATTTTCATTCTCAATGTCCATTTGAATGCTTTGAAATTGTCTTTGACTTCCCTTGCACATGAAATACCTTTGCTTGTTGATTTTATTTTGGTCCTTTTTAGGATATATTCATATGTGTTTGAAGTTGCATTATGTTAAATATTAGCTCCTGTTTTGAATTTTTTCTTCACCTTTGACCCTAGGCTTTGACCTAGTGGTTTGTACTTACATGTGAGCTTTGAATATCAGGACCAAGCACCTAATCTCCATGGTTGATGTTGCTTCATCATTTGAATGTTGATATTTGCTATTGATTGCTAACATTTGGTTGTTTTGTAGGTTGATAATAATTCACTTGAGTTTGCCTTATGGCTTATATGTTGTACATTGGGATTGTCTGTTTGTTGTTGACTGTTGTCTGTTTGTCTGAATATTGTACTGATTTGTTTAGTTGTTTACACAGGTACCTAAGTTGCTTTAAGTTCATTTGAACTTTGCTTTGCTTTTCTTGTGGTTGGCATACCACTTAGGTATAATCCTTGATCTCCATGTAGTCTGGAAGACCTGTCATGTTATTTTGGCAGGCACCTATCTGAAGCCCTCCTTAAGAGGCCATGTCTTTGTTTGTTTAATTTTATGCCAAGCAGGTTAAGTCCACTTAAGAGGCAATTGGCAGATAAAAGGGATGTGTAATCCATCCCCTGCTACTCAGTTGTGTCTTTCATCTTGCTCACACCATGTGTTGATGCACTTTGAATAAAAAACCCAAAAATATTGTAGTGTCAGTCATGTGGAGAAGAGTTCCTTCATTCTGAACTCCCACACTTTCTATTGATTAAAGCTCTCCCAGACCAGGGATAAGAGCTATGAGGCATAACCCTCATTCCCAATTTCATCTGCTTCACCCTAACTCTCAATGTTAGGGTTAAGAGCTCAAAACACCCATGACAGATTGGTTTGTTTGTCAAGGTCGATATGACCCCTTGACTAAAACCTAACCTTGATTGAGCCTCTTGATTGAGTATTGTGTGTGATAATTGACTGATTGTTTGCTTATTTGTCCATCTGTGCATAATTGTTTGTGTGTGCCTTTGTGCATTATTTTCATCTTTGAGCATTAATTGTATATCATTTCATGATCATTGTTCATACTTTGTGACATTTTGTTTTGTCTATTGAGGAGTCAATTGTAAGTCCAGCTATTGGCAGTTGTTTCCTATGATTTGGTAGGAGTTGGAACTAAGACCATTGATTGGCATTCCATTTCCTGGGAGTCAAGTGTAAGACCATTTATTGGAAACTTGTTTCCTCTTGCTTATTGCATTTGTTATTTGTTTGTTGTGAGGAGTCAGACGTAAGACCATTGATTGGCCGTCTATTTCCTGTGATCATTTTGTTGTGAGGAGTCAGACGTAAGACCATTGATTGGCCGTCTGTTTCCTATGATCATTCCTTGGAGTCGAGTGTAAGACCATTTATTGGCAACTTGTTTCCTCCTGCTTATTGCATTTGTTTTCTTTGAGGCTGGTATAAATCCATTGATTGGTATCTGGTTTCCATGTTTTCTTTGTTTTGTGAGGCTAGTATAAATCCATTGATTGGTATCTGGTTTCCATGTTTTCTTTGTTGTGAGGCTAGTATAAGTCCATTGATTGGCATCTGGTATCCATCTTGGTTTTGTGAGTCTAGTATAAGTCCATTGATTGGCATCTGGTTTCCATTTATGTTGGCTTTTTCTGATACATTGTTTATCTGTTATTTGCTTGTTGCCTATTCCAAAGGAATCACTTGAATCATCTACATATGATCTCAAGAGGAACTTCTAAGAAGTTTTACTTCCTCACCCTCCCACCTTTATTTCTTTAAACCTCCATTTGCGTATTAACCAAAACCTGAAAACCATTGTGCAAACATTTCATCTGTTTTTCAAACTAGAAACCTAGGCCTTAAGCCTCTGATTTTCAAACTTCATTTTCATTATACTTCTTTCTGAATTGAATTCTAATCATACTTTGACCATATTTTGTGAATACTCATAATCAGTTAATTTCACTCATTCAATTGTTTTGTGGCTTTGTCCATTTCTTGATAAGTTTTCATACATTAGCCATAGATCTCAATTATCTTAGTGGTTGATGTGAATCTCACCTTTTGTCCTTAGTGATTGAATTGTAAGACTTCCTTGCTTATTATAGGGCATGGTCCCTCACTAGCAAGTTGAAGCTTTTCTCATATGGTGGACTTGTGTTTGTATAGGTTGAGTTTTCTCCCGTGGATAATGACAGATCTTAGGGCTTTTGTTTAAAATCAATCCACTCACTTTTGGAAATCTTTTAGCCGAACTACGGCGTTTTGATCCTTATCTTTCATGAAAGGTACGTAGGCAACGGGTTCATCTGTTCAAACACAAAAATAATAAAAATTGTATATTCTTTTCTCACCTCTTCCCTCATGTTTGCATAATAAATATTTCCATAAACAATATCTTTTACAACAAGTTGTGAAAAGGGTTCCCTAGGAGTACCTAGGATGCATTGGGTGCCTAACACCTTCCCTTTGCATAATTACCCCCTTACCCAGATCTCTGACCTTTCATTAGTTTTCTATGTGTAAAACTTCTTAGGCTTTTGTTCGCTTTTTAGCCATTCCCTTGGATAAATAAAAGTGCGGTGGCGACTCTATCTTTGTATGCTTTGCTTTTGATTTAGTCAATAAATCATAAAGTGATGAATACACCGCTACACACGTGATATTCAATTTTTTCCCACTTGTTTATTTAGACGTCTAACGACATGACACATTTCTCTCCCATTGACTTAGAAGAGGTTTGTAGACGTTGGCCGTTTATTTTCAATGTGTTACTTGAAAAGGGTGGTGGTATTGTATGACTTTGTCTTTGATAGTTGTAAATATATTTTTATTGTTTAATTTGTTATTTTGTAAATATTTAGCTAATATATGTATAATATACAAGTAAAAAAATATAGGTTTGTAATATATGGAAAAATAAAATAAATAAATAAAACAAAGTATTTAATCATGGTTATTTATACCAACCATTGTTATAGATAAAGTGCAAAATATTACAAACCGTACACTCATTGGGTTTCGAACCCATGATTCACTTTATATCACAACAATTGTATACTTTGACTATTGTGATATATACCGCACTACCTAGTTTATCACAACGGTCCTACGCCCGTGGTGGAAAACATCTTACATATAGCCATACCTTACCTAACAATGGTTGGTCAAATATGGTTGTATCCCTTTTCACACCGTTATGATAGGTGTTTTCCATAGTAGTGAGCAACCCTTGTTCAATGTCTCTCTTCCTAATACTAATTGTGTCTTTCTATTTATGACTCCCCCTAAATATGAGAATGCCTCTCACTTTCTCTCAATCACTACCCTGGTGATCAATACATAAACCAAAATTAAAGATTGTTGAAATACAACTCAACTAACAAAATATAAGGTGTGAAAAACACAAGAAAAGGGGGTTTGAATTGGGTTTTAAAAACAAAAGCTTTTACTCAGCTCAAGAACACCACTAAAATGTTAATAACAAAGAGATAAAAACACAAGTATTTTTATTCTGGTTTGCTTGAAACTCAAAGCTACTCCAGTCCACCCGCCAAGGTGATTTTTCCTTATAGACAAGAACTTAATCCATTATAATTTACTGATTATAATAATCACAAAGAATACCCTTCTTTGTCTTCTCAAGGATCCGACTATACCCTAGTCTCCTTAAGGAAAACCAAATAAATAGTTTGAATAAAAGTTTGTGTGTTTACAAGATGCTTCTACACAAGTAGATTTTACACAAATTAAATATAAACACTTAAAGAAAAATTATGTACAAAATTTGATAGCTTTTCACAAAGAAAATACGTTTGCCAAAAGTTGTAGCGCTTTAGTAGAATTTTTTTCTTCAAGTCTCTAAGTTCCACTTATACAGCATAAGAAGAAGACCATTGAAGGGCAAAATGGGGAAACCAAATAGAGCGGTTGTTCACTGTTGGATTGTGAAAGGAGTGATACTGAGGATTGTCCTTCGCCCACAAATTCAGTGACATGTGTGATGTATAGTATTATCCTTGCCCATGATATCAGGTAGTGGAAAGAATATTTGATTTGTACTATCTATTATTTGATCATGTACCTATTTGATCTTATATTCAAGTTCATTGGCTTCTGATGGAAGTTGATGAAGCATGAAATGAAGAAACATAAAGTTGGATTCAGAAACTTCATAATCTTTGGTCATAACCTTGACAGCGTCCGCAGTCTGGCTTGAGATCTTCAGTGTCTTTATAATCTTCAGAGTCTTCAGAATCTACAGTCAGAACCTTGATAACCTTAATGTCTAGCTTGAGATCTTCATAATCTTCAAAAGCTTGCCATTCTTCAGAAGCTTGATAATCAGAGTCTCGTCCAGAAGCAGAAGTGGAGAGAATGTTGCAGCAGCAACCTAGCATCTCTTCAGAAACTTCTCAAGAGTAAATCAGCACAGAAGCAGAAAGAACATTGCAGCAGCAACTTGATATCTTTCAGAACTTCTCATGATTAACGCAGAAGTGAAATTTGGAACACAATTGTTCAGAAACAAATGATGTTGTGCGTCATATATTCAGAATCAGAACTGGTTGTTAAAGCTACACAATAACAAACCATTAGGATACCAAAATTGTTTTCACACAAATACAACATTGTTATCATCAAAACTCAAGGTATATATGCATAACCAAATCTTGTTCTAACAATCTTCCCCTTTTTGATGATGACAAAAACATATATTTTGATGAACAATTTTGTATAGGATAATCACAGAAGGATACATCTTACAGAAACACAAAGCTCCCCTGATATGTATAATCCTAAAAAGATAAAATCAGAATGAAAGAACACTTTCATGATTAACCTTTTTGAAGTACCAAAGTGATCTTCCATCAGAATCTGTTTTATCTTCAGAAGTTGCTTGAACTTATCCAAAGAACTGGTTTTCAAACTTAACATTCTGATGAACTTCACTTCAGAAGCTTGGTTCTCTTTGAAGTTTTCTTTTAGAGCCTGATTACCATGGAATTTGAATCTTGATGCCAAGTCCAGAGCCTGGTTTTTAATACCTTGAAGACTTGATGCTTGATTCTGATTCCTGGTTGAGATCTTTCTTAATCATCAGCGTGAAATTTTTTTTGGAATCAGATAGTAGACGATTTCATTAGAAACTGGTGACTTACATTCTGATCTTACAAACTTATGATGTTTTGAACTTAACCCTGCAAAAAAATTAACAAACTATTCTTCTAAGTAGTTGCTATCAAACACATTAACAATTTTTTGGATTCTTATTCAAGAATATAAGTATATCCAAATCAATTAGGATTCCTCCCCTTAAATATGTTTCTCCCCTTTTGTCAAAAATCAAAGAGACAAAGATAAAAAGTAAAGAATATATTGTAAAGAAACAAGAATATTTTCATTAACTATGCCAAAAGGCAGAAAATATACGATTGATTATAAAGAAAGAAATCTAAAGAAACACATAATAGAAATGCAACAAGTACTCAAATAAACATAAAAAGGCACACACACACACACACACACACACACACACACACACACTTGGACAGAAATAAAAAGCACACACACGTGTGAAGACTATTTTTGAAAACTAAGGGTTTTGGGAAGAAGGAGGAGACGAAACAACTGGGTGGTCATTCGGTCGATTTAAGGGATCAACCAATGGATCAATATTATCTTCAACACTATTTTTGAATTACTGAAGATGAGGAGAGATGACAATGAGTTTTTTGTTTGAGAAATGATATGCATGCATGTTGATGGACGCAGATGCAACAATATCATTGGATACCTAGTTGAACTTGTAAGAACTATGCTAAGTGGCTCTAATCTACCAAAGTATTTTTGGGAATATGTGGTAAGCACGACATGTTATGTAAGTAATTGGGTTACTATAAGGTCAATGTTGAAAAAGACTCCATATGAACTCTTCAAGGGAAGAAACCCAAAAATCTCCCACTTTTATGTTTTTGGATGTAAATGCTTTGTCCTCAACAATGACAAAGACAATCTCGGTAAGTTCAGCGTGAAATCCGATGAAGGTATTTTTCTTGGCTACTATGTCTCAAATAAGGCCTATAGAATTTGAAATAAAAGAAATTTAAATATTTAAGAATATATTCATGTATCTTTTGATGAATCTAACCCCCTCTAAGGAGGATGTAGTTATATGTGATGATGATGGTATTTTAGAAGTTCCTATGGAAGACATTGCCAAAGATGATAATATTAAATAATCTGGACACCAAGAGGAAATCATTCAACATAATAACCAAGGTTATCTTCCTCAAGAATGGAGAACACATAGAGATCATATTATTGACAATATCATTGGAACATAAATAAAGGAGTTTCTACTAGTCTAAATTTTAAAGATGCTTGTCTAAACATGACATTTGTTTCCTAAATTGAACCTTCTAAATTCAAAGAAGCCTTAGAGGATTACCAATGGATTCTAGATATTAAAGAGGAACTAAATCAATTTGAAATAAATAAATTTTGAGATTTGGTTCCTATATCAAAAGATAAGCATATCATTGGCACAAAATGGATTTTCAAAAATATGCTAGATGAAAATGGTATCATCATTAGGAATAAGGAAATATTAGTGGCCCAAGGCTATAATCAAGATGAAGGTATAGACTTTGAGGAAACATTTAATCCTATTTCTAGACTAGAATCAATCAGATTATATTTAGCATATGTTGTTCTTTGTATTTTCAGTTGTACCAGATAGATGTCAAAAGTGCATTCTTAAATGGTCACATACTTGAAGAAGTTTACATGAGTCAACCTCCAGGATTTGAAGACTTCAAACATCCCTGTCATGTGTACAAACTCAAAAAGACCATGTATGGATTGAAGCAAACACCAAGAGCATGGTATGACAGGTTAAGTATTTTTCTTTGTGAAAAGAGATTTGAAAAGGGTAAAGTTGACACTACTCTCTTTATAAAAATAATTAATGAACATACTATCTTAGTGCAAATCTATGTAGATGATATCATATTTGTATCCACTAATGAATTCTTATGTGAAGAATTTTCGTCCATAATGCAAGGCGAAATTAAGATGTCCATGATGGGTAAGTTGAACTACTTCATTGGGTTGCAAACTAAACAAACTAAGAGGGGTCCTTTAAAGATTTGACATGGATAATTACAAATAAATTGCTACACCAATGGGACCTAGCACATATGTTGATCAAGACAAATCCGGTGTTCTAGTTTATATCACCAAATATCGAGGTATGATTGGTTCTTTATTATATTTAATTACAATTCATCCTGATATCAAGTTCAATATATGTCTCCATGCTATCAAACATGTCCAAAGGAATATCATCTCTCTACTGTGAAAAGAATAATGAAATATATCAAAGAAACAACCAATGTTAAGTTATGGTACCCCAAAGGTAGTGTATGTAGTCTTGTTGGTTTTTCTGGTTCAGGTTATACAGGATGTAAGACTGATAGGAAAAGCACCAGTGGAACTTGTCACGTTCTAGGAAATACTCTAATATACTAGTCATGGAAAAATCAAGCTTGCGTAGCACTTATTAGTACCAAAAAAGGATAATATATTGCTATTGGAAGTTGTTGTGCATAGATAATCTGGCTAAAGCAACAACTTTGTGATTATGGTACAAACCTAGGGTGTATCTCATTAAAATGTGACAACACCAGTGCAATCAACATATCAAAAAATCTGATAATACATTCAAGAATCAAACATATTGACATAAGACATCACTTCCTAAGGGATCATGAACTCAAAGGCGATATGGAGATATCGTCCATAGACGTGCACAATCAATTGGCTAATATCTTTACCAAGCCTCTACCAAAAGATTCATTATTCAAAATATAACTAGAGCTTGAAATTCTAAACGAAAGGGATATCTAACAATATGCATACTTAATTAAATTCAAATTTCCATTTATGAATTAACATAAATATTTTACTTTATTTCATCTAATTATGGGTTTAATATATATATATATATATATATATATATATATATATATATATATATATATATATATATATATATATATATATATATATATATATGTTTATGTGTGTTTTGCTTTTGATAAAATCTGAATTTTCAAAAAAAATTTCAAAATTTTTTATTCATGTAATCTATTTTCATTGGCAAGCAATTGATTTCCATGCGTCATCTTGCAAAAAAAATTAGAATAGATAGTTATGACTATTTTAAGAATCGATTGTCACATAGATGCAACCGGTTTTCATACGTGCTTTCTTAGAATTTTTTGAAACAAAATGTTAAGGCAATCAATTGACAAGTTAATGCAATCGATTGTCACTGGGCAGGTTTTCAATTTTTATATGTTTTTAGTCAAATTATGGTCCAATAGTGTTACTTATCTATCTATTATAAAATATAAAGGGTCATTCCCTATTGGAATAAAACATACATGCCCCATATTTAGAATATTCTCTCCCTCAAAGACAAAAAGAGGCGTTATTTTTTCTCCTAAAAGCTCATCAATTTCAATCTTCATCTTCTCCAAATTTCTCAAGGCTCCATTAAAGGTTTGAGTTTGTTCTTCTTTAACAATGTCTCTCTCAAATAAAGGAAAGGAAAATGCGTCCTCTTCAAACTCAAGGTCTTGATCAATGAAGGAATCAAGGTTGTTGTAATTTATTAAATACAAGTGTGTTCCAAAATGACAAATGGTGGAAGTGAGTTAATGCTAATAAATGCATGAGATAACTCTTCTTGAATTTTGAATTTTGAATTCGGAGATTGTAACTCTTCATGAGATGTTGCAAAGGTGAAACCATGCAACTGTTGGTGAAACATGTTGCAGACCAACCATTATGATTATTGGAAAAGGACATTGCTTCACCAAGGGTCGCTACCTTGTGAAACAATATCAACATGGCCTATAAAAGCATAAATCCGGATTCAGAATAAAAACACACAAAATCCGAAAATCCTCTAAATAATTCCAGACGCTCTTCGCTGCATTCGGGTTTTCGCCGGTCTTGCGCAAACTCGATAAGGTTGAATTATCCTAGGTATTCCTGCATCAGAACTCTAAGACAATCGAGAGTGCTTGAAATACTATAAGGAAAGTGTTGCATTCACGATTCAAGCCTGGATCCCTTTTTAATCTTTCCGAAATTCTAACAAAGGCTTGCACCCTTTACCAAAAAAAGAGAATGGTTTATGGATTTCTTTCAAACAAAAACTCTCATTATACCAAGGTTTGGTGGTCTTTGTAACTTTACTTCTCCTTTCTTTAATTTTCCTCTTCATATAAGAAATCATAAAATTGCTAAATTGTTTGAAAGTTGTGGAACATATTATTGTGATTTAGTTAGAGTATTCTACAGTAACATGAGCTTTAAGAATGATAAGATAAGTTCATCTATGAAGGGTGTCCCTATCTCCTTCTCAGTAAAATAGTTATGAGAATGACTATGTATACCATATGAAGGTGTGAAAATTAAATTGAACCTTGATGCTCAATTACATGATTATGTTAAAAAGGACTTTTGTTATGTCATAACTAGGATACATGAATATGCTTTTATTCAGAAAAGGAAAAAGATTTCTGGAAATCCTCTTGAACACAACTCATGGTCAGCTGGGATCCTTACAATAGATGATCGTCTGACTCGGTATTATCTAGCTTATATGCTGGTACCAAAGTTTTCCAATAATTCTATTATTACTAACATGGAAATGTAACTTCTATATGCTATTAGGAACAACCTTCAGGTCAACTAGACATATGTGATTCTGCATTATATGGTTAGTTAAAATGAGTTTTCTACCGATCTACCTTATGATTATTTTATATCAATGGTTTTTAGAAGTTGAAATGTTAATCTTTCAAATGAATATTGTATTGGAATGCATCCCCTTGAATATCACATTATAGGAAAAATCTGCAACAGTAAGATGGGAGTTCAAGTTGACTCAATTTCTAAAACTATCAAGTATATTGATGAAGAAACAAAAGAACCCTCTGCTCTTCCTCTTCCTCCGAAATAAACTGTAGATGTCAATCTATCAAAGTAAATGGTTATTGATGTTGTGAATTAAATATTTGCAAGGATGTATCTCAACTTTGGTTATATGCACGAAGAATTTGGAAGGCTTTCTACATAATAGATCGCCTTAAAGCTTATCGTAGGGGAGAGAAACCAAAAGACATGAACCAAAACTAGCATTTGACTTTGTTTTTTCTATTCTCTGAATTGTTCTTTTTTATCTTTCAAGTACTATGTTTGATGTTCTTCTATTTCTTGACGTATGCTTCAAATACTTTAATTAATGTTTTTGTATTGTTTGACTTGTGTTGGTTTGACTTCTATTTGGTTATGTTTAAGTTTCATTATGCATGTTTGAATCTTATATGACTTTGGTATATTTCGATCTTTCACCCATATTTCCATTCTTTTTTATCATGTCAAAAGGGATAGAAGGATGTATATATGTTTGTGTTCCGTTGTTTCCATCTTTATCTAGGTATATGACAATGAGGACTCAAAGACTTTTGGATTAAGGGGGAGTTACTCGTCATAGGGGGATTATTCCGGAAAATTCACAAACATCATAGTATGAATTTTCCATCATAAAAAAGGGTAGTTTGTGAAGAAAAGCTTCTATTTGAATCTATGTTTTAATGAATACAAATATGTGAATATAAGTTCAAGATTGTGTATGCTCAAGTCAAGTTAAAGAAGTCAAGTTTCAATGATTGATTATGATCAAGATCAAGTTTTATTTCAAAGGATTGAATGTTTATCAAGGTACAAATCTGCAATTCATTATCTATAGATTATAAGTGCTCAAGCATATTCATCTAAAATCATTCTTTAAGTGTTTGCTTTAAACTTTTAAATTGCATGTTTTAACTTAGAAAAGTTTCGGGGTTTTTGATGTGACAATCGATTGTCACTAGGATGCAATTGATTGTCACATACCAGTCACATATCATTGCCAGCAAAAAAATCAACTTTTGGATCATGACAATCGATTATCATAATGCATTTTTGGAAATTTTTAAACGTTATAATGGATGCAATCGATTGTCATGGGATGTGGAATTGATTGCATCATCTATAATTATTTGAAAAATTCTGAAACATGTTGATACGTCTTTCTTGCACACTTTCATCATACCTATTTCAAATTAATGCCAATTAATCATGAACATTTCTAAGCATTGTCATGATTTTTAGATGTGTCTTGTGCAATATAATTTGCAAAAAATTTCACTGTTGAACTTACCTCTTTCAAAATATTTTCTACACAATTCATCTGCATCAAATATCAAATATTTCAAGAACTTTTTGTATTATTTTCAAATCATTCAATGACAAGTTCTTGATCACTTAGAGTGTATACTTTGAATTGTTATATTTGAAATGGGAGAAACTTTGTTCAAATCTTGTTGTGTATCAAAATTCTAATGTCCTCGTATTGTTGATTCAAAGTTATATGTAACTTAGTGATATTACTTATTTGCAAAGTTTGTTATAACAAGTGTGGTTAAAAGAAAGTAGGGTTTTTTATCTTTGTTGTAAAATCAAAAGGAGGTGTGTCTTGTTGATTGTGTTAGAAAGTTAAGAGAGTCTTAGTGGTAGACTGTAACGTTTTCTAACATAGTGAAATATCTCACGAGATGTGAGGAGACTAGAGTATTCTTGTTTAAAAAGAGGAACCAAAATATATTATTGTATTTTTTACTTATCGGCACTTTACTTTTCAATTTCTTATTCATTCATCTATTTAAATTCCGGAAAAAATAAATATCAACACTTAACATAAAAAAAATCTAAAATACCATATAATTTAATTCACCCTTTCATAAATTACTTCTGATACTTACATGAATTGGTTGAAATTATGGTTGCAATTGTTTGATAAAATTGAAGTAATTCAATATAATTCTAACAATCCTAACATCATATAAATGTTAGGTGCTTAGAAATGAAAATATTCCTAATAAAATGCATATGAATTGTGACAAATTCTATATTTTATAGGGTATATAATCCGAAGATAAAAAAAACTCATTAGTTGATGAATGAACGTAATTAAAGATTTGGAAATTGACTTTTGTGGACGTAGCAGCTCTCTTGCTTGGAGTAAAGTGCATATTATTACTAATATTGTAAGTAATTATTGTGATTTTCTATTAATTGGATGAAGCGAATGGAATGGCTACACATAGTTGGGTAATTTGTTTTCAAATCTAATCATCCGAATGAATCTTAAAGATACTTTACTTTTGTATATGAATTTAAACTTTATTCAATAACTTAGTTTTGTCTCTCATTTGTTAATGTGCTGGTCAAAGATCATATCAACCCCTACCACCATGTCAAAAACAAAAAGATAAGACAACTATGAGGAGTCAATTTCCCTTTCAATTGATAGGTAAAGTAATACCAAGAAGTTGTAAATTGGTGAAGACTTGAATATTGGTAGTGTATTCTTTTTAGAGTTTTAGATTCAAATTTTATTAGACGTTAATAATTTTTTTTTGTTAAGATAATTCATACAGAATTTTGCTATAGTTTTAAATAAGTTCCTCGTAAGTGGATTGTAAGATTGATTTTTTTAAATTAATCGATTGTAAGACTCAATACTAAAATATATAAAAAAAAGATAGGTAAAGTAACCACAAACATTAGTTTTCAGTTCTATCATCTCAAATGTATAATTTTAACTTTATCTGCTTATTAAAACATTGTTACTCTTTTGCTTGACTTCATGACAATTAAAGAATTATAGTTGTGAATTTATGGATCTTATAAAAATGATAGTTAAAATTTTAAAGCTATAAAAATTTAGAGATCTAAAATTTTAAGAATATATGCCGTCCTAACATAAAAATTGAAAGGTCAATCTTAAGACCTTAAAGAAAAGCTTAATGGGAGGCAAACCATCAGATAAGTTTTTATTTCATTTGAAAATTTTAAATTTCAATTTATTTAAATTAATTGTTTTTGTTTTGTAGCATGTCACATTTAGGAGCAGTATAACAAACTGAGAAAAGGATTGAAAGAAGAAATGGACACTAAAAGCTCTCTCTAATCCTATTTTGTTTCTAATCTCTTTGCACTTTCTAGTGTTGTTATTATTGTTTCAGGCAATAGGTGAAGCCGGATGGAATGTACTCGAACATGTCGCCACCGAACTTTATTTATCTCAAAAGAGAGGAGAGAAGATATCGATAAAACCCAGGAGGAACAGAGAAACGGATAAGGAATTCGGTTATGCAAGGGGAATGTATTGGCACCCCTCACATCCATGGTACTCTAGTGAAACCATTTTGATTTCTCTTGCTTGGATGAGTGTTACTATCTTCATGTACCTGCAAAACAGAAAATGGGTTAGAGAGAGAGTGCTCGAGGAGGATTGAGACCCTCGTGCCTACATATTCTCATAGTGCAATGAGAAAGTCAAAGCCTCGTAGTTCGTGGAACTAGAGAGAGAAAATGGGGAAAAGAAAGAAAAGTATTCTCCAAGGATTCATATTCTTGTGCTTACGTACCCTCACAGTGCAATGAGGAAGTCAGAGTTTCGTAGTTCGGAGGACTAAGACGGAAAGAGAGAGATGATTAGGGATGGTGTTTAAACCGGAAAAAAACTAGAAACTAACTGAAACGGTGTTTAAACCAAATGAAAAATATTGTGGTGTTTAAACCAATAAAGGGGGGGGGGGGGTTAACCATAAAGGTATGTCCCAAAAGGAAGCAAATGTATATAATCAATGAAGGTGTCAACCTGAATTGCGGTGTCAAAACCAAAGAAGGAAAGGGAGTTAACTATAAAGGTGTGTCCGAAAAGGAAGTGGTTAACCATAAAGGTGTGTCCCAAAAGGAAGCAAAAGTATATAACCAATGAAGGTGTCAACCTGAATTGTGACGTCAAAACCGAAGAAGGAAAGGGAGTTAGCCATAAAGGTGTGTCCCAAAAGGAAGGGGGTTAACCATAAAGGTGTGTACCAAAAGGAAGCAAATGTATATAACCAATGAAGGTGCCAACCTGAACTGTGGTGTCAAAACCAAGAAAGAAAAGTGTGTAAGGGCAAACTGTCATACAACATACGATCATAGGTTTCGATGATGACAAATGACCACCATGGATGAATCGGCATTGTCGATTCCACCTCTACAAAACAAATGCAACATATCACCTATCATATTCTTTTCTATGCTCATCTAAATTGCTATATTTCATACAACATATGTGGATAAAATGTGGTCATGACAAAATGCATGAAAACCACAAAAATCTGAATTTTTGCAGATTTGCAGGGTTTGAGTCGACCACAGGTCAGCGCATAACATAGTGCATTTCCCACGGGTCAGCGCACAAAAGGCTTGAGTCGACCATAAGTCAGCGCATAACATAGTGCAGTTGGTCACGGGTCAGCGCATGGAGGCTTGAGTCGACCACAGGTCGGCGCATAACATAGTGCAGTTGGTCACGGGTCAGCGCATGGAGGCTTGAGTCGACCACAGGTCGGCGCATAACATAGTGCAGTTGGTCACGGGTCAGCGCATGGAGACTTGAGTCGACCACAGGGTCGGCGCATGAAGCTTTCACTTTCCCACGGGTCAGCGCACGGCGACCTATGGTCGATGCATACTGTTGTGCTTTTCAGTCTGTCCAAAACTGCAGGCCATAAGTCGACGCATAGACCTGCTATGGTCGACCGCTCGTGCGCAAATTTAGTTTTTTAAGTATTTCCCACTCTGTTTGAAAAGCTGTTAAGTGGGTTGGTTGGTTTGTTACTATAAATAGAACTTCAGTTACTTGTATCAACCAATATTTGTCAAATTGATTCAAGTGTTCAAAGAAACAAGAAAAAGTGAAATAGGTGTCCAAGATTCATCATCTTCATCTTCAACATCTCACAACACATCAACTACACACAACCATTTTTGAAGTGCTTTGTGATTGGTTAAAGGTGATAAGGTTCGAAGCCGAGATTGGGGAATCCGGTTCGGGTTGAAGCTTGTGACAGGTTTTTTCTTGAATAAAACCGTTAGGGTTTTGTCCTCCAAGACTGGTTTGTGTTTGGGGGTTTTTTGGACGAATTCTTCATCAATTTTCAGATGAGCGAAGGTAATTGAGAAGAGGAAGTCTTCGTCAATCTAGTAGCGGATTCAGTGATATTGAAGGGAAGATTTCGGGTTCGATTTGTTGTAGTTGAGATCAGCCGGGCTGAGGGTTTGAAGAACTGAGGGTTATTCAACAAAGGGGCTGGAATTAGAGGTCTATCAACAACAATCGAAGGACTTGATTCACCTTGAATCAAGGAACAAGGAGTGGAAGCAACATTCAACGTCTTGAAAGTTCTGTTGTATATTTGCTTTGCAATCCTTGTATAAACGGTTAAATTCAACAGGTGATATCTATTAAATCATCTCAATTCTAGTTTTAGAATTGAGGGCAGACGTACCCCGAAGCGAGGACGACGGGGGAACTGCCTCATCAAATCTTTGTCTTCTCTATTTTTCAGCATAGTTGTGTTTAGCTTAAAAAATTAAGTGATTTTTGTATAAGCAATTTTATCAAACCTTGATATTAATTAAGTAAGAAGTTAAAACTCTGTTTTTGAATTCAAAGTACAATAAAATATTGTACTAGACTAATTGAAATCTCTTACTCAACATAAATATCACTTGGAGTGTTTTTGCACACCAAGTGTTTGATAATTTGCCTAAACCAAAATTATCTTAGTTGTGTATCTAGTTTGGTTTGCTCTTTGAATCATTGGAACTAGGAATCCTAGCTAGTGAAACAAATCTTTGATTGTGTGACAAGTGTAGTGATTTGTATTCCACATTGTCACTAATCCATAGGCTAGACGCATATCCGGTTTTCCAATAACGGTTCGTTTTAGACTATATTTTCCTCGGCCGCTTCCGCACTTAAAACAAATTTTCAAAACCAATTTTTAATTGGTAGCGCCGACTCAAATTTTAATTGGGATCTATTCAACCCCCCCCCCCCCTTCTAGATCCGTGCCATAGTCTAACAAGTGGTATCAGGAGCTCTGGTTCACTCCGTGCTTCAAAATATAACTTTGATAGAAAATGGCTAACGAACCTAAAGGGGCTTATAATAGAGCTCCCGTTTTCAATGGTGAAAATTATAGTTATTGGAAAGACTGTATGCGGGTGCACATAAATTCCATAGATAGAAAAATATGGAACGTTATTCTCAATGGTCCAATTGAAATAACAATGACCAATGAGAATAATGAATTAGTGCCTAAGCCTGAAGCACAATGGACCGATGATGATGAATAGAAATACAATTATGATTGGAAAGCCAAAAATATCCTAATCTCCTCATTAGGTGTAGATGAATACTATCGTGTATCCCATTGTCCTACTGCTAAGGCCATGTGGGATTCACTACAAATCGCCCATGAGGGGACGAACGATGTTAAGTTGGCAAGAATCAACACACTAACACAAGAGTTTGATCTCTTTTTCATGGAGCAAGGGGAAACCATTGCTGACATGCAAAAGAGATTTACTCATCTTATCAATCGATTACGTTCACTAGGTAGGCCGGTTTCCAATGATGTTGCTACTAATAAGATCTTGAGATGTCTTAACAGGGAATGGCAGCCGAAAGTGACCGCCATCAAAGAAGCGAATGATCTTACCATATTAGACTTGACAACATTATTTGGCAAACTACAAGAGCACGAACAAGTACTCTTGAGCCTAGAACAACACGAAAAGAAAGAAAAGAAGGACAAAGCAAAGGTGAGTGAAAAGAAATCCATAGCTCTTAAGACTTCCTCCTCGAAGTCTCAAGCAAAAGAGCAAAGTGATTATTCCTCGAGTGACGAAGAAGAAGAGGACAAGAGCGAAGATATGGGGCTGTTCGTTAAACGTTACAATTGTTACGTGAGAAAGAACGGCATCCAACATTCCGAGAAGAACTTGGTAAACTTCCGGAAACAATCAAGGTACTCTAAAAATGATGACTCAAAAGGTAGAATGACTAGAGGGTCGCGCTACACTTGTGGGAAGCCCGGTCATTACAAACTGGACTGTCCGATGAACAAAAAGACAAAGGAAAAGGAATCATCCAAATCACACAAGAGATCATCAAAGCCAAGGAGAGCATACATAGCTTGGGAAAGCGATAGCGACTCCTCCGATGATGAAAGTTCTAGTGACGAAGATGAAGCCGCAAACCTATGCCTATCTGCTCATCAAAAGAATAAAAAGAAACAGGTACGACATGCTAAATATGAAAAATCCTCTAGTATGTCTCATCATGAATTACAAGCTGCTTTTGATACTTTACACTATGAAGCTAAAGAGGCCTTTAAAAGGCTTGCCTCAAATAACCAAATTTTTACCCATTTGGAACAAAAAATTCGAGAATCCGAAAGGAAACTTGAGGCACTCAAAGCTTCTATAGTAGAAAGCACAAAAACAGGTTGTGAGGACCTTAGAAGTAGGATGATTAACTTTGGGTGTGATACTTGTTATATTTGGCAAGGTGAAGTAAGAAACCTAAAGGCCAAACTTGACAAGGCTCTTGAGCCCAAGATTACCTTTGCAATCGATAAATCAAACTTTCGAAAAAGTATGGTTAACCCATATCAAAAATATAAATATGTTATAAAGGATGAAGACAGCAAAGGTAATCAAAATGTTAATTTCTCTTGTCTTTATTGTTGCAAGAAAGGCCACTCCATTGCTAAATGCAGGTTTAGGAGATTCTTAGTTCCTAAAGGCATTTATCAATGGCTGCCTAAGTGCAACCATTTCGTTACTCACCATTCAGGACCCAATAAGCCATTGGGTACCTTCTCGTGTTAATTGCATTTCCATAGGTACAATGCCTCGAGACCACCGAGCGAAGATGGGTTCTCGACAATGGATGCTCAAGGCACATGTCAGGAGACATATCACTCTTCATTGACTTCGTGGCTAAGAAGAAAGGATATGTAACCTATGGTGACAACAACCGTGGAGCAATACTAGGTAAAGGTAGTGTAGGTAACCCTTCTTCCACTACTATTTCTGATGTATTGCTTGTCGAAGGTCTTAAACACAATCTACTTAGCATCAGTCAATTATGTGACAAAGGATACAATGTATCGTTTTCAAAAGATTGTTGCAAAATTGTACATAATGATGATAAGAAGAGTATGTTTAATGGCCTGCGAGTGAATAATGTCTATATGTTAGACTTGAACGAAGTATCGTTAACAAGTGACAAATGCCTTGTAACAATGAGTGAAGATTCATGGTTATGGCATAGGCATTTAGCACATGTTAACTTTGACTTACTAAACAAAATAGTCTCAAAAGATCTAGTCTTAGGTCTCCCCAAAATAAAGTTCACCAAGGATCACCTTTGTGATGCTTGTCAAAAAGGGAAGCAAACGAGGATCTCATTTAAATCCAAAAATATCGTTTCAACAATGAGACCTCTCGAACTTCTTCATATGGACTTATTTGGGCCATCTAGGATTAAAAGTCTAGGAGGAAATTATTACGGTTTCGTAATAGTGGACGACTTTTCTAGATTTTGTTGGACTATCTTTTTAGTAAGCAAGAGCGATACGTTCGGCGCCTTTGAAAGATTTGCTAAGCTTTCCCAAAATAAATTAAATACAAACATTGTGTCAATTAGAAGCGACCATGGAGGTGAGTTCGAAAACCATTTATTTGAAGAATATTGTGGTAACCATGGTATCGATCATAACTTCTCCGCTCCATGTACTCCTCAACAAAATGGGGTTGTGGAGCGTAAAAATCGAATTTTGGAAGAATTGGGAAGAACAATGATTAACGAAAGTGGTTTACCGAAATATTTTTGGGCCGACGCCATTAGTACGGCGTGTTATGTTTTGAACAGGGTGCTCATTCGCCCCATTCTAAATAAAACTCCGTATGAGCTTTTAAAAGGGCGAAAGCCAAATGTTTCTCACTTACATGTTTTCGGTTGCAAATGTTTTGTATTAAATAATGGAAAGGAAAACTTGGGCAAATTCGATTCCAAGGCCGACGAAGGTATCTTCCTCGGATACTCTCAATCGAGTAAAGCATATAGAATATATAATAAACGATTACTTGCTGTGGAAGAGTATGTACATGTCACTTTTGATGAATCCTATCCGAGAAACGTCGGAAAGGGTAGTGTTGTTCATGGTGCAGGTACATCTACAAAAGACATACTCAAAGGTGGCGAGCCGGGGATTGATCAACCCGACAAAGTCAAAGTTGAGGAGGATAAAGATGTACACCATGAGGAAACCGAGGTAGCTCATCCGCCTTCAAACGATGATCTCCCTCAAGCTTGGAAGTCTCCCAAAGACCATCCAATCGACAACATTCTCGGAGATATCTCAAAGGGTGTTACAACTCGATCGAAGCTAAGTAATTTCTGTTATCACTTCGCTTTCGTTTCGCAAATGGAACCTAAAAACCCTAAAGAAGCCCTACTCGATGAACACTGGTTTTTGTCAATGCAGGAGGAACTAAATCAGTTCACTAGAAATGAGGTTTGGGACCTTGTCCCTCCTCCGCGAGATCATCGAGTAATCGGCACCCGATGGGTGTTTAGGAACAAGCTGGACGAAAACGGGGTAATAACCCGTAACAAGGCGCGTTTAGTCGCGCAAGGGTATAACCAAGAGGAAGGCATCGACTATGAGGAAACTTATGCGCCGGTTGCCCGACTCGAGGCTATACGCCTTCTCCTTGCCTTCGCTTGTGCGAAAGACTTTAAACTATTCCAAATGGATGTTAAGAGTGCGTTCCTTTACGGTCACATAAATGAAGAGGTCTACGTCGCACAACCTCCGGGTTTTGAATCTCATGAGTATCCTGATCATGTTTATAAACTAAAAAGGGCTTTATATGGTCTCAAACAAGCTCCTAGAGCTTGGTATGAGCGACTAAGTAAATTTTTACTCGATCAAGGTTACTCAAGAGGAAAGGTTGACACAACTCTCTTCATTAAACGTCAAGGAAAGCACTTGATATTAGTACAAATTTATGTAGACGATATTATATTTGGGTCTACTAACATGAATCTCGTGAGAGAGTTTTCGGATCTTATGCAGGGTGAATTCGAGATGAGTATGATGGGGGAGCTCACGTACTTTCTTGGTCTGCAAATTAAACAACTCAAAGAAGGAACATTCGTGAGTCAAACAAAGTACTGTTTGGACCTTATCAAGAGATTTGACATGGCAAAAGCCAAGGCCATTGACACCCCCATGCCAACATGTACAAACTTGAATAAAGATGAAAATGGTAAGAACGTAGAGGTAAAACGGTATAGAGGTATGATTGGATCACTTCTCTATCTTACTGCTTCTCGTCCCGACATTATGTTTAGCGTGTGTATGTGCGCAAGATATCAATCATGTCCCAAGGAATCCCATCTAAAAGTTGTCAAACGAATACTTCGATACCTATCCGGTACTCCGAAGTATGGACTATGGTATTCTAAAGGTAATGATTGCTCATTGGTAGGTTTCTCCGATTCCGATTTTGCCGGTTGCAAATCGGATAGGAAAAGCACTAGTGGCACTTGTCACTTATTTTCAAATTCCTTGGTCAGTTGGCATAGCAAGAAACAAGTTTCAGTTGCCTTGTCAACCGCCGAAGCGGAATACGTTGCCGCCGGTAGTTGTTGTGCTCAAATCCTATGGATTAAGCAACAACTATTGGATTTTAACCTCAAACTCGAACGTATTCCCATTTTCTGTGACAATACAAGTGCCATTAATCTTACCAAAAATCCTGTGTTGCATTCTCGCACCAAACATATCGAAATTCGACACCACTTTCTTCGGGATCATGTAGAGAAAGGTGATGTTGTATTTGAACATGTTAATACTGAAAATCAACTAGCGGACATTTTCACAAAGCCACTAGCTACTGAGCCTTTCTTTCATATTCGCCGAGAACTTGGTATTCTCGACATTTCTGAACGGGCGTTATAAATTGCTTGCTTTATCTTTTTTCATTTAACACTATAATCTTGTACTTCTAACAAGTTAATGTTGTTGCAAGCACAATTATATAGTTCATCAAGTTATTCCGGCATCGAGGTGATATTGTTCCTTTACCCTTCTCTCTCTCCCAAACTTCATGGCTAAACAGTGGTATTACATGATAATATTGTACATATATATGTATCCTTTCTTATGACATATCTGCTTGGATGTTTAAATGTTGTGTGGCATTCTATTTATGTATCAAACATGTAAGCATATGAGCATAACAGCGAAAATTGTAAAATTTGCCTGTATGAGTCGACCATAACAGGGCAATGGTCGACCCACACCTCAAAAATTTTCTTTTTTAAAAAAAATCAAACAGTATGCGTCGACGCATGCAGAGGTATGGTCGACGCATCGCACGAAAATTCAGTTTCTCTCTACAGAAATCTTTCAAACTTCCCATGCATTTACATTCAAATTCTCATTAAGTGTGCATTTACATTTCAAACTTGCCACTACATTGTAAGTTGCATCTACCTAGTGCCTATTGTCTCTTGGTCTCTCCTCTTCCCAAAACCGTAAATCCTCATCTATAAAAAGGGCAAACCTCCTTCTTGCAAATCATTCTCATTGTGTGTTGCTGACAAAATAACGGATGGTTGTTTCCGTCGAGGACGAGGTCATTAGGACATAAAACTGCATATGCATCTGTAATTTTTGTCGTTTGACTGAACTAATTTTCTGTTGTGCTCGTTTGTGCAAATCCAATTTAATGTTATCTTCTTTTTAATTTGTTCAGTAATAATATTTGGTGTGATATTGTTATATGATTCACTATCTCCTGTTGAATATCATGTTACGTTGAATAATAGTTCCTTTTCTCTTTTTGATGTTGTCAAAGGGGGAGAAGAGCATGTACCAAAGCCAAGCCAAAATACTCACAACAATTAACAGTTTGTTTTGCAGACAGCCTTAGATTACAAAAGAAAGGGGGAGTGTGTATAATGTGTGTAAATATTGCATGTTGTTGTCTCTTTGGTTTCACACAGGTTGTCATCATCAAAAAGGGGGAGTATGTAAGGGCAAACTGTCATACAACATACGATCATAGGTTTCGATGATGACAAATGACCACCATGGATGAATCGGCATTGTCGATTCCACCTCTACAAAACAAATGCAACATATCACCTATCATATCCTTTTCTATGTTCATCTAAATTGTTATATTTCATACAACATATGTGGATAAAATGTGGTCATGACAAAATGCATGAAAACCACAAAAATCTGAATTTTTGCAGATTTGCAGGGTTTGAGTCGACCACAGGTCAGCGTATAACATAGTGCATTTCCCACGGGTCAGCGCACAAAAGGCTTGAGTCGACCACAGGTCAGCGCATAACATAGTGCAGTTGGTCACGGGTCAGCGCATGGAGGCTTGAGTCGACCACAGGTCGGCGCATAACATAGTGCAGTTGGTCACGGGTCAGCGCATGGAGACTTGAGTCGACCACAGGGTCGGCGCATGAAGCTTTCACTTTCCCACGGGTCAGCGCACGCCGACCTATGGTCGACGCATACTGTTGTGCTTTTCAGTCTGTCCAAAACTGCAGGCCATGAGTCGACGCATAGACCTGCTATGGTCGACCGTTCGTGCGCAAATTCAGTTCTTTAAGTATTTCCCACTCTGTTTGAAAAGTTGTTAAGTGGGTTGGTTGGTTTGTTACTATAAATAGAACTTCAGTTACTTGTATCAACCAACATTTGTCAAATTGATTCAAGTGTTCAAAGAAACAAGAAAAAGTGAAATAGGTGTCCAAGATTCATCATCTTCATCTTCAAAATCTCACAACACATCAACTACACACAACCATTTTTGAAGTGCTTTGTGATTGGTTAAAGGTGATAAGGTTCGAAGCCGAGATTGGGGAATCCGGTTCGGGTTGAAGCTTGTGACAGGTTTTTTCTTGAATAAAACCGTTAGGGTTTTGTCCTCCAAGACTGGTTTGTGTTTGGGGGTTTTTTTGGACGAATTCTTCATCAATTTTCAGCTGAGTGAAGGTGATTGAGAAGAGGAAGTCTTCGTCAATCTAGTAGCGGATTCAGTGATATTGAAGGGAAGATTTCGGGTTCGATTTGTTGTAGTTTGATCACGAGTTTATGAGTCTATTGGGGTATTAACTGCAAGTGCACAGTCTAATCGCGTAGTAATAAAAGATATCGATCCCACAGGGACTTAATGAATCGATATACCGTTTTTCTAGGGTTACTTCGTAAAGCTAAGGCGGATGATCCTTTGATGATTAGGGGGGAAAGTAAAACTAAAATAAGATCTAGATTAAATATCAAATAACGCGGATATCGGTATGTAGTTCGTCGTAATTAGGGAATCAAATCTTAGTTGGTTTCTTAGTTTTAAAATAAGTCCTTTCATTAGACACTATTGATTAAAAGCCTTTTCTCAAACTCTCGCTCTGTTGAATAGACTATGATTTTACCTTAACGTACGCTCTCACTATTTAGTTAAGACTAAAATCACTTTTTGAAAACAATAGAATCTATAGAAACTCTTTTTATTAAAATACTAACCGTTTAAACACCCTCGTCTCAAACTTTCGCTCTGTTGACTTAGATTATATGATTAAACTTAAATGCTTAACTCTCGTCCTCACATTTAACCTTTAAAAATACTTTTTGAAAATGATTAGAATTTAATTAACTCTAAAAATTGCTTTCGCCCTGATTTAAAGTTAATGTCCAATTTACACTGTCCAGTTAAAAGCTCAAACCGTCGTTCTATTGACTTTAACTTCTTTATGTCTTTTACTCTCGTACAAAAACTTTGGTATTAACTCTGTAAATTGAGACCATAAAAAGAGTGACTATATTTTTAAATAAATTTAAACCGACTTAGTTTTGATTCCTTTATTCCGCTTACTTTACATACCGATATCAAAGTTTATTTAGCCGGACATGCTAAACAAGCCTAAACAATAATTATACTTAAATACAGCCATATCAGACAGACAGTATAGATAAACAGCAGTACAAAGCATATATAAATTAAAACAATAAATTAATGAACCTGTAAAATTAATAGAAATCTTGATTGTTCCTAGCTTCAATGCTTGAACACTCCACCACAAGCCGGTTGGATTTGTTCTTCACAATCTTCGATCAGACAGTAAAATAAAGGCAAAGGAATAAAATACTATGATCTAACGTAAGGTTAAATCCAGTAAAAGCTACACAATAGTTTCCGGTGTAGAAACTATTGTGAGAAAATTAATCGAATGCTTTGAAAATTGACTGGAAAAGAAAAGGAAATAAAAATTGCTAGGAAAGTAGAGTGCTGGAAAATTAAAAAGCAGTAAAAATAATGCACGGTGCCGAAAACTGGAAAAAAATTGAGAGAGACTGCAGGGTTCCATAATTGGTCCTATTTATATCCATCCATCAAGTGACCGTTTCTTCCAAAGTCCTTCAGTAGGTTTTGTCACGCGTCAACTGGTCAAGCGAAGAACAAGGTGAACGTGCTTCTGTTACGCGTCAAAGCCAAAAATATAGGAAGGGGGTGTGACGCCCGTCACACCATGCGTTACGCTCGTAACACTTAGCAGGGGGCGTGACGCTCGTCACACCTTGTGTGGCGATCATCACAGCATCACAGCGCCTCTCCTTGTAGTTGTGGGCTGGGCTTTAGTGGATTGCTTTTTATCCTCTTTTTGCACCTCCTTTTCTTTCTTTTTCACGTATGCTTCAAATAATGTTACCTGAAATAAATAGAAGGAAAATACCAAGTAGTATCGAATGATATGAAATAAATCGAAATAAATAATAATATAATTTAATTAAATCGAGTCCAAAAATGTGATATTATTTCATGTTATCAAACTCCCTCATACTTAGACTTTTGCTTGTCCTCAAGCAAGATTCCATGTAGAAATCGGTTTAAAATACTAGCCAGATGAAATTTCCAAACACACATCGATTTGTAGTAGGTCGCAAGTAAATTTGTTTTAAAAAAAATAACTTGAGCTTAATCTTAACATCAACAACTACCGTTACAACCTCAGATAACCCCACCTTATGCAAACCAGTTCGGGTCATGCTATTATAGCTAGCCTAGTTCTTTTACTCTTGTTTCACCCGTTTTCATTCTAGTGAAATCACATTAAGCCCTTTATCGTTTCGCGCACATAGTGGAGTAACCGGTTAGTGATTCTGATTCCCTTTTAGCTAGAAGCTCTGGTACATAAGTTGGATAACTTCGTTATTTAGTCCATTGCAAATTGTGGGGGATCGGACCGTAGTCCGCCCTACCAAGTTCAGCACCAGATACCTGCTGAACCAACTCATAATGGATCTTTCATATTGTGCTTTTGTAGGGTCCGCAACCTTTGGATTAAATGATCTGGTAAGGATCACCTAACTTAATTAGTGCATTTCCTTATATATATATATATATATATATATATATATATATATATATATATTATGTTGTTTTGGGAATCATTCACTTATATTCATCGGCTCTCCACGTAGTTTGCTATTAAGATGGTGCCGACTTCTCGTATAAACTACTCGGGGTTACTATAAGACTAAAAGTTCAAGGAATTGGTATAATAGACTTATCCTGATCTAACATGTTGAGGTTTTTAGAGTGTTGGGGCGGTGATAGTTTAATTTTACTCAAGTTTGATAAAATAAGCAACCTTTATACTTATTGAGTGTGTTGAATTTTAAATTTTTGTTATGGCTCAAGAGAATTGAGGGGAATAGATAATACGAAATTTTCACACTAGGGACTTGACTTAAAATAAATTATTATTATTAATATATATATATATATATATATATATATATATATATATATATATATATATATATTATATATATGAAAGGGAAATAACAATGAAAGGGAAATAACATACTTGAAAGAGGAATGTTGAAAGAGAAGTAATCATAACTGAAACAAAGTTTCCCCCCCCCCCCACACTTAAATGAAACATTGTCCCCAATGTTTTAAAGAAAAGCGAAAAGAAAGGAAAATTAAATAAATATGCTCAATTCTGCCTGCGTCCTCTTGTTCTCGGACCCGGTGAGCGTTGACGTACTTCCAAGTCATCAAACCTGTTGAGCAAGTCAGTGAACCGCTGGTCGGTTATTGCATTCCTCGCTTCCTGTTGATGTTGCATCTGGCGCATCAGTTGCATCACTTCAAGATTTTGCGCCTGCACAGCATCAATAGCATCCATGATGTCATCATTAGTTGCTGGCCTTCTTCTTCGACGGTGTCGGGAGGATGGACCAGTTGCATTATCGGAAGGGTTAAGCGGGGCTGACTGTTGTTCAGGACCGTGATCACCTTGCTCCATTTCCTCAAACTCGTCCGGGGGCGGGTTTGCTTGTGTAGGCTCGGTAGGTTTGGGAGCATTCAGATCGTAGATGAATCGGTCGGGGTTTGTGACATCTGTGAGGGCAATGTTGGGCAAAACAACGCTTGGGACTTCTTGGTTATTCACCATAAGATAATACCTTCAGCCTACCCTATTTTTGATTAGGCGGCTGGAGCGACAATAGCTTATATCCATAAATAGGGGTGGCAGAGTTTGCAAATTTTAAAGGCGGTCCCCTAGTTTCAGACCAAGTGTTATGGTGGTTATCAATCCGCCAATCACAAAAGGTTGGCGGCCTCTAGCACAAAGGGTACGAATATGGTAAAGTAAGAAAGAAGCGGCATTTACCTTTGTATCCATTTCAAAGACGCAGTGGAGGAAGAATAATTCCTTCGCGTTGACTTTGTTGTTGTTGGGTCGACCAAAAATAGTGTTTTGCAGGATGCGGATAAAATATCGGATGGTTGGGTTATGTATGTGTGAAGCAAGTAGTACATCCCAGTTGTTTGTTTCCACACCGGATATTTTTCTAAAGAGGTCGAAGGCGTTTATCTGCCACTGTGAGTTCAGAGGGATTCTTGGGTGGACTTAGCCTCCTACAGGGAAGTGTAGCATGGCACTCAACTGATCTTGGGATAGTGAGTACTCGGTGTTGAACATGCAGAAATTTGCGGTACCGGTTAAGTACTCGTCTTCACCGGTTGGAGTGGTGTATGAATAGGAACTTAAAAATTCTAAGGTGAGTGATGGGTAGGTAGGTTGATTGTGTGTGCAAAGAAAGGTTAAATCAGCAAGCTGAAGCATCCATTGCACACCTTGAAGTAAGCCTAATTCTTGTAAACAATTTAAATCAGGATACCTGGTGGAGACGACACCTCGTTGTTGAAACCGATCGAACTGCTCCCGTTGATAATTATCATCTTCAGATCGGAAGATAATATTTCCGAACTGTTGGTTTTCCGCCATAATGATAGGTGGGTTGAAAGAAGGAAAGAGGATGCAAATGTATTTGTATAGAGTGGTTTGTTGGAATGATGTGGTTTAGGGAGAAATGGAGTGTAGGTATTTATAGGAAAAGTTTTTGGAAGTTGGAAGAGGAGTGGGTGAGAGAAAAATAAATGTGGAGGAATGTGAGTGGGATGGAGTAAAGAGGTGAATGAATGGGGAAAATAAAAAGGTGGGGGTAACGGTCGTGTCCCCAACGGTCACCAACGTTCACCTATTCTGAAGCTGTCACGCTCGTGACGGAGGGTGTTACGGACGTCAGATGCACTTGCGTGACGACCGTGATGGATTGTGTGACGCTCGTCACACCAGTCAGCTTGCAACGGTCACTTACGTGGGTGCTTCATAATTTGTTATTATTATTTTATTGTTTTTATTTTGTTATTGTTTATGTTTATTATATTTTGCTATTGTTATATTTTTGTACTGCCATGCATGCTACTCTACTACACACTATAGTGTATAAATATTTTTTCTCTAATAGGCTATGTAAGCAGCATATAGTAAATGATATTGATAATTGTAGATATTGCATAAATCAAAATAAAATAAAATTTAATCAATAATGCAATAGCTTCATAAAATAAACATAATGTAACATTTGAAGGTAAAAGAAAACATGGAAAAACAAATACTAAGATTAAAACAATGTTAAACGAAACTATAGATTCCCTAAAACTAAAATTAATTAACTAAAAACTTCTAGCCACTTGCAGGATCTCTTTGGGCGGAGGGGCAAAGGAATTGACACGGTGTAGCAACTCATGAAATTGATTTGTCATACTACTCATGTATCCCAGAAATTCATGTCCCATATTAGTTAACTCTTTTCTGATGGCATCTTGTTCTGACATCAAGGCTTGAATGGCGGTGTTGTAATCAGTTCCAGGCATATGATGTCTAAGATCAGGTATTGCCGATTCTGCGGTCGGGATAGGATGAGGTGGAGAGGCAACATCATGGTAACCTGTAGGTGTCTGTGGATCAGACTCAGCATAAGGAATCTGGTCGTCATAAATCTCATAGTCTTGGATGGATTCAATAGATCTAACAGGGGAAGGTATTCCATTCAGGTTGTAGAGCCAATTGTTTCGGTTATGGACACTAGTCATTGGACTAGGCATGGTGAATAGGTAGAAAGCTTGGTTATTAATTATTAGTTCAAACTCTTCAGGTCCAAGGTTTCCTATAAACATAGTGTTGAAGAGGAAAGTTATATTCATAGGCTCAATGCCACAGAAAGGGTTCAAATCAAGCATGGGTTGGCGCAATCCAATAGCATTAGCAATCATGGTTATCAGTCCTCCTATTAGGATCGGTGCACGGTCAGCTTGAATAAGGCGGTCGAAGCTCGCCAACATATAGGTGGCACCATTCACTGGACGGTTCTAAGAAGCACAAAATATTATGAAGAGTTCATCACGTGATACTATGGTGATGTTTGATTTCTTCCCAAAAAGAGTGTGTGCTAGGATCTTGTGGAAATAACGAAAAGCTGGGTTATGTATGTTTCCAGAAAGAAACTCATGTTCCTCAGGGTCGTCATTACCCGTCAAGCTTCCCCAAAAATGTTCAAGCTCTCTATATTCAAAAAGGTCTTCTTGGCTCATGGTGAATGTATCAAAAGAGGTAGGGAACCCTAAAAGGTTAGTAAAGTCTTGAATGTTAAATTGATACTCCATATTGAACATCCTGAACTAAATGAAACCTCGGCTTATTCCTTTTCCATGGTTTGGTAGATAGATCAGGGAGCTAAGGAATTCTAGAGTTAGCCTCCGGTAAGTAACAAATTGTCTTCGAATAGGTGTGGTTTCCCACCCTATTTGACTTAGCAGATACAGGACACTCTCTTTTAGTCCAAGGGTAGTCATTGCCCAATCATCAGCATAGAAACTTGGGTGCATCTCTCTCTCTGCTAGTTCTTCGAATTTTTGTCTCTGAGCTTTCCCTCTGAATTTGATACCCATACGCTCAATTTGTCCCATCAGGTTAGTGTTAACTAAAGAAAAGAAAAACAAGAATTTAGTCAGGATTTGGCCAAATGCCGAAAGAAGAAAAGAAGAAAAATTTAATTAAAATAAAGAATACGGAGAATGAAAACTAAATAAAATTAAAAAGAGAATAATCAAAGAAGAAATAATAATATTTTTTTTTTGGGTTGTCTCCCACGAAGCACTTTGTTTAATGTCGCAAGCTCGACATAAAACTATTAAACGTTAATCTATAAATTCTGGAGGCATTACGTCTAAGTGCAGGACTTGCGAGTCTTCATGGTTCTCAGCATAATGATAATGCTTTAGACGCTGCCCGTTTACGATAAATGGTTCAATAGATTTTCCTTTAATTTCCACAGCTCCACTGGGAAAGACATTGGTGATTTGGAAAGGGCCTGACCATCTGGATCATAGTTTTCCTGGGAATAACTTAAGTCTAGAGTTGAATAAAAGGACTACATCGCCTTGTTTGAAGGTTTTTCTTGATATACGTTTATCATGCCATTTTTTCGTTCTTTCCTTGTAGATTCTGGCATTTTCGTAGGCGTCTTGTCTAAGTTCCTCTAATTCGTTTATATCAAGAATTCGCTTTTCACCGGCAGCCTTATAGTTTAAATTTAAATTTTTAATAGCCCAATAGGCCTTATGTTCTAATTCTACTGGGAGGTGGCAATATTTTCCATAAATAAGCTTAAATGGGGTTGTTCCTATGGGAGTTTTGTAAGTGGTTCGATAAGCCCATAAAGCTTCGGGTAATTTTGATGACCAGTCTTTCCTTGAGGTGGCGACTATTTTTTCCAATATCTGTTTAATTTCTCTGTTAGACACTTCCACTTGTCCACTGGTTTGAGGATGGTAAGGTGTCGCCACTCGATGTTTTACGCCATACTTAAACAATAATTTTTCGAGTATCCTAGATATGAAATGCGATCCACCATCACTGACTACTATTCTTGGGGCACCAAATCTTGGAAAGATTATATTCTTAAAGAGTCTAGTTACTACTCGTGTGTCGTTTATTGGAGAAGCTATAGCTTCAATCCATTTTGATACGTAGTCAACCGCTACGAGTATGTACTTGTTACCGAAAGAAGGTGGAAAAGGTCCCATGAAATCTATTCCCCACACGTCGAAAATCTCTACTTCCAAAATGCCTTTTTGTGGCATTTCGTCACGTCTAGATATGTTTCCTGTGCGTTGACACCTATCGCATTTCTTGACAGCAGTATGTACATCTTTCCATATGTTTGGCCAATAAAGACCGGCTTGTAAGATCTTAGAGCAGGTCTTGGATGTACTTGCATGTCCACCATAAGGAGCGGAATGACAATGTTGGATTATATTTTCTACCTCTTCTTCAGGTATACAGCGACGAAAAATACCATCGGGTCCTCTTTTGAAAAGTAAAGGGTCGTCCCAATAATAATGTTTTATGTCATGGAAGAATCGTTTCTTTTGTTGGTACGATAAATCAAGTGGAACTATTCCGACGGCTAAATAGTTAACAAAGTCGGCGTACCATGGTGTAATGCATACAGCCAAGGTGGTCTCTACCTGTTTATCAGCTCTATTTTCTTCCAAATTAGCTATAAGTTTATCGTACGAGAAGTCATCATTGATTGATGTTCTTTCCGGTTCCAGATTTTCAAGTCTAGAAAGGTGATTTGCTACTACGTTTTCAGTTCCTTTTTTATCTTTGATTTCCAAATCAAATTCTTGTAACAACAAGATCCACCTTAGGAGTCTAGGTTTAGCATCCTTTTTTGTTAAGAGGTACTTAATGGCAGTGTGGTCAGTGTAAACGATTATTTTAGCTCCGACCAAGTAGGAACGAAATTTATCTAGTGCAAATACTGCTGCTAAAAGTTCTTTCTCGGTCGTGGCGTAATTCATTTGCGCTTCATCTAGAGTTCTACTCGCATAATATATGACGTGAAGTTTTTTATCCTTTCGTTGTCCTAAAACAGCGCCTACGGTGTAGTCACTTGCGTCACACATTATTTCGAATGGTTCATTCCAATCCGGGGTCTGCATTATGGGCGCGGAGATCAATGCTTGTTTAAGCGTTTAAAATGCTTCTAAGCATTTGTTGTCGAAGATGAATTCAGCATCTTTCATTAATAATCCGGTTAAAGGTTTAGTTATTTTAGAGAAATCTTTAATAAATCGTCGATAAAAACCGGCATGTCCTAAGAAGCTTCGTACTTCTCTCATAATTTTCGGAGGTTGAAGGTTTTCGATTACTTCTATTTTGGCTTTGTCTACTTCAATTCCTCTATTTGATATGATGTATCCTAAAACAATTCCTTCTTGTACCATAAAGTGACATTTTTCCCAATTAAGTACTAGGTTTACTTTTACACATCGTTCTAGAACTCTTTCTAGGTTTTCAAGACATTCTTCGAAACTTTGCCCGCATACGGAAAAGTCATCCATAAAGACTTCCATGATGTTTTCGAGAAAATCGGCGAATATTGTCATCATGCACCTTTGGAAGGTTGCAGGAGCATTGCACAAGCCAAACGACATTCGTCGATAAGCGAAGGTACCAAAAGGACATGTGAACGTTGTTTTTTCTTGGTCATCAGGATGAATTGGTATTTGAAAGAAGCCTGAGTAACCGTCCAGATAGCAAAAATGAGAATGCTTTGCTAATCGTTCTAACATTTGGTCTATGAATGGTAAAGGGAAATGATCTTTTCGGGTTGCTTTGTTTAGTTTCCTATAATCAATGCACATTCTCCATCCCGATTCAATTCGTTTGGTTATAGTTTCTCCTTTTTCATTTTCGATCACTGTTATACCTCCTTTCTTTGGTACTACGTGTACAGGACTAACCCATTTGCTATCGGATATAGGATATATGATACCTGCCTCTAATAACTTCGTTACCTCCTTCTTCACTACCTCACTCAGGATCGGGTTTAATCTCCTCTGATGTTCCCTAGAAGTTTTACAGTCTTCTTCTAGCATGATGCGATGCATACAAATAGAAGGACTTATCCCTTTAAGATCGGTGATGTTGTATCCTAGTGCGGTTGGATATTTTCTTAAGATATGTAGGAGTTTTTCGGTTTTGAGTTTTCCTAGGTCTGCATTAACTATCACTGGTCGTTCAAGTTCTGAGTCTAGGAATTCATATCTCAGATTTTTGGGAAGTGTTTTCAGGTCGAGGGTTGGTTTCTTAAGGCATTGCGTAGTATCCGGTGTTATTGCTAAACATTGGTTTAGTCTGTCTTCTACGCGATAGTCAGACAATTTGTCATTTGCTAATTCTGTTTCTTTTATGCATTCGTCGATGATATCCATGAAGTAACATGTGTCTTCTATTGCAGGTGCTTTCAAAAATTTGGAAAGAATAAACTCAATTTTCTCTTCTCCTACTTCGAAAGTGAGTCGTCCTCGTTTTACATCTATGATAGCACTGGCGGTTGCTAAGAAGGGTCTTCCCAGTATAATGGGGGTAACTTCATCTTCTCTTATGTCCATAATTATAAAGTCGGTGGGAATGTAGAATTGACCTATGCGCACGGGAACGTTTTCAAGGATTCCTACGGGATATCTAACGGAATGATCTGCTAATTGCACAGACATTTTAGTTGGTCTTAATTCTCCCATTTTCAGTTTCTTGCATATGGACAAGGGCATAACACTGATACCGGCTCCTAAATCGCATAGAGCTTTGTCTATGACAAATTTTCCTATGTGACAGAGTATAGAGAAACTACCAGGATCTTTAAGTTTAGGAGGCATATTCTGGATTATAGCGCTACATTCAGCAGTGAGTGTAACGGTTTCGCTCTCTTCAAGTTTCCTTTTATTAGATAGGATTTCTTTTAAGAACTTAGCATATGAGGGCATCTGTGTAATAGCTTCTGTAAAAGGAATGGTGACGTTTAGTTGTTTCAGTAGGTCAACAAATTTTTTAAATTGGCCCGCGTCTTTGGTTTTAATTAGCCTCTGAGGATAAGGGATAGGTGGTTTATAAGGCGGTGGAGGTACATAAGGTTCCTTCTTTTCTACGGTTTCCTTATTACTCTCTTTCTTTTCCTTAGGTTTATTTTCTTCCTCAGTTGACTTTTTAGAGTTTTGGTTTTCAATTCTTGGATCAGATGGTTCTTCTACCTCTGTTCCACTTCTCAATATAATCGCATGAGCGTGGCTTTTCGGGTTAGGTTGGGGCTGTCCAGGAAATGTACCAGTTGGGGCAGCAGTAGGCGCTTGTTGTTGAGCTACTTGTGAGATTTGTGTTTCCAGCATTTTGTTATGGGTAGCCAGGGCATCTACTTTACTTGCTAGTTGTTTAATTTGTTCGTTAGTGTGTACATTCTGGTTTAAGAAATCTTTATTGGTTTGCTGTTGAGAAGCTATGAAGTTCTCCATCATGATTTCCAAGTTGGATTTTCTAGGAACATTATTGTTAGGTGTAGATGGGGTCGGCTTTTGATATCCAGGAGGTATAGCTGGGGCTTGACTGGGAGCCTGTCCTGGTGCGTATAAAGCATTATTACTTTTATATGAAAAATTAGGATGGTTCTTCCAGTTTGAGTTATAGGTATGCGAGTAAGGATTTCCTTGAGCATAGTTCACTTGCTCTGCTTGGATTCCTGTTAGGAGTTGACAATCTATAGGAGTGTGACCTTGGATTCCACAGACTTCGCAATTTTGAGTTACGGCAACCACGGTGGCTGGAGGTGATACATTTAAACTTTCAATTTTCTGGGCAAGAGCATCCACTTTTGCATTAACATGATCAAGGCTACTTATCTCGTACATGCCAATTTTCGTTTGAGGTTTTTCTACCATTGTTCTGTCGCTTCCCCACTGATAGTGGTTTTGGGCCATGCTTTCGATAAGTTGATAAGCGTCAGTGTAAGGTTTATCCATAAGCGCACCACCTGCGGCGGCGTCTATCGTTAATCTTGTGTTGTATAAGAGACCATTATAGAAGGTATGAATTACTAACCATTCCTCTAAACCATGGTGTGGACAAAGTCTCATCATGTCTTTGTATCTTTCCCATGCTTCGAAAAGAGACTCGTTATCTTTCTGTTTAAATCCATTTATCTGGGCTCTCAACATAGCTGTTTTGCTTGGAGGAAAATATCGGGCAAGAAAGACTTTCTTCAACTCATTCCATGTGGTGACTGAGTTGGAAGGAAGAGACTGAAGCCATCTTCTAGCTTTATCCCTTAACGAGAAAGGAAAGAGACGAAGTCGAATTGCCTCTGAAGTGACACCATTAGCTTTAACAGTATCAGCGTATTGAATAAATACGGATAAATGAAGGTTTGGATCCTCGGTAGGATTTCCAGAGAATTGATTCTGTTGCACTGCTTGTAACAGTGAAGGTTTAAGTTCGAAGTTGTTTGCTTCGATTGCGGGTGGAGCAATACTCGAATGCGGCTCATCTTGCGATGGAGCGGCGTAATCTCGAAGGGCACGAGCTGGTTTTTCCATCTCGGGTATCGGCGAAGGAAGAAGATTTTTGAGATCAGGAATTTCGATTAGAGGAAGATTGTTTGCTGCACGATACTCTCGAATTCGTCGTAAGACTCGGAGATATCGTTCAACGTCGTTGATTCGTAAGTAGTACGGTTCGCCTTGTGAGCGAGTATGTGGCATACAAATCAACGAAAAACAAGGAAAAAAATAAAAATTGCCTTAGTCTCTACAGCGTAACAGAAGAGTTACGATATCGACTAAATAAAAGTCCCCGGCAACGGCGCCAAAAACTTGATCGCGACTTTATGAGTCTATTGGGGTATTAACTGCAAGTGCACAGTCTAATCGCGTAGTAATAAAAGATATCGATCCCACAGGGACTTAATGAATCGATATACCGTTTTTCTAGGGTTACTTCGTAAAGCTAAGGCGGATGATCCTTTGATGATTAGGGGGGAAAGTAAAACTAAAATAAGATCTAGATTAAATATCAAATAACGCGGATATCGGTATGTAGTTCGTCGTAATTAGGGAATCAAATCTTAGTTGGTTTCTTAGTTTTAAAATAAGTCCTTTCATTAGACACTATTGATTAAAAGCCTTTTCTCAAACTCTCGCTCTGTTGAATAGACTATGATTTTACCTTAACGTACGCTCACACTATTTAGTTAAGACTAAAATCACTTTTTGAAAACAATAGAATCTATAGAAACTCTTTTTATTAAAATACTAACCGTTTAAACACCCTCGTCTCAAACTCTCGCTCTGTTGACTTAGATTATATGATTAAACTTAAATGCTTAACTCTCGTCCTCACATTTAACCTTTAAAAATACTTTTTGAAAATGATTAGAATTTAATTAACTCTAAAAATTGTTTTCGCCCTGATTTAAAGTTAATGTCCAATTTACACTGTCCAGTTAAAAGCTCAAACCGTCGTTCTATTGATTTTAACTTCTTTACGTCTTTTACTCTCGTACAAAAACTTTGGTATTAACTCTGTAAATTGAGACCATAAAAAGAGTGACTATATTTTTAAATAAATTTAAACCGACTTAGTTTTGATTCCTTTATTCCGCTTACTTTACATACCGATATCTAAGTTTATTTAGCCGGACATGCTAAACAAGCCTAAACAATAATTATACTTAAATACAGCCATATCAGACAGACAGTATAGATAAACAGCAGTACAGAGCATATATAAATTAAAACAATAAATTGATGAACCTGTAAAATTAATAGAAATCTTGATTGTTCCTAGCTTCGATGCTTGAACACTCCACCACAAGCCGGTTGGATTTGTTCTTCACAATCTTCGATCAGACAGTAAAATAAAGGCGAAGGAATAAAATACTATGATCTAACGTAAGGTTAGATCCAGTAAAAGTTACACAATAGTTTCCGGTGTAGAAACTATTGTGAGAAAATTAATCGAATGCTTTGAAAATTGACTGGAAAAGAAAAGGAAATAAAAATTGCTAGGAAAGTATAGTGCTGGAAAATTAAAAAGCAGTAAAAATAATGCACGGTGCCGAAAACAGGAAAAAAATTGAGAGAGACTGCAGGGTTCCATAATTGGTCCTATTTATATCCATCCATCAAGTGACCGTTTCTTCCAAAGTCCTTCAGTAGGTTTTGTCACGCGTCAACTGGTCAAGCGAAGAAAAAGGTGAACGTGCTTCTGTTACGCGTCAAAGCCAAAAATATAGGAATGGGGTGTGACGCCCGTCACACCATGCGTTACGCTCGTAACACTTAGCAGGGGGGCGTGACGCTCGTCACACCTTGTGTGGCGATTGTCACAGCATCACAGCGCCTCTCCTTGTAGTTGTGGGCTGGGCTTTAGTGGATTGCTTTTTATCCTCTTTTTGCACCTCCTTTTCTTTCTTTTTCACGTATGCTTCAAATAATGTTACCTGAAATAAATAGAAGGAAAATACCAAGTAGTATCGAATGATATGAAATAAATCGAAATAAATAATAATATAATTTAATTAAATCGAGTCCAAAAATGTGATATTATTTCATGTTATCATAGTTGAGATCAGTCGGGCCGAGGGTTTGAAGAACTGAGGGTTATTCAACAAAGGGGCTGGAATCGGAGGTCTATCAACAACAATCGAAGGACTTGATTCACCTTGAATCAAGGAACAAGGAGTGGAAGCAACATTCAACGTCTTGAAAGTTCTGTTGTATATTTGCTTTGTAATCCTTGTATAAACGGTTAAATTCAACAGGTGATATCTATTAAATCATCTCAATTCTAGTTTTAGAATTGAGGGCAGACGTACCCCGAAGCGAGGACGACGGGGGAACTGCCTCATCAAATCTTTGTCTTCTCTATTTTTCAGCATAGTTGTGTTTAGCTTAAAAAATTAAGTGATTTTTGTATAAGCACTTTTATCAAACCTTGATATTAATTGAGTAAGAAGTTAAAACTCTGTTTTTGAATTCAAAGTACAATAAAATATTGTACTAGACTAATTGAAATCTCTTACTCAATATAAATATCACTTGGAGTGTTTTTGCACACCAAGTGTTTGATAATTTGCCTAAACCAAAATTATCTTAGTTGTGTATCTAGTTTGGTTTGCTCTTTGAATCATTGGAACTAGGAATCCTAGCTAGTGAAACAAATCTTTGATTGTGTGACGAGTGTAGTGATTCGTATTCCACATTGTCACTAATCCATAGGCTAGACGCATATCCGGTTTTCCAATAACGGTTCGTTTTAGACTATATTTTCCTCGGCCGCTTCCGCACTTAAAACAAATTTTCAAAACCAATTTTTAATTGGTAGCGCCGACTCAAATTTTAATTGGGATCTATTCAACCCCCCCTTCTAGATCCGTGCCATAGTCTAACAAAGTGGGTTAACCATAAAGGTGTGTCCTAAAAGGAAGTAAATGTATATAATGAAGGTCTCAATCTGAATTGTGGTGTCAAAACCAAAGAAGGAAAGGGGGTTACCTATAAAGGTGTGTCCCAAAAGGAAATTTCAATGGTGTTTAAACCAAAAGGAGTTGAAAAGAGGAGCCACATGGCTGGAGCAGACTTGACAGTTAACTGACTTGAATTGCACTAAAGTCTATGATCATAGGTGAATACTTTGAGCAACTGGGTCATTTGCCTTGTACCCAAGATATTCAAAATGAGGATAGGAATTCTCTCTCTCATTCCTTCTCTATTACTCAAGGCTCATGGCATGAAATCATTGTCAATGTCTGACAAGTTATTGAAACAGGTTCTCATAAATGCTATGTGGGGATGAGGCAGATGATTGATGCCTTGAATGGTTCTTGAGGTCTTATACTTGTTGAGAGGATGAAGCTCCAAAGTAGCATACACAAGTCTCATCAAGTGATCAATAGGCTTATGGTCACTTGACAAAGACAAAGGGAAAGTGTGAAAAGTCAAAGGATCTAGTTGATCAAATGGAATTTGATCAAGTTAAATCAGAGGGGAATGAGATGAATAGAACATATAATGAATGATTATACAAAGAATAGCCTAGGATCTAATTGTAAGGTATTCCAAGAGAAAGTCATGTGGGTGCAAATGTACTAAGCCTAGGTCTCATTGTTAGGTAGCCCAAGAGAAAGTCACGTGTGTGCAAGTGTACTAACCTAAACAGATGAATGTTATAAGCAAATGCATAAGGAAAATGAACCATAAATAAGATGACAAAGCCATAAGTTCAACATTTTAACAGTAGGTCAAAATGGTCAAGGTCACCGAGTTCCAAATCACTCCAGATCAAGCAAAGGTCCAAGGTCCTAAGTCTAAAGTCCAAATTCCAAAGTTCAAAGTGTGGGCATCATCACTCCAAGTCAAGCTTAGATCTTAAGGATCAAGTCAATTCATTTTATCATGTTTTGATTAATTGAGATTGTCCAGCAGATCAAACATAATATAAGAAGCAACAAATGAATAAGACAATATGAATAATGTATGAATTGAGATGATGAGTAATGAGACATTAAAGTAAATTGCATAAAGTAAAGGCATAAAATTAAATGACTTGAATTAAATGACAAGAAGTAAATGATAATAAAGTAAAGTCAATGATTAATGATGAGAGTTATTGATTAATTGATTGTGTCGGGACAATTTAATGTTATGTTAAGCAATCGTAAGTAGGCTTACGTAGAAGCCATGCCTATCTGAGGCCGGAAAATAACAATTTATACGTCAGACATGTTAGAGAATTAACACAAGTTAATATCCTAAAACATGTAACACAATGATCAAAATAAAAGAAGACGAAGATGAAGAACAAAGAGCAAAGTGAAAGCAAACTCAAGTGTTTGACTTAGGATCCACTATCAATCAAATTAAGGGACCCAAACATATGGCTCAATAAGGGATAACATATCATTGCTTCAAAGTGTAAAAAATGATCAAATGATCATTTATCAACATGTTTGAATCAAAGAAGATTGAATCAACCTCAAGTCCATCTATGGACGACTTGAAATGTAGAAGCATTGATTAACCAAGTCAACAACTCAAGTCAAAACATCAAGTTCATTAAAAATCCAACAAAAATGGTATTTTAAAAATGACTAAAAAAGGAAATTAAATAGAAAATCCTAACTATGATCAAGATAATTCAAAAATGGTTGCAAAAATTACACAAAATCCTAAATATTACACATGAATATATTACAAAGGCTGGATGCAAAAAGGTTTTAAAATGATTAAAAAATAAATTTCAAAATGAAATTAAAAAGAAAATGAAATAAAAATAACAATAAATGTAAAAGTGATTTAAAAAATAAAGAGAAAAGTGTATGTAATGCAAAATATTTTTAAAGACTTTGTGTAAATAATTTGAATAAAAAAGAATTAAAAATGAATGAGAAATTAAATGGGAAATAAATGAAATAAAATGAAATGAAATTAGGGCGCCAACGGCTACTAGGATTTGAAAAAGAGTGCAGTCAGGCTTTGATTGGATAGAATTCAAAGTTTCCACCAAAACACGCGCAACCTGACTTCATCTTCAACCTTGGATTCAAATTTGCATATCCATGAACTCGTGTTTTTAGAAACACTCAAACATGGAGTTAGCTTCACAACACATTATCGTTCATGTCTCCCTGTATCAGAATCATTGATTGGCTCTGAGCAGAGATAATTTTGCTCAAGAACATGAAGAACCTTAAGTGTTCAAAGTAAAATTAAATGACTAATACAAAAGATAAATTAATGGTAGGAGAGGGATTTTGATCAGTGGAACAACATGAAGAGAGTGGTAACTTGTTTGTTCAAGAATTTAACTCGTATCTACTTTTCCAGTTGAAGCTTTGAAGGTCAACAATGGTAGAAATGGGGAGCACGATACAAGAGGTTTCAAGGAAAAGTGATGATGTAGTTAGCTTCAGAGGATACCGATGAAGCTTTCTTGGCAAATATTTGAGGTTAAAAGAGTTTGAATCGAATGAACCACACACTGGTTTTTGAGTGATACCAAGTTTCAGTGAGGCGGAGATTTTCTGGATTTTTAAGCTTGCTAATGAAGGAAAACCATTCCTCTATTTATAGGAAATGAAATGGGAAGCTCACATATGCTAAATAGATTTGAATTATATGAATTAGGGTTGAAAAATTGTCAAATGGTGCTCGTGTGAAATGAAGCATGGAATGCGTGATTTGATTATGAAACCTGGTCGTTTTCAGCTTGTTTGCATGTGTTTTGGTGTGACAAGTGAGTTTCACATGTGCAAGTGGACCCAAGATGCAAAATGACTTATAATTGCAAATTTTGGGAATCAAGCAAAATAGAGATCAACATGCCATGTTTGAAGCTAGGCCAAATGGAATACACTCGTGCGTTTTGTGATTTTCTTTGTGCCTTTTGTTCATTTCATTGCCATGAATTCAATGCAAAAATAATCAACTTTTTGGTCAAGCAGTCTTATCACATTTTGGGCATCTTGGGTTCCCATGTTTATTACACCATAACTTTTGACTCCCTCGTGTATTTTAAGCCATACTTTGTCCAAAGGAACTTTGTTATAAGCTTAACAAAATGAAAAGGGAATGGGATCAAAAGGATACTTGAGCTGAAAATGGCATGGCTGCCAAGTGGGGGTCATGACAAGGTTTTGGCCCATTTTGGCAACTTAGCCCCTTCCAAATTTGAGGTCCTTATGGGTTGAATTGATGCTTGAGTATTAAAGCAAAGTTGTATGGGAACTCAATAGCAACATTTGGCTCAAATAAGCTTGTCAATTAATTTAGAATTGGATAAGTTATGGGCTTTATACCAAATGTAAGCCATACTTGTAAATTAGGTCAACCAAACTTGTGTCATCCTGTGCAAACTTGAAGTTTCCTTGCATCCCAAGCCAAAATTATGATGGATTAGACATCCCTTGAAGAAAACTTGATTAAGGATTGAATGATCTTGAGGATGGCTTGATGATTGGATGAAATGGCATGGAAATAAACACATGAACCACCCTTGAATAAATGGACTAATACTTGCATCTCCCTTGACCAAAGTGACCTTTATTTTGTCTTGAATTGAGGCATGATCAACTACATGAACAAAGAAACAAACAAGTACCATCTCTTATGATGCTTTGATTAGATGACAAGTGAAAACCCTAATGTTAAGATTAAACAAAGAATGTGGTCATGCTTGTGAGTCAATGACCAAATGCAATGGTCATGCTGATGCATGATATGATGTTATGCATGCAAATGAAACAAAGAAAAATGGAGGAAAATAGAGGATAAATTTTGGGGTATGACAACTGCCCCTATTTAATCATCTTAAACCTGAAGGTGCAAATTGTGTTAGTTTTTCGGGTGTTCAAGGTAGAAGAGGATTAAATACATAAATATCCACACAAAAATTCCATAGAAAAGGAGTTGCATTCTAAGGAGAAGCAAGTAAACTTACCTGTTTGATCTGCTGGGGGTTGACTGAAATATTCCGCTGGGGAGATAGATCAACTGCACAGAGAAATGCTTGATATGCATGATATATGCAATGTATGATTATTTATTCATGATGTGTATGCAATGTGAATTATTGGGTAGCAAGTTGAGACTTTTTTTATGATAGGTAGACTTTAACTCGTCGTTATCCACACTAGAGAACCTACAACAAAAAACTCCTTATTGATACTATTGCTGGGAAAATTCCAACTGGTTGAGGACTTCTATCTGACTCTGCTTGGGGGAAACGAACTATTGATCTAACCGAGCAGTTATGCGTTCGTGCAATAAGTGCTTACTGTAGGCTACCGATCGTCCACGGGGAAACTTTCAATGATCAAAACAATACATAGAGTGTTTCCCTTTATTTTGGATTTTATTATTCTCAAAGTTTTATAATATTATGTAATCAAGATTGGCAGTTATTTTGCAAACAAAATGCAGAAAAATGAAAAGAAGTAACTGAATAACGACTGAATTTCATTTATTGGAAATTTTTGTACATATGAGGTGTGTACAAGGATGTAAAAATCCTTAAAGCGGAGTTTGTAAAAATTAAGAAACAAAGCAAATGGCAAAGGAAAACTTGTTTGACTTTCCAATGATTACAACATTAGATGTTATTCACTATAGCACTGGGTTCCAACATTTTGCTTCGGTCGACGATGATTGGATTAATCTGATAGTATTTGAGGTCAAGCTGATGGTGATATAGGCTCAAAGAATACAGTCAAATGCATTTATCTCTAACTTTTTTGTGGAATTTTTATTCTTTTATCCACCAGGATACACATTTTTTCCTAAGTTGCCTTTTTGGGATTTTAACTTAGCGCGTTTATATATTTTTTATTTTGTTTTTATCCCTAACTTTTGCATGGACATTTTTTCTTGGTCCATCGGGATAGCCATTTTTTGCCTAGATTGGTTCATACATATGCCAATCTAACGGCCTTTGTATTCATCATTTTTTTTCTAGGCATAATATTTTTTGAATGCATCTGAATTCACCGGCATCGGAAAGTCATCCCCATCTATTATGGTGAGAATGATATCCCCTCTTGAGAAGGCCTTTTTTACAATGAAGGGTCATTCATAGTTGGGAGTCCACTTGCCTCAAGGATCAGAGTGAATTGGAGAGTATCTCTTCAGCACGAGTTCAACTTCTTGGTACACACGAGGATAAACCTTCTTATCAAAAGCTCTTTTGAGGCTTCTTTGGTACATGTGACCATGGAAGACGACCGCTAAACGCTTCTCTTCAATGAGATTCAGTTGATCATATCTGGATTGCACCCATTCCGCTTCATCAAGATCTCCTTCCATGGTGACTCTTAGAGAGGGAATTTCAACTTCAATAGGCAAAACAACCTTCATTCCGTATACAAGCGAATAAGGAATTGCCCAAGTAGAAGTGCACACTGAAGTTTATAGCCATGCAAAGAAAAAGTAAGCATCCCATGTCAGTCCTTATACGTCTTGACCATCTTCTGGACAATTCTCTTAATGTTCTTATTAGCTGCTTCGACGACGTCATTCATCTTGGACCGGTATGGTTAAGAGTTGCGATGCTCGATCTTGAATTCTTGGCACAACTCACTCATCATATTGTTGTTGAGGTTACTGGCATTGTTAGTAATAATATTGCTAGGAACATCGTAGCGACATATTATTTCTTTCTTTATGAACCATATAACCACCTGTCTTGTAACATTCGTATAGGAAGCAGCTTCAACCCACTTTGTGAAGTAGTCAATGGCAACTAGGATAAAATGATGATTGTTAGAAGCTTTCGATTAGATCATACCAATCATATCAATACCCCACACGGAGAAGGGCCAAGGAGAAGTCAATACACTCAATGGAGTCGGAGGAACGTAGATCTTGTCACTAATATATCACATTTCTGACATCTCTTGACAAAGTTGTAACAGTCAACCTCCATGGTTGTCCAATAATAACTAGCCCGAAGGATCTTTTTTACCATGGCGGGCCCCTTATCATGTACACATTCACAACCCTCGTGGATGGACCTTATGATCGTGCTTGCTTCGTTTCTATCCACGCATATGAGTAACAGAGAATCATAATTCCTCTTGTACAGCACATCCCCATTCAGGAAAAACTTAGTAGAAAATGTTCTCAAAGATTTCTTATTAGTGATTGATGCTTTCTCGAGATACTCTTATTTTTCCAGATATCTATAGATGTCATAGAACCAAGGCTTATCATCAAATTCAGCCTCCATTTCTAGACAGTGTACTGGTTCATCCAAGTGGTAAATGCGGATGGCAGGTGCTTCATTCTTCCACTTGACTTTAAACATGGATGCCAGAGTAGCTAGAGTATCAGCTAATTGATTCTCTTCCCTTGGGATATAATGAAAAATGATTTCATCAAAATAGGGAATCAGTTTCACCATGTGTTCTCTGTATGAAATTAACTTTTTATCCTGAGTTTCCCAGTCTCCTCTAACTTGACTAATCACTAAAGCAGAGTCCCCATACACCTTAAGAATCTTGATTCTCAAGTCAATAGATGCTTCAATATCATATATACATGCCTCATATTCTGCCATGTTGTCGCTGTAGTCAAAGCATAATCTAACAGTGAACGGAATGTGAAAACCAATGGAGATGTGATAATTGCTCTTATCACATGACCTTTTGCAGTAGAGGCACCGTCGAACACAAGCATCCACCGCGATCCTGGTTCGGGTCCTTCGTTAGGGAATAGGATATTGTAATCTCGAATGAACAAGATGTCCTCATCAGGAAAGTCAAAGTTCATTGATTGATAACCCTCCATGGGTTGATGTGCAAGGTAGTCAGACAAAACTCTCTCCTTGATAGGTTTATGTGTTACATATTGGATGTCGTATTCGGTTCACAGCATTTTCCACTAGGCAATCCTTCCATTGACAACGGGTTTTCTCAAAATGTACTTCATTGGCCATTTTGGATATCAACAGAGTTGTATGGCAAATCATATACTCTCTTAGGCATCGAGCTTCCCAAGCTAAAGCACAAAAAGTTTTCTCCAAAGGTGAGTATTTGGTCTCACACTCGGTGAACTTCTTGCTTAAATAATATATTTCATACTCTTTTCGGCCTGTGTCATCATGCTGACCCAATACACATCCCATTGATTCATCTAATACGGTAAGATACATGATTAGTGGCCTACCAGGAACAAGTGGTTTCAAGATCGGTGGTTCTTGCAAGTACTATTTTATTTTTTCAAATGCCTCTTTAAAATCATCAATCCACACAATTTTTTTATTCTTTCTTAACAATTTGAAAATCGGTTCACATGTAGGCGTCAAGTGAGAGATGAACCTTGAAATGTAATTAAGTCGTCCAAGGAAGCCTTAAACTTATTTTTATGTTTTGGGAGCTGGCGTCTCTTGAATGGCCTAGACTTTATCAGGATCAACCTCAATACCCATCTGATTGACGATGAACCCCAATAGCTTTTCAGATCGGACCCCAAAGGTGCACTTTGTAAGATTCAACCTTAACTTGAACTTCCGGAGTCTGGAAAATAGCTTTCTCAAATGGTTCAAATGGTCTTCTTCAGTCTTAGATTTGGCAATCATATCGTCTACATAAACTTCAATCTCTTTGTGGATCATGTCTTGAAAAAGAGTCATCATAGCACGCTGATATGTTTCCCTTGCATTCTTCAAATCAAATGGCATGACGTAGCAGAAGGTTCTCCAAGGTGTAATGAAAGTTGTCTTCTCCATATCATCTAGAGCCATCTTAATTTGATTGTACCCTAAAAACCCATCCATGAAGGAAAATACTGAGTATTGAGCAGTGTTTCCTACCAGAAAACCAATATGAGGTAAAGAAAAGTCATTCTTCAGACTTGCTTTATTAAGATCTCAGTAATCCACACACATTCTAACATTCCCATCTTTCTTAGGAACCGAGACAATATTAGAAACCCACTAAGGATATTCAAAAATAGCTAAGAAGCCAACATCAAACTATTTTTTAACCTCTTCTCTAATCTTCAGTTCCATGTCAAGTCTGGTTCTGCAAAGCTTCTGTTTAACCGGAGGACATTCGGGTTTGAGCGGTAAGCGGTGTTCAACAATATTAGTATCCAACCCAGGAATATCTTGATAATACCAGGAAAAAACATCAACATATTCATGAAGTAGCTTGACCAACTCACTGTGTACATGCTCGGCGGGGGATGCTCATATCTTGACTTCTCTTCTGACTTCATAGGAACCCCTATTGATCACTTCTATCGACTCTTTATGTTGCTGAATCTTTTTCTCTTCATGCTTAATAATCCTTGCAAGTTCAGTCGGTACTTCACAATTTTCCTCACCATCGTCTTCGGCTTGGTTAATCAGAAACCCATATTTACATCGAACTTCAGCCAAGTTGTTTTCAGTGGAATTATTTGCTCTGCATGTGTATGAGCTTATTTTAGAATAAGCTTTTGAAAAAAAGTGTAAAAGGAAAAGAGAAAAGAAACTTTTGCCATTTAATTTTAGTGAAAAAGTAAAAAAAATAACAAGAATAAAAGGGATCTTGATTTTGAATGTAAATATTGTCTCTCATTGATTTCATAATGTGTTTAAAACAATGGAAAACCCTTACAAGCTATCCACATGCCTCGGGAAAGGGCAAGGGATAAGAAAAATAAAATGCATTACATCTTTTTTGAAAAAACCATAGGGATTAGAGTAGAGGTCCAGTTGTCTAGCTTGAATCCAAGAGGACACTTGCGGACGAAACTGGAGACTGCTGGCTTGCTAGGGCTTGCACCATCCACCACTGTTATGGAAAGATCATACTGGTATTCTGCGCTGCTGAACCGAACTAGATTGAACTTATTGTACCCCCTTGCACTTGGATTATGAGAGGCAAGATGGTAACCAAGACCAAAATGGTCGTGCTTTTCTGCTACTATCACAATCTGGCCCCAACCGGTGAGAGGGCCCTTCACAAGAGTCTTCTTAGCACTCTTTGCTAAAGATGACACCGCAGCTGCTGACTATCTTTGATTGATGAAAGCAGAGTTGACATCCTCAAAATACGAACAGTGGAAAGGGACCTCAGTTATCCCTTCCTCTCTCTCCATATATTGAAAGGATGACAACTCGCTGATCACAAAGTCCTCCTCACCACAGACAATCGCAAGCTTGTCTCCAACCATAATCTTCAATTTCTTATGTAAAGTGAACATTACTACACCAGCATCATGAATCCACGGCCTCCCCAATAGGAAGTTATAAGCAGGATGAATGTCCATTACTTGGAAAGTAACAGTAAATTGGTGAGGACCCATACAAATTGGAAAATCAACCTCTCTAATGACTTCTCTCCTTGATCCATCAAAAGCTTGTATAATTAGTCTACTAGCCCGCATCTCTAGTCCTTCAAAATGCAATTGACTCAATGTTCTCTTCGGAAACACATCGAGTGAAGAGCCCGTATCAACCAGGACCCTAGAGACTAAAGTATTTGCACAAGTAACAGAGATGTGAAAAGCCTTGTTGTGGTTGTTCCCCTCGGCTGTCAATTTTGCCTCATTGAAACTGAGGTACCGACTTACAGTGATGTTAGCCACTGCATCATTAAATTGATCAACTATTATGTCTTGCATCACGTAGGAAATGTTAAGAACTTTCAGCAAAGCCTCGCGGTGATCCTCCGAACTGAGTAGCAATGATAAGATTGAAATCTTGCAAGGAGTTTGACCCAGGTGGTCAATCGTCTTGAAATCACTCTTTTTAGTCAACTTAAGAAACTTTTGTCCCTCTTCGGCAATGATGAGTTGTTCTTGCACTTTGGATGCTTCTTTGCCCTTAGAAATGGATGCTTCAATTGTGCTATTGGAAATACCCTTTGACATGACGGAACTAGGCATCTCAACTAGAGCAGTAGGAACCAACACTGACCATCTTGCCTGAGTAGGAAGAGTAGGAACCACCACTGGTGCTTGAATAACTTTGGGAGTATACTTTGGCGCGAACATGCAACCACTTCGGGTCATACCACTTGTACCTGCTATGTTGACAATCTCAGCATCGGAAAACTGGATATCTTTTCTACCAATAGAGATAGTTGCATCATATTTCCAGGGCATCACCTTGGAATCTTGGTAAGGAAAAGGAGTGGGAACATGGATGTTGATGGGTTGTATTTTCTTAATTGGAGTCTCAATATTCTTCTTGCGGTACACAATCTCGATTGGCTCAATGACAGAAACTTCTTCCATGGCTCTAGCTCTTGCAAATTGTAAGACCCATGATTCATCAACTCTTCGACACAACCCTTGAGTTCTTCACATCTATCTGGCTCGGTCTTGCAAACGCCACAGTTGTCATGAACACCAATCAAAACACCATGTTTTTGTAAATTTGCTGAAATAAATGATAATTGAGTCTTCAAATCACCCAATAGACTGGCCACTTTTGTTTCCTCTTCTTTAAGAACTGCATTGACTATTGGACTACCATGATTGGGCAACATATTGTTCATCACATTCGGCTTCTCCACAGTGAAGGACATAATATCTTGATCAATAAGGTCTTGCATTTTGTTCTTGAACACAATACAATCTTCGGTTGAATGCCCAATATAGCTAGCATGGATTGAAGGAGAAGGGCGATCCAAAACGCAGCGGAATTTAAAATTTCTCCTTTAGTGATCCTCACGAATGGGCATGATCAGTGATAGAATTGTTATCTCTTATGGCGATTTTAACCTTTGATGCAGATCTACGGAGCGATCACGAACGTTGAACGATGACAACGCCTCTACTCAGTCCACACGAACGGATTCCTTCAATCTCAGTGCTAGCTGCTACGAATGAAGGCTTTGAGTGTGTGTGAGAGAGAGAGAGAGAGAGACGAAATTGCAACTGCACAAATGCTTCTACACAAGGGTTCTATTTATAGAACCACTTGTATGGGCTGTGTCGCATCGCGCGAAAAACCGGCGGGAAAAGAAAGAAACAACAGAGCCGCCACCGTGCGTTATTTATCCCAAAAGAGGGAAAGGAAACGCTCAGAGTAAACCTGGGAAAGAACATGGTCTCGCGACCAAAGAGTATGGGTTCGGGAGTCGGTTATGCGAAGGGAAGGTATTAGCACCCCTACGCATCCGTAGTACTCTACGGGATCCACGCACAAAAGGAAGGATAAATTGGTTGCTAAACACTGCTCAAATACTCACACACACTGGCTGAAAGAAACACAAGAGACTGACTGAAATTGAACTCGGCAGGATATCACATCCTGGGCCTACTTAGTCTATCAGGCATAGACATCAGAGTCCAAGTAGTTCGGACTGGGGAAACGACACATGCTCGCTAGGATATCGCATCCTATGCATACGTATCTTCTCGGACGAGAGAAGAATCAGAGCATTCGTAGCTCGGCTGACACGTACACAAACAAGACAAAGGCAAAGGCAAACGTGGAGCCCGAATGCCAATCACTGGACTTACATCAGCATCCGAACCAAAACACACGCACGCTGGAACCCAAATGCCACTCGATGGACTTACATCGGCTTCCAAGCACACAACAACATAACAGGTTGATAGGGAGTCGGGGACTCAGCCTATAACTGTCAAACACACACAAACAGACAGACAGCAAATGCTAAGGAGTTGCAAACTCGAGCCTAGCAAAGGTCAGACAACACACACAAAAAAGAAAAAGGGCGCCCGGAGAGATCAGCTCAATCTCCTGCCTACATACTTCATCTGGTATGAAGATCAGGGCGATGTAGTTCCCCTTAACAGGGAAAAACTTTATCCTAACCAGAGACTAGGGAGATAACAACTAAAAGGGAGACTACGACTCGAGCCTAGAAGTTGTCATGTAAACGATCCCTATGTTGAGGTCTCTAATCAGCACCTAACTCGCATAGGAAGCAAGCTAGCCTAAACAGCAAGTAACCAATCACAAGAGAGCAAGTATCACACGCTATATGCAAACAAGCGGCTCATACAAGGCTGGGCTTTAGTCAAGGGGTCATATCAACCTCGACAAACAAGCCAACTGGAAGGGGTATATGATGGCTCTTAACCACTGACATTGACCGTCAGGGTGAGCAGATGAAAAGGTAATGAGGGTAAGACCTCATAGCTCTTAACCCGGGCCTGGGTGAGCTTCAATCAATGAAAACGTGGGAGTCCAGAATGGGGGACTCTACTCCACTTGACTGGCTCTATATACAAGGTTCTTGGGTTAGGTTCAAGAGCCTCAGCACGTAGTGTGAGCATAATGAACGACTCAAACGATTAGTAGGGCACTGACTGCTAGTCCCTTTTATCTGCCAATTGCCTCTTCACTTAGGAGGACTTGAAGTACAAGGCACAAAAGTAAACAAACACAGTCATTGCCTCTTAAGGAGGACTTCAGCCAAATGCCTGCCAAACATAAATGACAGGGCTTCCAGACTACATGGAGTACAAGAATGTTCACCTAGGTGGTATGCCAACCACAAGCAAAGCAAAGCAACTCAAGCAATGAGTTAGAGTGGCTAAAGTACCTGTAAGAAAAGCTAAACAATCAGTATGATATTCAGACAAACAACCAACGGATAACAACAGTCAGACATTCCCAATATGTACAACATGTAGGCCATAAACTCAATTGATTTCACCACCAAAGGACCTACAACACAATCAAAATTAGCAAACAAAAGCAAAATAGAAAAGCTCAAATGGTGAGGCAACATCAATCATGGAGCTAAAGGCTTGAACCTGAAATACAAAGCTCAAACTGTGAGTACTAGCACCAAGGCTAGGGTCAAAGACAAAGTAAAAAGTCAAAACAGCAGCCAATATTCAATATAAAGCACATTTATTCCAGTAAGAACATGTCCTAAAAAGGACCAAGTCAAAAGCATCAAGCAAAGTCATCTCATGAGCAAGTTATGGCAAAGGCAATTTCAAAGCACACAATTGAACATCAAGAATCAAAATTCCATATTAAAACAGAAATGACCCATACAATCATGAAAATTTTTATGGGCACACAACATGTCAAACAAAATCATCATGCCAAAAATTAGGATCAGAGAAGCTCATTTGACATGGAAATGAAAATGAACAAGTATGACATCAAATTGTGTGACACACATTGTCACACCATACATTCATGTGTATAAAACAGTGATGAAAAATGCTAAAAATGCACAACCAAGCCTCAAAAATCATGCAACATGTTGGGAATCAGCCTACCAAATTTCACAGCAATTTGCCAATGTATGAGCATTTCACAATAGAATGAATGAAGCATGTCACATTTGCATACATGTCCAAAGAATCAATCACACTTCAAATTCCAAAAATGATAAAATCATGAAATCACAACCACAAAATAACAGACATCCACATGATCATGTGAGAAAAAATTGGAACTGATTTGGATTAATTTTCTAATTTTTATGAATTTTTGAATTAGCATGAAATAAAATGGATTAACATGAAAACATATGGAAAATGACAATGACATGAACATCAATTGAATGAAAGTGCATTATGGAGGACTCGAACCCTGTACTGGGCGGTCCAAGGCGCGCTTGAAGCGCAGCGTTTCATCAAAATGCCACCGTTTGGTTGAGTGGAGAATTAAAAGGAAAATGAGGAATTGCACGCGGGAAGGATTGAACGGGAGACTTGGACGTGAAAGTCACATGAACAGTGCCTGTGAGACTCTGAACCAGAGCAAACCCTAGCACGGCCAGGCACGGTGGTTTCCACCGTCTTCTTCATAAAGATGGTGGTGCTACAGTAATCATCATCAATTTTTTTGCAGAATCACATAAAATTTATACCAAAGAAAGCTTATTCCAAGCACAGTCCAAATCCAGCATTGCTTAAGTCTAATTCAACATGTACGTTGCAAATCGAAGCAAAACAATTATGCATTCAAAAATTCAATTCCAGATATCTCAACCAATACTCAACCATTTCAAATTCTGAAAGCATCATGATTATCAGCATGAAAGGATCTACATAAACATGTGCATAGAATCAAGAAAGGTGATAATCGAACTGTAACCTCTTGAAGAGCAGAATGATGAAATCGTGGCTTCGAGCTCTTGCAAGTATCCAAATCCAGTTCTGAGATGATATTATGAAGCTTTGTACATGAATTGAGTCTTGGGATGGCTTGGATCTAGCTCAGATTTCAATTTCCATTGTCATGTTCTTGAGCTTGTACACCTTGATTCTGGTCCAAATTCTTCAATCAATAGCTTGATCATTTTTGGAAACTTGAAATTATAGGTCACTTTCCATTTTGGAAAACTTTTGATCTGGCTTCAAATTCTTCAAGGTAGATGTTTGACATGATGAATAAACCTCTTTTGGACATGAATGAAGTGTCTCAAACCATTTCTCCACCTCCTAGCCCTCAGTTGACTTGCAGTTGACTTTTATGGGCCCTAGATGACCTGGCAATACACTGTGGACTTTTGAACCTCTACCACTTGGTCAAGTTGCTTCAAAATGAACCTTGATTCATATAAGCTCTCTAGAATACTCATGTGGCCTTCATCTCAAGGAAATGCTTGGTCTCTTGCACTGGTGAATCCTCTTGATGCCAGTCTTGACTCAATGCAAATTGCTTATACAAGCAAAGCAAAGCAAAAAGTTCACAAGGAACTAAGCAACTAAAGCACCAATTTGGAGGGACAGTGATGATTCAGTTGTTATTTAGGGACTTTGACTCCAAACAGGTACACTTTGAGCTTTCAAATGATGAGTGTGGAATTGGCTTGGCTTGTAGATGCTTGAAATGGGCTCAAACTTGGATTGCCATGGAAGATGCTTTTTCTAAAACAGTACTAGAACAAATGCTTCCAAGTGTGAAAAATGTGATTGCAATGTGCTCATGATGTTGCCTTGATGATGAACCAACAAAACAAGGTCAAGGTGTTTGGAGTTTGTGGACTGAAAAATGAGAAAGTGTCAAGGTGTGTTTTTTGAGTGAATGAGAGAACCAATGCTATTTCTTGTTGGTTTGATGATGCTAGTTCATTTTCATGACAGGAAATGGTGAGGGTATGGTCAAGCCAGGTTTAGGTTTATGACTTTTGCTGCAGTTGGATGGTGGTAGCAGGTTTTGTTCCTTTGCTTTGAACAGGAAAAATGCAAGTGGCAAGGAGGGAGGCTTTTGTTGAGTGAGTTAAATCCAATGCCTTGTTATGTGTTGGCTACTGTTGCTGTTTTTCATAGCAGCAAAATGGTGAGGAACCTTGTGCCAGGCAAGGCAGGTTGTGACAGGTTTTTAGAAGAAAATGCCAAAGGTCTGTACCAAGGCCTCAGTCAAGTTCTCTTGTATTGGTTTTAGTTTGTTATGTTTTGACAGAAAATGCAAGGTGAGGGCAAGGTGAATCCTTTTGACAGAAATTGCAAACAAATGCCAACCCTGTCTCAATGAATGTGTTCTGTGACAGGAAAATATGATGGAAGTGGTTGGTCAAGCTACCTTAGTTTGTTGTCTTTTTGACAGAAAAATAGCCAAGTGAGCAAGGGTTTTGGTTGGAAAAATAAGTGAAGGTTGTTTGTGGTATGCTGCTTGTGGCAGGGTTTTGAGAAGCAATGCAGGACTCAGTTTTGGTTGGAAGCTTAGACAGATGGGAGAAAAGGCCAAAAGCAGCAAGATGGTTTTTAGAGAGTGTATGCAGTTGGTTTCATGACATGAGAAAAAGAAAAGATGGAGAGTCTGGTCAAGCTAGCTCAGGTCACTGTGTTTGGGACAGAAGAAAAATGAAGTCAAATGGCAAGGTGAGTTCCTTGAAAACAGGATGCCTCCTCCAATTGCCTTGGCCAAAGAATGGTTTTGTCCTGCTGCCCTTGCTACTACTGTCTTCAAAAAGGACAGAAAATACATTACCAAAAAAAACTGCTATTGAGTGTCCCTTTTGGTGGCAGGGCAATTTTTTACTGTGGTATTTGACAGAAAATTTCTAAATGCCAAAGCAAGGTGGATGGATTTTGAGTGAAAGAAAATGGTTCCTGCTGTGCTGCTACTGCAGAAAAAGAAAAATCATCAAAGCTGTTATGGTCATGGTACAAGTATGGTTGTGGAAGCATGGTGAACACATGTACTTTTGCCCAATTTTTAGCAACTAAGCATGGCCTTCTATTGTTGTTGGTTTAGGCTGCAAGATGAGGTCTCAAATGACAGAAAAAATGCTGCATAATTGCTGTTCTTTTGAGGTACAAGGCAAGGCATGGTGGAAGCATAGACAAGTATGGTGAAATTGTACCTTTCTTACAATTCAAGCAACCAAGCAATGGCCTTATGTACTGCATATTTTGACTTTGCAAACACATTCTAAATGACATTTCTGAGCTTTCCCAATTGGCCAAATGTTGAAAAAATGTTTATATCAAAAAGTCAACTCTTGGTCAAACTTGCATTTAAATGAGAAATGTCAAAATATGCCATTTTGATTGGTGAAGTTTTGGCTCATGAAATTTATATTTTTGGAAAGAGGGGATCAAATGTGACTTGTAGGAAAAAACCCCACCAAAATTGGCCAAACGGTTTGGGAGATATGGCCCTTTGAAGTTCAAGATCTTCTGAAATCGATTCGATCATAACTTGCCAACCACACATGGGAATTGAGAGTTCTAGGACTTTTTGGAAATGGGAGAACAAGATCTTCAACTTTCATGTTGGGCAAAAATTCATTTGAGGCTTGTATCAAGATGTAAGTTTGAGGATCAAGACTTTCCATTTATGGCAGGTTTCAGTTACAGGCCCAGTTTCCGTTTTGGGAAATTTTGATCTGGCTTCAAATTCTTCCATGATGGTGTTTGGCATGATGTATGATGACTATTTGGACATGAATGAACTCTCACAAACCAATTCCAATCATCCAATCACTGATTAAATGGACAGTTGACCAACAGTTGACTTTTAGGGTTTCTGACTGATTGTGCATTGACTGATGACTTCCAAACCCTAATTCCTTGAGGTCTTGACTTCAAATGATGTCCCAAGTTGTATGAACTCTTGATTATTGATCATGGTGCCCAAATTCCACAAGAATGACCACCATCCACTGCTCTGACTGACAGTTGACTTTCTTTGACTTTTGACTGTCTATGCATAAACTGATGACTTCCAAGTCTTCAACCCTTGACATGAACACTTCAAATAGACCTCCAAGTCATGTGAACTTGTTGGAAAAACCCTGAGGCCCTGGCTCAATGAAAAACACACTTGCTTGCTTGACTGACTGATCTCCTGATCAGTTTGACCTAATTTCTTGCTTGCTTGCTCTTGAGGCAGCTGGGGACAATGCAAATGCTATGCAATGGACCATGATATGCTATGACCTAATATGAAAATGTATGCATAATGATAGGTGCAAATTTGAGGTGCTACAGCTGCCCCTATTCAATCAGCTGGGAACCCGAATGGATGAGAGCAACGGCTGTCAGACTTTCAGGGTAAACAGGGATTGAATACCAAAGAACCGTAGAATTTGCACTCTGCCGGATATGATACAAGAAGAACCACGTCATTTACCGATGACGACTGCAATTGACAACTTCAGAAAAGCGAAACCATTTACAGATGGTTAGAAACTGGAAACTTGATATTTACCGATATCAACTTCAACACGACCATTTACCGATGGAGGCTGGGGAAAACAAACTTCTGAAAAACAAAACCATTTACCGATGGTCAGAACTTGATATTTACCGATATCAACTTCAGCCAGACCATTTACCGATGGCTGCTGGGAAACAACAAACTTCTGAAAAAGCAAAACCATTTACCGATGGTTAAAACTTGATATTTACCGATATCAACTTCAGCCAGACCATTTACCGATGGCTGCTGGGAAGCAGATTTGACGTAGAAAGGAAGCAAGACCATTTACCGATGGTGGCTTCAAAGAAACTTGACATTTACCGATGTCAACTTAGCAAGACCATTTACCGATGGCTGCTGCAACTGGGAACTCGATATTTACCGATATCGAAGAAAACTGGGCCATTTACCGATGGCATCTCCACTTGGGGAGGGACAAAATCTTTGTGGTGTAATCAGACAAGACGTTTACCGACGACTTCTGGGGATTTTGATTTTATTGACCAGACATTTACCGATGACTGGGATGAGACTCGATGTTTACCGACATCGAAAGATGATGTTTACCGACATCAAAAGAAATGACCAGACATTTACCGATGACTGGGATGAGACTCGATGTTTACCGACACCGAAAGATGATGTTTACCGACATCCAAAGAATGACCAGACATTTACCAATGACTGGGATGAGACTCGATGTTTACCGACATCCAAAGAATGACCAGACATTTACCGATGACTTTACTGGGGATTTCCGGCTGGGGATTATCAGACGTTTACCGACGACTGCAGAAAAGACTCGATGTTTACCGACATCGAAAGATGATGTTTACCGACATCAAAAAATGACCAGACATTTACTGATGACTGGGTGAGATTCGATGTTTACCGACACCGAAACAATGGCGTTTACCGACACCAAAAAAAATGACCAGACATTTACTGATGTCTGGGTATACTCGACGTTTACAGACATCGAAAGAATGGCGTTTACCGACACCAAAAATGAGAAACACGCGCGGGTGTTGACATGACACTTACTGGTATCACAAGAACGACATCTGAGATATGTCAAGGCAAGGCTGATCACTTGCTGGAGGGTCTCACTGGGGAGAAACAAACTTCTGTCACCATCGGGTGAGGAAATAAACCTCTGTGGGGATATCAATCCTGAATGCTGTCAAGAGCAATTGTAGCAGACTTGCCGTGCTGATGTTGAATGGAATGATCCGCCTCTGCCGGGGATACAGTCTGATGAGGTTAACAAATGAATGCATATGTTTGAATTTTTCTATGGCGTAATGCCCCATATTGAATGGGAATGCTACGCAATTTTTGAGGATGCAATGATTACTACATGCAAAATGCAAATGAACCCTGGCTAGGGAGCCGAAATGATCAGATACTCTGACTCTGCGGGGAGACTCCTCTTGGGGAAATACTCTGCGGGGAACTCTGCTTGAGGAATGGTAAAGCGACTTCACCCTCATGTTGAAGAATAGCACTGCTGCTAGGGAAAGGTAAACTCCGCTGGGGATGAACCATCAACACAACCTCTGCTGGGAAGACAACTTCAGACTTGGAAAACAAACACAACTCCGCTGGGGATACAGATATCAGTCTACCACAGAAACCCGTCCAATCCACTGGTAGGATGAACTCTGCTGGAGAAATAAATACTACTCCACTAGGGACGACCCAACCAATCCATATGTAGGAGAATCACTGCTGGAGATGTATTTCATGAGACCCGCTCCACTCGGGGAACTTGCTGAGGAAAAAACCAACACCATTCTGCTGAGGAGAACGATCCTGGTGGAGAGAACAACCATAGTGGTGAGAGTAACAACTCTGTTGAGGATGATAACACGTTATATCATACTGGAGATGAATTCCCCAAACCTGCTTGGGATAAGCACTCACGGCCCCACTGGAGATGATAGCATCACAAAACCAATTGTTGGGGAACACACCAACGGTCTACAGATAAACTCCACTGGGGTGCTCCCGAGGAAAATAAATGTCAGGCGCTCAGCGGGGATTCTCAACTGGGGAAATCTGCAAGCATAGGCCTGCTGGGGAGAAGCAATCCTTAGATCTGTTGGGGAAAGAAGGTACTGTCCACAGGTATCTCTGCAGGGGAAATAACTCTGATAGCTTCAATACTGGCTTGGGCTGGGGACGTGATGACCTTCAGGCTTGCTGAGGAGACAACGATCTCGAATCTACCAGGGAGATCACACTCTCAATCCTCTGGGGAGATACAGCTTGTTTGACACGGATGTCGGTCAACTCGTCGGACACTGGCATCCATCATCCACTCATGGTGTTGACTTTCCACTTTTAAGAACTCCCAGACTCTTCTGGACTTTTCTGCTCCATCATCTTGTATTCCCAATCTCGTCCGTACTTCACGGGGATCGAACTCCTGGTATTCATACAAACTTTCCAACCATCAGACTTTGAAGAGTCTTCTTGATTAATTTTCCAGGACCGTCGTCGTAATCCTTCACTGCCTTTTCACCGTTCAACTATCCCTTGCCCCTGATTCGGCTCTGCAGGGATCGTTAGATAAAAGAACGTGCCCCAGGTATGCCCCATGATAAGGCTCAAACATCACTCTACTGGGGATGCCCCACGATAGGGCTAATAGGGACTTGGAGGGAGAAATGTTGCACTACTGGGGACATGAAGATGAACATCTTCAAACAACACTGCGTCGGGCAACTTCATTGAGGAGAGACCATACGAGGTTCTGTAGGACAAAGATACAGTCATGCTCGAGATACGAACAATTGTCTTACCTGTTGGTAATCATACCACCCCCGGGAGAGCACTGTGGGTCTCCTAAGTATTCTTCCATCATCGTGAATGTTCACTTTGTTTAAGAACAATTTTTTGAAAAATTTGTTTATTTTGAAAACAATGATACTTTATCAATTAAAACATGCAAAACATTTGTTGAGTTGAAAACAAATAAGAATGCAAATAATTGGATAAAAGCTCGAATTGATGTGATGGAATGGTAGTCTGCAAAGGGCGAGACTCCATGGATCTGTACAAGTTTGAAATTGGTGATATATATTGGAGAGGGCTACATTGAACATAATGACCTTTCCTCTACCATTCTGAATTTTCGATGTATTCAGAGCTTCAGTCGACGACGAATCGAGAATCCCTGACGGATGACAGATATAGAGCACAGTCTTGTCGATGCAGTTACTTGCCAAATCCCTAATTTTTGCCTAGATTGCCCCAGTGTGAGGTGTCCAATCTAGCGGGATGCAAATTCTTTTTCAATGTCTCTAACTTTTGCCTGGATCGCCCTTTCGGGTTTTCAATCCACCGAGACGCTCCTTTTTGCCTAAGTCGCCCTTTGGGGTGTTCGACTTAGCGAGCTTTTACTTTTTTTCTTTTGTTTTAGGCGAAGTATTTCTTGACTGCATCAGGATTCACAGGACGAGTGAACTTCTTCATCCATTGATGTAAGTGTTAAAGCACTGCCTGAAAAGGCTCTCTTGACAACACATGGACTTTCATAGCTTGGGGTCCACTTGCCCCTGGAATCGGGCACGAAAGACAAGACTTTCTTGAGCACAGGGTCCCTCGGAACACACGAGGCTTGATCTTCTTGTCGAATGCTTTCTTCACTCTCTGCTGATATAACTTGACCATGACACATGGTAGTTGATCTCTTCCTTTCGGTCGAATTCAGCATCAGCCAACTTGGGACTTTGAGGGTGCTATTTCTCCTTTGTTTTTTTTTCTTTCTTTTTCTTTCTTTTGATTTTTTTTTATTTTGATTGATTTCTTTTTTTTGATTTTGCACCCTCCTCTTTCTCTTTTTTCTCTTTTTTTTTTGATAATGCCCCAGTTGGCTGTTCTGCTGATTCTCGAGATGCAGTTGAGTGATCTTCTTTTCTTACTCAAGAAGTCGGGAAATCTCGTCAGGAATCCCTTCAACATCATCTTCGTCCGCTTCGAATACAGGGAATTCAAAATTGGGAGATGACGTCCGATCACTATGTTCAATGGGTTTGAGAAACAACCTGCATAAAGATTTTGATATGAAAAGCTTTTTTGAAACAAACAAGACAATCGTTATGCAGATGAAAAGATTGCTTTTATTCCTGTTTTTAAAGGTTTTTTGTGATCACCAATTTCATGCAAAAAGCGAAAAGGGAAAACAAATGGAAAAACAAATGTTTAACATGAATTATTTGAATGAAAATATCATTGCACAGAATGTTGCCAACAATGTCATCACTTCTCCTTTTGGCATGGGAGAAGGGTTTTTAAACAAAGTGATTGTTACAAAGACTTATGAGCAACTGTAGGAAAGCCCACAGTGACCCAATTGTGATAGATCCCCCCAGGGATGACAACTGTCAGTATTTCTTGCATTAGCAGCTTCTGTTTTCTGAACAACCCTTTGCATCATTGTCATGAACTGGGCCATGTCTGCCCTCATCTCAGCCAACTCTGTCTGAACCTGGTCCATAACCATCTGATGATTGAGTCTGGTTGAGTAGCGGTGTGGATGACAATCAGCAATCCTCTCTCAGTCAGGAACCAAAGTGAGAAGTCTCTCCCAAACATGTCTGTAATGCAAGGATGATATGTGTATGATATGCATATGATGCGAATGCTATTTTATCATGAATGATCCTGAAAAGGATATGCGTATGCGAGTTAACTTTTTTTTTTTTTTTTTTTTTTTTGCATTATTTTTTTTGAAAATAAACATGCTATGATGCAAATGATGCAACATGACTGGTCAGGCTGTGCATCTCGGAGCACAGGATCGAAGCTTCAGCTGGAACTCGGAGTCACAATCCATCTGAAACCCAAAGTCAACTGATACTGTCATCTGGAACCAATCTGAGGAACCAAGTCACCATAAATCCGACTTGGGGAGTTCCGAAATAAACGAAACTGGAGATTACATCACTATCATCACAGGAACATCCATTGAACGGATGACAGCCAGCTCCTCTGAACAGGTGCTTTCAAATTCAACCCGGGGATCCGAAATAAACGGAACCCGCTGATAAACCACGGACAGAACTCCGGCGTCCCAGAAATAAATGTCCATAATTCACAGTCACCATCTGTACCGGGAGTCACCAATTGTACCTGCAATAATGATCAATCCCCCCCACTCACGGGTGTAGTCTAGGCCAGGGTAAGGTCGAGAGAAACGCAGCATAAATAACCTTTCGCAGAATATCATCCTGTGCACACCCGATGTATGCACCGATAATATCCCACCAGGGTCTGAACTGCTCGTGATATCAATGTTCCGCTAAGTGGCGTACACCACCCGCTTCCCATGAATCACTCTATTCCTAGGTTCCCTAGATTTCACTCATAGCCTGGGTATTGGGCCTTTTACCTCGAGTAACTCCCACCCCAAACAGAGAAACACAGCCAGATGAACAGATGAATATGAATGAATGCAAACATTAATGCAAATAATAAATGCAAACAGTAAATGCAAATATATACAAAGAATGCAATAAAATACAACAAGCAGAAAGCAACCAAAACCCTAACCTAGAGAGCGCTAGGAGAGACTCGCTTAGGGAAGACGGACCAGCACAGGTCAACTTCTCTATATTCCCCAGCAGAGTCGCCAGCTGTCGCATCGCGCGAAAAACCGGCGGGAAAAGAAAGAAACAACAGAGCCGCCACCGTGCGTTATTTATCCCAAAAGAGGGAAAGGAAACGCTCAGAGTAAACCTGGGAAAGAACATGGTCTCGCGACCAAAGAGTATGGGTTCGGGAGTCGGTTATGCGAAGGGAAGGTATTAGCACCCCTACGCATCCGTAGTACTCTACGGGATCCACGCACAAAAGGAAGGATAAATTGGTTGCTAAACACTGCTCAAATACTCACACACACTGGCTGAAAGAAACACAAGAGACTGACTGAAACTGAACTCGGCAGGATATCACATCCTGGGCCTACTTAGTCTATCAGGCATAGACATCAGAGTCCAAGTAGTTCGGACTGGGGAAACGACACATGCTCGCTAGGATATCGCATCCTATGCATACGTATCTTCTCGGACGAGAGAAGAATCAGAGCATTCGTAGCTCGGCTGACACGTACACAAACAAGACAAAGGCAAAGGCAAACGTGGAGCCCGAATGCCAATCACTGGACTTACATCAGCATCCGAACCAAAACACACGCACGCTGGAACCCAAATGCCACTCGATGGACTTACATCGGCTTCCAAGCACACAACAACATAACAGGTTGATAGGGAGTCGGGGACTCAGCCTATAACTGTCAAACACACACAAACAGACAGACAGCAAATGCTAAGGAGTTGCAAACTCGAGCCTAGCAAAGGTCAGACAACACACACAAAAAAAGAAAAAGGGCGCCCGGAGAGATCAGCTCAATCTCCTGCCTACATACTTCATCTGGTATGAAGATCAGGGCGATGTAGTTCCCCTTAACAGGGAAAAACTTTATCCTAACCAGAGACTAGGGAGATAACAACTAAAAGGGAGACTACGACTCGAGCCTAGAAGTTGTCATGTAAACGATCCCTATGTTGAGGTCTCTAATCAGCACCTAACTCGCATAGGAAGCAAGCTAGCCTAAACAGCAAGTAACCAATCACAAGAGAGCAAGTATCACACGCTATATGCAAACAAGCGGCTCATACAAGGCTGGGCTTTAGTCAAGGGGTCATATCAACCTCGACAAACAAGCCAACTGGAAGGGGTATATGATGGCTCTTAACCACTGACATTGACCGTCAGGGTGAGCAGATGAAAAGGTAATGAGGGTAAGACCTCATAGCTCTTAACCCGGGCCTGGGTGAGCTTCAATCAATGAAAACGTGGGAGTCCAGAATGGGGGACTCTACTCCACTTGACTGGCTCTATATACAAGGTTCTTGGGTTAGGTTCAAGAGCCTCAGCACGTAGTGTGAGCATAATGAACGACTCAAACGATTAGTAGGGCACTGACTGCTAGTCCCTTTTATCTGCCAATTGCCTCTTCACTTAGGAGGACTTGAAGTACAAGGCACAAAAGTAAACAAACACAGTCATTGCCTCTTAAGGAGGACTTCAGCCAAATGCCTGCCAAACATAAATGACAGGGCTTCCAGACTACATGGAGTACAAGAATGTTCACCTAGGTGGTATGCCAACCACAAGCAAAGCAAAGCAACTCAAGCAATGAGTTAGAGTGGCTAAAGTACCTGTAAGAAAAGCTAAACAATCAGTATGATATTCAGACAAACAACCAACGGATAACAACAGTCAGACATTCCCAATATGTACAACATGTAGGCCATAAACTCAATTGATTTCACCACCAAAGGACCTACAACACAATCAAAATTAGCAAACAAAAGCAAAATAGAAAAGCTCAAATGGTGAGGCAACATCAATCATGGAGCTAAAGGCTTGAACCTGAAATACAAAGCTCAAACTGTGAGTACTAGCACCAAGGCTAGGGTCAAAGACAAAGTAAAAAGTCAAAACAGCAGCCAATATTCAATATAAAGCACATTTATTCCAGTAAGAACATGTCCTAAAAAGGACCAAGTCAAAAGCATCAAGCAAAGTCATCTCATGAGCAAGTTATGGCAAAGGCAATTTCAAAGCACACAATTGAACATCAAGAATCAAAATTCCATATTAAAACAGAAATGACCCATACAATCATGAAAATTTTTATGGGCACACAACATGTCAAACAAATCATCATGCCAAAAATTAGGATCAGAGAAGCTCATTTGACATGGAAATGAAAATGAACAAGTATGACATCAAATTGTGTGACACACATTGTCACACCATACATTCATGTGTATAAAACAGTGATGAAAAATGCTAAAAATGCACAACCAAGCCTCAAAAATCATGCAACATGTTGGGAATCAGCCTACCAAATTTCACAGCAATTTGCCAATGTATGAGCATTTCACAATAGAATGAATGAAGCATGTCACATTTGCATACATGTCCAAAGAATCAATCACACTTCAAATTCCAAAAATGATAAAATCATGAAATCACAACCACAAAATAACAGACATCCACATGATCATGTGAGAAAAAATTGGAACTGATTTGGATTAATTTTCTAATTTTTATGAATTTTTGAATTAGCATGAAATAAAATGGATTAACATGAAAACATATGGAAAATGACAATGACATGAACATCAATTGAATGAAAGTGCATTATGGAGGACTCGAACCCTGTACTGGGCGGTCCAAGGCGCGCTTGAAGCGCAGCGTTTCATCAAAATGCCACCGTTTGGTTGAGTGGAGAATTAAAAGGAAAATGAGGAATTGCACGCGGGAAGGATTGAACGGGAGACTTGGACGTGAAAGTCACATGAACAGTGCCTGTGAGACTCTGAACCAGAGCAAACCCTAGCACGGCCAGGCACGGTGGTTTCCACCGTCTTCTTCATAAAGATGGTGGTGCTACAGTAATCATCATCAATTTTTTTTGCAGAATCACATAAAATTTATACCAAAGAAAGCTTATTCCAAGCACAGTCCAAATCCAGCATTGCTTAAGTCTAATTCAACATGTACGTTGCAAATCGAAGCAAAACAATTATGCATTCAAAAATTCAATTCCAGATATCTCAACCAATACTCAACCATTTCAAATTCTGAAAGCATCATGATTATCAGCATGAAAGGATCTACATAAACATGTGCATAGAATCAAGAAAGGTGATAATCGAACTGTAACCTCTTGAAGAGCAGAATGATGAAATCGTGGCTTCGAGCTCTTGCAAGTATCCAAATCCAGTTCTGAGATGATATTATGAAGCTTTGTACATGAATTGAGTCTTGGGATGGCTTGGATCTAGCTCAGATTTCAATTTCCATTGTCATGTTCTTGAGCTTGTACACCTTGATTCTGGTCCAAATTCTTCAATCAATAGCTTGATCATTTTTGGAAACTTGAAATTATAGGTCACTTTCCATTTTGGAAAACTTTTGATCTGGCTTCAAATTCTTCAAGGTAGATGTTTGACATGATGAATAAACCTCTTTTGGACATGAATGAAGTGTCTCAAACCATTTCTCCACCTCCTAGCCCTCAGTTGACTTGCAGTTGACTTTTATGGGCCCTAGATGACCTGGCAATACACTGTGGACTTTTGAACCTCTACCACTTGGTCAAGTTGCTTCAAAATGAACCTTGATTCATATAAGCTCTCTAGAATACTCATGTGGCCTTCATCTCAAGGAAATGCTTGGTCTCTTGCACTGGTGAATCCTCTTGATGCCAGTCTTGACTCAATGCAAATTGCTTATACAAGCAAAGCAAAGCAAAAAGTTCACAAGGAACTAAGCAACTAAAGCACCAATTTGGAGGGACAGTGATGATTCAGTTGTTATTTAGGGACTTTGACTCCAAACAGGTACACTTTGAGCTTTCAAATGATGAGTGTGGAATTGGCTTGGCTTGTAGATGCTTGAAATGGGCTCAAACTTGGATTGCCATGGAAGATGCTTTTTCTAAAACAGTACTAGAACAAATGCTTCCAAGTGTGAAAAATGTGATTGCAATGTGCTCATGATGTTGCCTTGATGATGAACCAACAAAACAAGGTCAAGGTGTTTGGAGTTTGTGGACTGAAAAATGAGAAAGTGTCAAGGTGTGTTTTTTGAGTGAATGAGAGAACCAATGCTATTTCTTGTTGGTTTGATGATGCTAGTTCATTTTCATGACAGGAAATGGTGAGGGTATGGTCAAGCCAGGTTTAGGTTTATGACTTTTGCTGCAGTTGGATGGTGGTAGCAGGTTTTGTTCCTTTGCTTTGAACAGGAAAAATGCAAGTGGCAAGGAGGGAGGCTTTTGTTGAGTGAGTTAAATCCAATGCCTTGTTATGTGTTGGCTACTGTTGCTGTTTTTCATAGCAGCAAAATGGTGAGGAACCTTGTGCCAGGCAAGGCAGGTTGTGACAGGTTTTTAGAAGAAAATGCCAAAGGTCTGTACCAAGGCCTCAGTCAAGTTCTCTTGTATTGGTTTTAGTTTGTTATGTTTTGACAGAAAATGCAAGGTGAGGGCAAGGTGAATCCTTTTGACAGAAATTGCAAACAAATGCCAACCCTGTCTCAATGAATGTGTTCTGTGACAGGAAAATATGATGGAAGTGGTTGGTCAAGCTACCTTAGTTTGTTGTCTTTTTGACAGAAAAATAGCCAAGTGAGCAAGGGTTTTGGTTGGAAAAATAAGTGAAGGTTGTTTGTGGTATGCTGCTTGTGGCAGGGTTTTGAGAAGCAATGCAGGACTCAGTTTTGGTTGGAAGCTTAGACAGATGGGAGAAAAGGCCAAAAGCAGCAAGATGGTTTTTAGAGAGTGTATGCAGTTGGTTTCATGACATGAGAAAAAGAAAAGATGGAGAGTCTGGTCAAGCTAGCTCAGGTCACTGTGTTTGGGACAGAAGAAAAATGAAGTCAAATGGCAAGGTGAGTTCCTTGAAAACAGGATGCCTCCTCCAATTGCCTTGGCCAAAGAATGGTTTTGTCCTGCTGCCCTTGCTACTACTGTCTTCAAAAAGGACAGAAAATACATTACCAAAAAAAACTGCTATTGAGTGTCCCTTTTGGTGGCAGGGCAATTTTTTACTGTGGTATTTGACAGAAAATTTCTAAATGCCAAAGCAAGGTGGATGGATTTTGAGTGAAAGAAAATGGTTCCTGCTGTGCTGCTACTGCAGAAAAAGAAAAATCATCAAAGCTGTTATGGTCATGGTACAAGTATGGTTGTGGAAGCATGGTGAACACATGTACTTTTGCCCAATTTTTAGCAACTAAGCATGGCCTTCTATTGTTGTTGGTTTAGGCTGCAAGATGAGGTCTCAAATGACAGAAAAAATGCTGCATAATTGCTGTTCTTTTGAGGTACAAGGCAAGGCATGGTGGAAGCATAGACAAGTATGGTGAAATTGTACCTTTCTTACAATTCAAGCAACCAAGCAATGGCCTTATGTACTGCATATTTTGACTTTGCAAACACATTCTAAATGACATTTCTGAGCTTTCCCAATTGGCCAAATGTTGAAAAAATGTTTATATCAAAAAGTCAACTCTTGGTCAAACTTGCATTTAAATGAGAAATGTCAAAATATGCCATTTTGATTGGTGAAGTTTTGGCTCATGAAATTTATATTTTTGGAAAGAGGGGATCAAATGTGACTTGTAGGAAAAAACCCCACCAAAATTGGCCAAACGGTTTGGGAGATATGGCCCTTTGAAGTTCAAGATCTTCTGAAATCGATTCGATCATAACTTGCCAACCACACATGGGAATTGAGAGTTCTAGGACTTTTTGGAAATGGGAGAACAAGATCTTCAACTTTCATGTTGGGCAAAAATTCATTTGAGGCTTGTATCAAGATGTAAGTTTGAGGATCAAGACTTTCCATTTATGGCAGGTTTCAGTTACAGGCCCAGTTTCCGTTTTGGGAAATTTTGATCTGGCTTCAAATTCTTCCATGATGGTGTTTGGCATGATGTATGATGACTATTTGGACATGAATGAACTCTCACAAACCAATTCCAATCATCCAATCACTGATTAAATGGACAGTTGACCAACAGTTGACTTTTAGGGTTTCTGACTGATTGTGCATTGACTGATGACTTCCAAACCCTAATTCCTTGAGGTCTTGACTTCAAATGATGTCCCAAGTTGTATGAACTCTTGATTATTGATCATGGTGCCCAAATTCCACAAGAATGACCACCATCCACTGCTCTGACTGACAGTTGACTTTCTTTGACTTTTGACTGTCTATGCATAAACTGATGACTTCCAAGTCTTCAACCCTTGACATGAACACTTCAAATAGACCTCCAAGTCATGTGAACTTGTTGGAAAAACCCTGAGGCCCTGGCTCAATGAAAAACACACTTGCTTGCTTGACTGACTGATCTCCTGATCAGTTTGACCTAATTTCTTGCTTGCTTGCTCTTGAGGCAACTGGGGACAATGCAAATGCTATGCAATGGACCATGATATGCTATGACCTAATATGAAAATGTATGCATAATGATAGGTGCAAATTTGAGGTGCTACAGGCTGCAAGCTAAAAATCCCACTCAAGTGTATGTGGCCCATATCTTATAATATACCAATATCACTTAAGCGCGTGGTACCTTACCATATTTCGTATTCTACTTAAGTACACCGTACTTTACGATGTTCTACAATTCACTTAAGTGCACCATACATTACGTTATTCCTTAGTTACTCTATCTCTCATCAATCCGTCCTTTTGTGTGTGACCCTGTAGGTTTTCGTGGCATTGACAATTATATTAAATCACGTATTTAATATAATAAACAGTGAGCGGTATCTAGCAATACATCACTGCTACCCAAGACACGAAAATGTCATGTGATCTGACAAATTCTTCTGTGATAATACTTATGTGTACAATTACCCTTTTGCCCTTATGTCTATATTGAACACAAGGCATAGATCGTGTCATCCTTGTCCAGTTCAATATTGGGCCCATAGACATTTATCTTGTTACGCAGGATGGGCAAATTCCATCTAGGTCACTCATGTCCCTTAGCATGCTTCGTGGAGTACCCATCAACTGTCTTTATGGTCATCCAGTTACGGACAATGTTTGATCAGCAATAAGGCACTCGACTCTACATCTAGGGTCCATAGTGGTTTCAGGTTGAAGGGTGGCATACACCATTATCACCGTGAGAATAACTTATGACACTTTGCATAACATTCTATATAGTATTCTCATAGCGGGTCAATCCAGTATAAATATTACTCTTAATATTCATACCTATGTTTAAGACTTGATAACTCCTTATCCATGATCCATGAGATGTGATCATCAGTCTATATACATAATAGTCTTAATGCTTTAATGTTATCCCACTTCACAATAAAGCTCGACTACAGATACTTTAAGAATAGTGTCCTTATGTTTAATGTGATCTCATGATTAAGTCACACTTGATACATTAAACGGACTATCTATTCTAGGGACTTTATTAAACAAACATAATAAATAAAAAGCCTTTTATTATTAATAAATAATTCGATACAAGTACCAAAATTATTGGCCTCTAGGGCTTACACCAACAATCTCCCACTAGCACTAGAGCCAATCAGGCATACCCCTAATGCCCATAGATCTAGTATGGCCATCATGCTTCTGCTGCGCAAGAGGCTTTGTCAGTGGGTCAGCAATATTGTCAAGTGTAGGTACTCTGCATATTTTCACATCTCCTCTATCTATTATCTCTCGAATGAGGTGATAACGCCTAAGTATGTGTTTGGATCGTTGGTGATATCTAGGCTCCTTAGCTTGTGCAATAGCACCATTGTTATCACAATAGAGACCAATGGGATCCATAATGCTAGGAACTATGCCAAGTTCACTAATGAACTTTTTGATCCAAACAGCTTCCTTTGTTGCACTTGAGGCAGCAATATACTCGGCCTCGGTTGTAGAATCAGCAACTGTATCTTGCTTTGAACTTTTCCAGCTCACAGCGCCACCGTTTAAGCAAAACACATAACCAGATTGCGATCTAAAGTCATCCTTATATGTCTGGAAGCTAGCATCGGTGTATCCAATTACAGCCAGCTCTTCCTGACCTCCATATATCAAGAATTAATCCTTATTCCTTCTCAAATACTTAAGGATATTCTTGACAGATACCCAATGAGTATCACCAGGATCAGATTGGTACCTACTCGTTGCACTTAAAGCATACGAGACATCTGGTCGAGTACATAACATGGCATACATGATAGATCCTATTGCAGATGCATATGGAATCTTATTCATGTGATCCCTTTATTCCTTAGTTGAAGGGGATTGTGTTTTTGATAGACACGGGCCATGTTGCATAGGTATGAATCCTTTCTTAGAATCATGCATATTAAAGCGTCTCAGCACTTTTTCTATGTACGTACTCTGACTTAGGCCAAGCAGTTTTTGTGATCTATCTCTATAGATTCTGATTCCTAATATATAGGCTGCTTCACCTAGGTCCTTCATAGAAAAGCATTTCCCCAACCAAGACTTTACTTGTTGCAGGGTAGGGACATCGTTTCCAATGAGTAATATGTCATCTACATATAATACCAGGAAAACGATCATGCTCCCACTAACCTTCTTGTAGACACAAGGCTCATCTTCGTTTTTGATGAATCCATATTGTTTTACTGTTTCATCAAAATGAAGATTCTAGCTTCTGGAAGCTTGCTTCAATCCATAGATTGATCTTTGTAACTTACATATCTTTTGGGCTTCTTCTGGTATGTCAAATCCTTCAGGTTGTGTCATGTACACATCCTCAAGAAGATTCCCATTAAGGAAAGCAGTTTTGACATCCATCTGCCATATTTCATAATCATGATATGCAGCGATAGCAAGTAAAATTCGAACAGATTTAAGCATTGCAACTGGTGAAAAGGTTTCATCATAGTCAACCCCATGAATTTGTTTATATCCTTTTGCAACCAGTCTTGCCTTATAGGTATGTACCTTACCATCCATGTCAGTCTTCTTTTTGAAGACCCATTTGCATCCTATAGGGTTAACTCCTACAGGAGGCTCTACCAAGGTCCAAACTTGGTTTGTGTACATGGAATCCATTTCAGATTTCATGGCTTCTAGCCACTTCTCAGACTTGGGACCAGTTATGGCCTCTTGGTAGGTCACAGGCTCATCTTTATCCATGAGTAATATATCACCTTGATCAGTTATGAGATATCCATATCTCTCAGGTTGGTGACGTATCCTGCTTGACCTATGTTGGTCTTGTTCTACTTGAGCAGGTTGCTCTTCCACAACTACTTATGTTTCCTGCTCTAATTTCTCCATAGGTGTATTGATGCTTTGTGATTCTTGAATTTCTTCAAGCTCTATTTTTCCCACTGATTCCTTTGGAAATAAAATCCTTTTCTAGGAAAACTCCAGTTCGAGCGACAAACACTTTGCCCTCAGAAGGATTGTAGAAGTAATACCCTCTTGTTTCTTTAGGATTCCCCACAAATAAGCATTTGTCAGATTTGAGCTCAAGCTTAGTTGAAATTTGTCGTTTCACATAAACTTCGCAACCCCAAATCTTCATGTAAGACATATGTGGTTTCTTACCACTTCATATCTCATATGGTGTCTTCTCAACCTTTTTGGATGGAACACGGTTAAGTGTGTAAGCTGCTGTCAATAATGCATGTCCCCAAAAGGAGTTTGGAAGATCGGCGTGACTCATCATGGATCGGACCATGTCTAATAGGGTTCGATTTCTTCTCTCAGATACACCATTCCATTGGGGTGTTCCAGGAGGAGTAAGTTGGGATAGGATCCCACACTCTTTCAGATGGTCATCAAACTCTAGGCTTAAATACTCACCACCTCGATCTGATCGAAGAGTTTTAATATTCTTACCTAGTTGGTTTTGTACTTCATTCTTGAATTCCTTGAACTTTTCAAAGGACTCTGATTTGTGTTTCATTAAATACACATAACCATATCTGCTGAAATCATCAGTAAATGTGATGAAGTACTGAAAACCTCCTCTGGCTGGTATGTTCAGTGGTCCACATACATCAGTATGTATGAGGGCCAAAAGATCATTAGCTCTTTCACCTTTTCCTGTGAATGGAGACTTTGTCATCTTTCCAATTAAACAAGATATGCATGTCTCATATGATTCATAATCAAAAGAGTCCAAGAGTCCATCTTTATGGAGTTTGGAAATGCGTTTCTCATTTATGTGGCCTAATCGGCAATGCCAAAGGTAAGTTGGATTTAACTCATTAGTTTTCATCCTTTTAGTATTAATGTTATAAATAGGCATTTCAAGATCAAGGACATATAGTCCATTGTTCATTTGTGCAGTAGCATAGAATATATCATTCAAATAAATTGAGCAACAATTGTTCTTTATTATAAATGAAAAACCAAACTTGTCCAAACTTGAAACGGAAATAATGTTCCTACTAATTGCAGGTACATAATAACAGTTCTCTAACTGAATTATTAAACCATTAGGTAAAGTCAATACATAAGTTCCTACGGCTAAAGCAGCAACCTTTGCTCCATTGCCAACTCATAGGTCAACTTCACCTTTTGCCAAATCTCTACTCCTTTTTAGCCCCTGCACATTGGTACAAATGTGAGAACCGCATCCAGTATCTAATACCCATGATGCAGAAGTAGATAAATTAATTCCAATAACAAAAATACCTGAAGTTGAAGTCTCTACTCCATTCTTCTTATCTTCCAGGTACTTTGGGCAGTTTCTCTTCTAGTGTCCGGTCTTACCGCAATGGAAGCAGGTGCCTTCTTTTGCTATGCCTCCACTAGGCTTCAAAGCAGCAACAATGGGTTTGGGTTTGGCAACTTCCTTTCCTTTCCCTTTATCACCCTGCTTGGTGGGTCTTTTGTTCTGTCTCTTTCCATTTTCGATCATCATAATGGACTTCCCTTTTGACTTCAGATTCTGCTCAGCAGTTCTTAACATGGCTAGCAGTTCAGGAAGAGATTTGTCCATATCATTCATATTGAAATTTAGGACAAATTGACTGAATTTATCTGGCAACGATTGCAAGATCAAATCAGTCGCAAGTTCCTTTCCGAGGGGAAAACCCAACCTCTCAAGGTTTTCCACATACCCAATCATCTTGAGCACATGGGGACCTACAGGGGCTCCCTCAGCTAACTTGCCTTGAAAAAGGGCTTTTGAAATTTCAAACCTTTCATGCCTTGCTTGCTCTTGATAGAGCACCTTCAGGTGTTCGATCATATCGAACGCTGCCATGTTCTCATGTTGCTTTTGCAACTCTGAGTTCATGGTTGCTAGCATGAGACAAGCAGTTTCATTGGCATCATCGACATGCTTCTTATAAGCATCTCTTTCTGCCTTAGGTGCAGAACTAGGAGGTTCCTCTTCAGGAACAGGTTTCTCCAAGACATACATCTTTCTATCATGTTTGAGGATAATCCTCAAATTTCGGTGCCTATCCAGAAAATTTGTCCCAGACAATTTTTCCTTATCAAGGATTGATCGCAAAATGTTGTTAGAGGTGTTTGTTGTCATGGTAATCTACATGAAAATAATAAAAATATAAGTATCAATAACATATTTAATTAAGCCTTTAATTAAATATGCTCCCACTATTTTACTCAAAACAAATGACCCTCACCATTTGATTCGGAAAATCCCGTTGGAAGATTTTCTAGTGGGCCGAGATCCACATTTCACTTTGTTTTAAGTCCGCGTAGGCGGGTTACACAAAACTAGGTTATTTAGGTAGGAACTCCTTCCAATTGTATCTAATACAACTCTCGAATATTTTAGTTGGGTGAATAACGCCTTATTCCAATCCATCACATGGATCATTTCCAACTCTTGCTTCTAAACATATATAATCTTATTATAATTTGTTTAGTTAAGTTTGACCCATTGTTTTAGCAATTGGATATTACAATTATCCCATCTCACCTTACTAATATAGAACATGCAACTCGCGTAGGCGAAACCTACATTATCCGGTACTAGTCTTGATGAGTGCTAAAACTTGGAAAGCATAAACTTAATATTTAATTTGAGGGAATTTGCAATTATTCTGATCTCATCGGCTTATTTATCATATAAATCGTCTCTCACATGCATCAACATACATTCACATGCATCAACATACATAATGAAACAGTTATAGCCCCTAGCGCAATTGTTCTCCCAAGCCAATGAGAGAACCTAAGCTAACCTAATAACGATCTAAGCTTATCCAAGCAAGATCTTCAAGGTTGTCCTCCTTTGATATTGAATTCTTCTCTTTCTTCATAACATTACATTACATAAAAGAAACTCGTTTTACATACGAGGGAGTGAGATGAGAAAAGAAGTTACATTAAGAGATTAAAGGAGAGGCACGACACGCAGGTCATATTTTAAAAACCCAAAACAAAATAAAGGAAAACTAAGGCCATGACCGATCACCACAAGACAATAATAATAAACACATTATTATTATTATTAATTTTAATTCTTTTAATTAATTAAAACCAAATTAAATTAAATTTCGGCGGCCAATCACACTACGCAGAGTTAGCCGGGAGTCCGCTGCCCGGTCAGCGGGAACGGGGGTTCCGCTGCCCGGTCAGCGGACGGTGGTTTTAATGAACAATTAATTTGAAATCGACGTCGTTTTTTGCATCAACACTTGATACTTTAAGGCACAACTCTTGTGCAGTCACAACCCTAATGGCATAACTCTTTGACAACACACCCCTTGTGCCTTCATTAACCCTAATGCACCAATTTCAGACCGTCAAACACATCTCGATTGTTGATTCAGTATGATTGATCAACATGTCATTGCTTCACCATACTAATGTCGTATCAAGAAGCAAACGACCATTGATCGCTCAAAGAAAAACAACCATTAAGTGTTTGAATGAATGAAACAGAAACAATATATCATATATACCGTATTTTGCATCAGGATTACTTATATCATATATATAACTTGATCGATCTCAACTGCATAACTTATGGACGATCGATGTATCGCTGCTTCACCATACTAATGTCGGATTCCGAAGCATAGTCAACATCAATCATCCAAATCGTACACACATGATGCCAAATTTAATTACTCGTTTATTCTTTGATTCATTCTGTCTTTTAATCGTATTAATACAGAAAATACAGAAAATAAACAGCTATCAGATGCATGGTTTCATAAGTGGCTCTGATACCACTGAAGGAGAAGGGCGATCCAAAATGAAGCGGAATTTAAAGTTTCTCTTTTAGTGATCCTCACGAATGGGCATGATCAGTGACAGAATTGTTACCTCTTGTGGCGATTGTAACCTTTGATGCAGATCTACGGAGCGGTCACGAACGTTGGACGATGACAACGCCTCTACTCAGTCCACACAAACGGATTCCTTCAATCTCAGTGCTAGCTACTACGAATGAAGGCTTTGAGTGTGTGTGTGTATGTGTGTGTGTGTGTGTGTGTGAGAGAGAGAGAAAGAGAGAGAGAGAGAGAGAGAAACGAAATTGCAACTGCACAAATGCTTCTACGCAAGGGTTCTATTTATAGAACCACTTGTGTGGGCTGCAAGCTAAAAAGCTCACTCAAGTGTATGTGGCCCATATCTTATAATATGCCAATATCATTTAAGCGCGTGATACCTTACCATATTTCGTATTCTACTTAAGTACACCGTACCTTACGATGTTCTACAATTCACTTAAGTGCACCGTACATTACTGTATTCCTTAGTTACTCTATCTCTCATCAATCCGTCCTTTTGTGTGTGACCCTATAGGTTTTCGCGGCATTGGCAATTATATCAAATCACGTATTTAACATAATAAACAGTGAGCGGTATCTAGCAACACATCACTGCTACCCAAGACACGAAAATGTCATGTGATCTGACAAATCCTTTTGTGATAATACTTATTTGTACAATTACCCTTTTGCCCTTATGTCTATATTGAACACAAGGCATAGACCGTATCATCCTTGTCCAGTTCAATATTGGGCCCATAGACATTTATCCTGTTACGCAGGATGGGCAAATTCCATCTAGGTCACTCATGTCCCTTAGCATGCTTCGTGGAGTACCCATCAACTGTCTTTATGGTCATCCAGTTACGGGCAATGTTTGATCAGCAATAAGGCACTCGACTCTACATCTAGGGTCCATAGCGGTTTCAGGTCGAAGGGTGGTATACACCATTATCACCATGAGAATAACTTATGACACTTTGCATAACATTTTATATAGTATTCTCATAGCAGGTCAATCCAGTATAAATGTTACTCTTAATATTCATACCTATGTTTAAGACTTGATAACTCCTTATCCATGATCCATGAGATGTGATCATCAGTCTATATACATAATAGTCTTAATGCTTTAATGTTATTCCACTTCACAATAAAGCTTGACTACGTATACTTTAAGAATAATGTCCTTATGTTTAATGTGATCTCATGATTAAGTCACACGTGATACATTAAACGGACTATCTATTCTAGGGACTTTATTAAACAAACATAATAAAGAAAAAGCCTTTTATTATTAATAAATAATTCGATACAAGTACCAAAAGTATTGGCCTCTAGGGCTTACACCAACATGGATAGCATATGACACATTGGGATTGTGTTTTGGATTATAAGGAAATATTATCGGTGGAATATCTTTAGGAACAATGGCCCATACATGCACTGGGTAGGGCAATAATTGAGTGTACTACACACAAATCTTTGTATACTGCGGACTCCTTTGATTATGATTATGATTCTGACCCTAATTTTGGAGATTCTGATTTTGATTTCTATTGTTTTGATATTATTTTTGTGGAGCTTGTCCCTGAGGAGTCTGTTGTTGTTACGGAGCCATTGACATGAGTTGCTGCAGATGTTTTGCAGAGTGGTTCTAAGTTGCATTGCAGGATAGTGTTTTTGAACTGCTACATGATATTGTGCATTGCTGCTTTGTTTTGTGTATGCATTGTTGGATGTGTGCTTTATGTTGCATGTTGTTGGCTCGGTATGCTAGGCTTGCATTGTTGCGTTGGTTTTACTTGATTTGCATTGTTTTGTTATGTTGTATGACTGGTTGTAGCTTGTATATTTTGTTGTAAGTGCTTGATGTCTAGATGCTATTGTTAGGAGTTACTTGCCTTGATGTGTTGTTTTGGAATATTGCTAATGGTATGACTTGAGATGTATGGAAATGTTTTGGACATGATTGTTGTGTTTACTACATGTTTTAATAAATGTATGTACATGTAACATGATATGCATTGGCTTGGTTGTGTATGAAATTGCATTTGGTTGCTTGTAAATTGATGATGCATTGTGACATGGTATGGTTGGTTTTATAGGATGGTAAACATGACCTATGATGGAAATGGCTTATACTTGAAGAAAGCAATATGAAAACAAGTGATCATGGATTTTGATGATGAAAAATGGATAAGTGTAATTTGGTTAGACTTTAGGATAGTCAAGGGGGTCAGTTGACTTTGATTAACTGATTGACCAAAAAGTCAATTTATTACCAAAAGTCACCTATTGTAGAAGTGGTCAAATTTTGTAATTTTTCTATATATGGACATTTGGATGTGATGTATGAATGTAAATGACACTTGTTTATAAAATGAAATGGACTTGAATATTTGAAATGAATGGGATGAGAATGAATAGTATTGAAAATCCAAGGATACATGCAATCAAACCTAAAACCCTTTGAAACCAACAAAACTGAATGTATGATGAAATGAATGACCTAATGAATGGATCTTGAAATGGATAATCCACCATGGTATTGAAAATGAAATGAATGGAAATGGAAGTGGACTTGGACAATGAGATTGAACATATGAACAAATGGACGCACCATGAACAAACTATGGACTAATCATGAGCAACGCCATGCTAGCAATGAAGAAATGACCAAATCACAAATGAATCTTGTGGTGGATGTGAGATGAGATTGAACCAAGGAACACCATCAAGCAATGCTATGAGTATGTGAGACTTTGATATGAGCCTTGATCAAACCAATAAAACCTAATAATGGACCAAGAACAAGTATGCCTTGAATGTAGCTTGATCAAGCCAATGAAACATACACAATGGATAATAGTGAATCAGATGAAATTAGGATTAGATGCACACACAATGAATAATGTTGTCACGATTAGGGTTTAGCTTGACCATAGATATACAAGTGGATCTTCAAAGCAAGATGCACACACAAAGGATGATGGATGTAACCAATTATGGTTTAGCTTGGCCATGGAGATACAAGCGAATCTTCAAAGCAAGATGCACACACAAGGATCAAAGATGTAAATACACTAGGATTTAGCTTGGTTAAGCAACCTCAAGATGCTTGAAAACCCTAGCTTTCACTAGGTACACACAACTATACCTCGAATCCAAGATGTTTGTCCTATTATCTTGTACAATGTCAATGCAAGTGAAATGATTGAATATGAACGCATGCATATGAATTAGGGTATAGATTAGATGAGCATTGTGAGGGGTAGGGTAAATTTTGGGATATGACAAAGTGTTACAAAATGAATGAGACCTAAAACATGTAACTACATAACAGAAAATTACGAAAACTCAGACCTGTAACCGGTTACACCAAATGGTTAACCGGTTACATCTGACACTATAATTAAAACTACTTTCAGTGGTAACCGGTTAACCTCAGATGTTAACCAGTTACACCTTCGATATTTTCATTTTTCTAGTACTCAAAAGTGCTTTTGTTCTTTTGTAACCGATTACACTCTTATATTAACCGATTACACCACTTGAATTATTCAAAATACTTTTAACAACGTAAGAGACTTATAAGAATTTCTTGTGCAAGGGTCTATATAAAAGTATGAAGCCATGTTCTATTTGTGGATACACAAAAGTGAGTGTGTTTGTAACAAACCTTAACCATTCAAAGCTTTCTTAAAATAGAATATCAGAGAATCAAAACTGTAGAATGATATCTATCTAATCATAAATCTATCAGTCTCACTATAATGCTATTGGCCTACTGGGCGTAAGTGGTAAGCATGTAGCAAGAAAAGTGAGAGCCTCTTGTCCTTCAACACTATCGGGAGTTATTTCTATAGGTCCGTCGTACAAAAGTCGGTAAAAAAATGGATCGAAGCGGAACAGACATATTTAAAGGTGCGGCCAATCTTTTAGACCTAAAATCCGTGCCCGCAAAAAAATAAGACAAGGCAAAGTGGGTACATTAAATAGTACAAGGCAAAAACCTTGATATGCCCCATAAAAAAATGCGGGCGAAAACAACTGTTCCACGGACCGAAACCGTTTTGCCAAACCCCTTTGTAGACAGAGGGAGTCCAATCAATTCTATTAGGGGACACTAAAGAAAAATAAATGACATTTAAAAAGAAAGATAGTTAATGAAAAGTGTTCTCCAACCACTGATATGCACCAATATCTAAAAAAGCATAGCCATAACCAAAAAGAAATGGGGTCATAAATAGTTATAGAGCATTTTAGTGATTCTCCATTGAGCAAAATTAAGATTAAAAGGTACTAATATTTTTTTGATCTATTTTCCTTCTAGTGCTAGCTACATCCTACGATAATCTTTTAATCTGCTAGACAAATGACCAATTGATAAACATAAAACATATGCAATGAGCTGATTCTTCTTCGTTTAACACTTTCCATGCTACTGCTCTCTCATATGTTATTGGCCTCCCCATGCTAGATAAACAAATACCACCTTGAATACACATGAAACCCTGCACCAAATATAATGAACATAGTTATAAGAAAAATCATTTCCCATTAACATCAAGGGGCACACTCAAATTATTCAATTTGCATTATATACCTGCTGCATTATCTGGGGGAATTCAGTGCATAGAGTTTTCTTTCCATTGTCATCAAAGATCTTTTCCAGTGTGATGTCTTGAAGTGCAACCAAGGTGGTTTCAAGCATGTCAAGTCCAGCTTGGTTTGCAAACGTAAAAACAGGTAATGCCTGCAAAAATTGCATATATAAAGTTAATTCAATTCTTAAATATTATGTTATCATATAAGAAAAAAGGCACAATGTTTGATCTAGTAGTGATGACTATTTGTAGTATGTATGAAACTCTAACAAAATCCTTATCAGAAGCAATATACTAAAAAAATTACCTTTAGAGAGCAGCATAGAACTGCATCTGAATGATGCCAAAGGGATTTGAGTATGGATTCATTGCCTTCGGACTTTAGTAATTCTACGCCTAGATAGAATCTGAGAAAATAATGTTAACATATCATTGACTACCATGTGATTTAAGATCGTCATGAATTGCAGCTATGTATAATGAAAAGGATTTAACAGACATACAAATACCTATAGCTGTTACAGATCCATCGAGTAAGTGTTTGTGCCTCAGGAGTTCCGGGTGGTGAGTGAAATGCATTCTGAGAACCAAAGCGCGAAGGAGAAAGTGCTAATGAAACCCTCTGAACAGATGCGACAATGCTGCGCACATACTGTCGCGCCATAGCTGCTATATTATCTTGAAGGTGGACGTCAAATGCAAACTGGAATGCTATTGTCATCACAGATTTTGTGCTCCCTGAATGACCTGAATTGTCACCACCTGCTTTGTTTCCTGTGGTTCCGACCTCAAGTGCAGAAGCAAGATCGAGTGTACGGTTTGGACTAGCAGCATCCTGCATTATATATACAAAAATTTACAGGAGAAACATTTGAGAACGTGGCTGCTACAAGAAGGGGAAACATTTGAGAAACAATACAAAAAAATAATGTGTCAAGCTAAAGAAGACTTGCCGTGGCAGAATCAAGAGGTATTATGCGAAAACCAGAAGGCAAAATGGGTGCATCATCAGAGAAAGATGCATCTATTGGAGCAAAAATAAGCTCTGCACTTGTGCCAACTGCATGCTCATCCACTCCACTGCAAAGCTGAGAAAGTCGAGTCAGAAGAACAGTTAGTTATGAACATGAGGATCAAAAGAACCTTCTAAAATAAGTGTTATATAATATATCTATCGACTCAAGATATATCAAAATTAACATGTTATACTTCATAAATAAATTCTAGTTCCTTACTCTAAATATTCCTACAACTATGTGCATTTTCCCAGATGTGCAGTACTACTTACTTGCAAAAGGAAAATATCACCAGGCATTGTCATATCGTCCCTATAGTAGCCCATGTTTTCAAGCTTAATAACCTCCATGAACTGTATGACAGAAAACCATAAATGAATTAATATACGAGCGAAAGGCAAAAAATGTGTTTGATTTTAGTTAGAATGTAAAAGATTGTGAAATTAAGAGCAAATAACTTGCCTCTTCATGCTCAATTGTGTGAGCTAGTGGAAGAATAACCTGACCACCAAAACTTCCTGGTCTGGTCCCTGGCAAGCTACAAGGACCAGCTTTAATGGCAGCAGCTGAGTAAGCATCAATACTTGTATCTGCCCATTCTGATCTGTGTTCTCGCAAGAACCTAAGAAGAATAGCCGGAGGGACATTCTACAAGGACAAAAAAGTAGCACGAGATGAGACAACTAACAAAACATGTGCAGTCAATGTTTGGATTTATGTTCCAATTGTCTTTCTCGCATTTCAATGTTGTTTTAGACGTGAAAATAATGAAGCTAAAAATAGTAGCTCGTGGTCGGCCGTACATCAGTAACTATTTGGCTGGCAGTTCCGAACACACTAGGAAATTAATACTGCTATGTATGTAGTACTCAATACTCAATAGAAGGGGAAATGAACTTCAAGCTGGTATTGAGCATTAGTCTAGATTCATGCATGAGTATTAAGAGTAATACCTGTAACAACATGGAAGCTTTGGCACATAGTACAGAACTGGTGACAGATGGGAATCCGCTGTTATTATAACCATTATTTATTCCCATCATCTTGCTAGGAGATGAATTCACAATTAGGGTGACATCATCAATGCCATCACTCTCTAACATGGACCATCCATCATCTGTAAATCCGTTCACAGCTTCATTGAATCCCCTGTGAAAAAGGAAGTTAGAAAGATAAACTATAGAATATGTGAAGTAACAATGTCATTATGAAGGACAATAATGGCACAAACTTGCTCAATCTCTGACCAAGCGTGCGTAGAGCTGCAGGCCTTCTTCCCCATCCCGTCACACTTGGCTGAGAAACTTCTTGAGAAATCTGCCTCAAATGACGTAAAGCCTGAATGACAATTGCAGGGTTACAAAACAAGTTAAATCATCGAGCATGTGTTTAATTCTAAATCTTTAAGCATCGAAATTCATGTGTGCAGAGATAGTGAAAGTCATTAAGAAACAATAGCCTTACAGCCATAGTTGTTCTCTGGGCAAGCAGCATAGATGACTCGTAAAGTGGGCGCAAAACTTCAGGTACACTCCAGGGCTGAATTCAAAGAAGCATGAGTTAATTGAAAGTTACACAAATTTGGCTAATTTTGTCGAATAATAAGTCAAACTAAAAGGAATATTTAGAAACCTCTAAAAGCATATGATCAACAATATGAATAATGGATCCCCCTCCTTCACAAGGCCTAATCAGATACCCGCTTGGCAGCACATCAGCTCTAACAAAATGCGGCACTGGAGGCATGCTAGGACCATTTTGAATGTTGTTAAGTGATCTTTCACACACCTGAATATCGATAATATTGTTAAAATCATAAATTAATCAGAGTTAGAGTTGATGTAAAAGGATTTGGGGTTGGTGAAACCATGCCATATAGGTACATTTATAAAGATACTTACAACAAGACTACCATCCTCCAAAAGTGATGTGTAGCGCAGCAACCAGAAGTCACGCCCTGGTGCTAAAGTTGTTGGTGCATACAACTATATAACAAACATGGCATATTGAAATTAATGTCAATTAGCAAAATTGAAATAAGTACTAAATCATTATTGGGACTAACTATAGTTATAGATTATAGTACCTGCATATAGAGCAATTCAATGGTTCCTCCATTTCCCGTAGACATAACATTGAGAACGTCCACGGTTCGGCAATCGCGATACCACGCGAGCCTATCTTTGAGGATTTCAGCAACCTGTACAGTACATCATAAATTTCGCGTTTACTCAATAAATATTTATGGTGTTCTTAAAAATAGTAAATAAATGTAACAAAGAGGAAGGAGTTAGTTAATTACCCTGGCAGGTTCAAGACCCACAAGGCCGCAGGCACGTGCGGCCACTCCAGGGGAACCATGAGAAATTGCAACGATTCCAATGGAATCCGGACCAGGCTACAAAACATTCATCAGAAAAACAAGAGATCAACATTGTTATCACATCACATAATTAATAAAAAAAATTAAAATAAACAAGAGAATAACTTTGATTCGCAGTAAAGTTTAAAATATTTTTCCTTCAGCCAAATCAAAAACCATTACTTCTATGACTTCTAGGCTAATAAATATAATGAAAGTCAAACTTTATTAAGGATCCAACTGGTGCATATAAATTAAATTAGTTATGTTGTTAAAAAGTCTAAAAAAAATGAGGTTTTGCTAAAAAATAGAAAATATTAGAACATGAAAAATTATATTACACGGTGAAAAAGGGTAAAACAACAGTAAATGTAATTGAAATGCTGTGGTCAAGAAGCTGGTTTGAATCACATACTACAATTTTATACATTATCTAATGCAAATAAAGGGAATGAATTAAGACATTAAAGTGAAAAAAGAGAGAGAAAAGTTAAAAGACAGAGGGGTAAGTAACCAACCTTCATACCGGGCATTTGGACCCACTCAACAGCAGTTCCAGTAGCCTTTGATAGAAACTCTGCTAAAGTCTCCTCTGCAATGGACAAAAGTCTGCAGATCGAAAACAACAACACAACCACCATCAGTACTAATATTCCATATTCCATTCCACTAGTATCCAAAGCCATATATAAAAAAAACAATATTATCCACATCATATATAGTATAGTATAGTACAAACAAAATACAAAGTTTTGTTTTTTACTTACCCAGCAGGACTAGCATCCCTTGGTGGATGCTGCTGACCGCTTGTTACCACTGACTCACAACTTGTATCTGTCGTGGCAATAGCTCCCTGCTCAAAACATTCAATTGAATCTCAACTCACATATCATATGAAATGAAACAATATATCTAAACTAAAAATTTTCTTTTTCTTAAAGATCCATCCTCCATAACAAAGATCAAGGATTTTTTTAAAACTGTCACAAAACCGTATCGAAAGGTACCCATACCAATACTGTTATTCTGCAATTTTATGATAAAGAAGAAATTGCGAGTAATTCACACCACGGCGAACGCAATCATTGTTACAACACATGTACATATCGAAATCGTTAAAGCCTTTACACAAAAAACGGTCACGATAAGGCGGTATCGGAAGGTCCTGATACTATACCGATACCGTTATTTTCTGTTTATATGATAAATAACAAGTTCGCAAACACTATTACAACACATGTAACTATCGAAATCGCGAAAGCTTTTTACACGACGCAGTTCTTTAAAACCTTGAAAATGATTTTAGGACACTTGAACATACTCAACTGACATAATATACCCAAACTTAAAAAAAGTTTTTAAAAAAATTACCGAACTTTTGATCTCAACTCAAGGAGTTAGAAAAATACCTAACCGAACATAGTAAAATATGTTTGATGGAACAGGATAAGAATATTAAGAAAATTACATTTGGTGTATGTTGTCTGAAAACACTATTCTCATACACAAGATGTGAAACTTGTTTCTGCAACCGATCATTTTCCTCCATAAGCAACTTATTCATGGCCGTCAACTTTCTATTCACCGCTTGCAACCGTCCAGCTTCTTTCCTCTGCTTCTCTCTACACCTGCAAAACAAAAATCAATTAACCAACAAAACTTTGATTAACACATTTCATCAAACAGTATATCCTCAACAAACACCTTCGATTCTGGAACCAGACTTTGATCTGTTTAGGCTCAATGTGAGAAAGAATAGGACACTCTCTGATAAGCTGTTGACGACGGAGCGAAGTAGGTTTGGGACATTCATGGTAGAGTCGCTCAAGCGCTTCGACTTGCTCCGGCGTGTAGCGTACGTATTTACCGTTGTCCATTGCTATTTTGCTTCCGTCTTTACAACCTGAAGTCACCGCCATCATCCTACCTTTGAAACTGAACGAATTCTGCTCGGTAGTGAGGTTGTTGAGAGAGATTTACACATGTAAGAGAAGAGAGATAAAAGTAAAAAAGAGAACTACAAAGAGAATGATGATGATGAGTAATGGTGTAAACTTAAAAGAGATGGTGTTCAGAGATTGTCTGTGACAGTTGTTGTTGTTGGTTGTTATGGATCATTATAGGGTTTCAGAGAAATGAATGATGATGGAAAATAAATGGAGTTTTTTCTGTTTCTATGTTTGCGTGTAGAATATAAAGAAGAGAAAGAAACTGGTGCGTGGTAGATTGGGATTGGGAAAAAACCCTAATATACCAACATCTTGCTACATGTTGCTTTTCTTGCACTACTTTCTTTTGCCACTTTCCAACCCTTCTAAAACTCTCTCTCTATGGGAAAAAGAGAATTCGAGACCCACATTCACATTAATTCACGACGCGTGCCATTAAAAAACTCATAGTGGACAAATTAAATTATCATATTCAACTAGTAATTCATTTTAAAATTTTAATTTTCAACTGCTAAAAATTTGATAACGTTTTGTCTAATTTTGCTGTATAGTACTGGCACTGTGAAAAATGTGCATGGCTTGTTTTGCTTTTTTCATATCAAATCTAATTTTTGTACTACTTTTTCTGCCCATGCTGCATTGTACTGTAATTAATTTATGCCGAAATTGTGCACTCTCTAGAACTAGCTCTGTTTTTTCTTGTTGGTGAGGATATTTTACAGGCATTGATGTATGTACTAGTAACTGGCGACGTTGTGTATGTGTAATTTCTTTTCTTCTTTACGGTGAATTTAACAACACAAGAGTATATAGGATGGGTTTAGTACATGTGTCGGAAAATATACCTTAAACTGATGATGACGCGACAGTCATGATCACGTGAACAATACAGACAAGACGAGACCGTATATTTTTTGTTGTCTTCTCTGATTAATTATGCGCATGCTAGTGGAGAAAACAAGAGGTTAGGAAATTATCATCAAATTAATTTATAGTTACTTGGAGTTAGGAATTCTTTTTATCTTGTGTAAGAAACATTTCAGGGAATATTATCATAAAATGCAATATTCAATTTTTTAAAAATTATTTCAAGACATATTTTATTTTTGGGAATTTTATTTATATATGATTTTTCTATTTTTATTCTAAGATTTAAAGAGTGAGACTTCAACATTCTCATGTCAATAAAATTCAACTAATTACAATTTCCACTACTATTCATATTTATTTATTTTATTTTATTATCATTTTTAAATTAAATAAATATTATAATATTTTTAAAAAATTTAGTTTTTGTTAAACACTTGGATAAGAATATTATCCCAAATAATAATAATAATGGAAATAGAATCTCAAAGAATGTTATTTTTTAACTTGAAACAAATACACATTTAGTTTATTTTCACTTTTGTTCTTGAAATATATATATATATATATATATATATATATATATATATATGTGTGTGTGTGCGCGCGCGCGCGCGCGTGTGCTTGTGTGTGCGTGTGTGTATGTGTGTGTGCGCGCGTATGCGTGTTCGTGTGTGTGTGCGCATATATATATATATATATATATATATATATATATATATATATATATATATATATGTGTGTGTGTGTGTGTGTGTGTGTGTGTGTGTATGTGTGTGCGCGCGCGCGCGCGCACGCGCACGCGCGAGCGCGTGTGCTTGTGTGTGCGTGTGTGTATGTGTGTTCGTGTGTGTGTGCATATGCGTGTGTGTGTGTTTGTGTATGCGCGTGTGCGTGTGTATGTGTGTGTGTGTGTGTTTCTGCGTGTGTGTGTGTGTATGTGTGTCTGCGTGTGCGTGTGCGTGTGTGTGTGTGTGTGTGCGTGTGTGCATGTGTGTGTGTGTGTGTGTGTGTGCGCGTGTGTGCATGCGTGTGTGTGTGTGTGTGTGTGTGTGTGTGTGTGTGTGTGTGTTTCTGCGTGTGTGTGTGTGTGTGTGTCTGCGTGTGCGTGCGTGTGTGTGTGTGTGCGTGTGTGCATGCGTGTGCGTGTGTGCGTGTGTGTGTATGTGTATGTGCGTGCGTGTGTGTGTGTGCGTGTGCGTGTGTGTGTGTGAGAGAGAGGGAGAGACGAAGACAAGGTCGGAAAACGAAGCTTTAAAGGACGAAGCACGAAGACAAAGCACACTGAAGGAAAACGCCATTGGAGGATTCATCGAAGCTTTTACTTAAGAAGACGGGTTGAAATCTTCTTTTCCAATGTCTCAGGTTAGCCTTTTCGAACTCTCTTGTTGTAGTGATTGTAATGTTGTAATGTTGTAAAGTTGAATATGCAAATTCCTTTTCACAAAACATGCAAGTCTTTAATGTTGTTTTTCACTATGAAGGTGAATTTGTAAGGAACAATGAGAACGAATTATTCTATAAATGTGGGGTTCGAACCTTAGTTTATGGGCAGTACATTGAGAAATAAACCATTTCTGAATTTAAAAAATAGGTGAAGGGATGGAGTCATAAAGAAGGAAGCTTTATGGCTTGGACTAAAATAGCATAATTAGATAACAATTTTTTCCAGATAAGAAACGATGGTGATGCATATGATTTAGCTGCATATGCTTGTGCAAATCAAATTGATGGCTACATTTGTCTAGAACATGATGTGACTGATATAAAACTGAGAGTGAGGAAACCTAAGTTCATTAATGAAATGACAAATATGGAAACAATTGATGATGAGGGTGTTTAAGGGTTTGATGATAGTGAGGATGAGAGAACAACTGTTATTAGAGATGGATTTGATTTTACCCAACCCCTGAAAGAATGTAACTTAGTTGCATGATTAATTTGTAGTTCCAAAAAGAAAATGGAAGATGATGAATATGTTAGTGATGAACTAAAGGAGAATAGCGATCCAAAACACAACGGAAATTAAAAATTTCTCCTTTAATGATCCTTATGAATGGGCATGATCATTTCAATCTTTTATTCACTCGAAGAAAACAATTAACATACGCTAACATTCGATCACAAAGTTTAACTAAAACGTTCTCGTTGAGTACAACAGACGTGAGGGGTGCTAATACCTTCCCCTTGCGTAATCGACTCCCGAACCCAAATATGGTTGCGACGACCATTATTCTATTTTTAAAGGTCTTATCGATATTTTTCTATTCCTTCATTGGAATAAATAAATTTTTGTGGCGACTCTATTCAAACTATTTTTCCGCGACCATCGCGAGGGATCATATTTTTCAAGATGTGACAGTTGGCGACTCTGCTGGGGACAATTTCTCCAAGCAAGAAAGAGTCAAGCCTAACTTAGTTGACTTTGCGATAAATATTGACTTTGTTTAATCGTTTTCTTTATGCTTGTTTGCTTATTTGTTTGCTTTATGCTTTCTTTTTTATTATATGCTTTATCATCTTGTTTGTTTGTAGATCTGGGATGACATCACGAGTAAATCTCTACACCTGAGCTTTGGAAAAAGAAGAGGGAACACCTAGGTTTAGAATTGGAAGTTGTGTAGTGTTAGTCTCTTAAGACCTATCCTTGTGAGCCTAGCATGAAGTCTTCCCCTAGAGTAGACCTTTTCGTAGATCTCTTTGTAAAACAACTAGCCTGTTGCATGACTTGATTCATAAAGGGTCCATGACTCTAGGAACCACTCTTAGAGCCAGTTTTTGTCTTGACGGTTGTGTAGTTTTAGACTCCAAGGACCACTCTTTGTGTGCCTAGCATGAGAACCCCACCCAGAATAGACATGTCGTCACTCTCATCATAAAATAGCTAGCATGTTGCAAGACGTTGATACGGTTAGCGTCCATGACTCTGGGTACCTTATCCAAAACCTTAGAGCCAACCTTGTGAGTGGTTTATAGGTAGAAAGTTTATAACTATCAGCAATAGAGGGGCCTACCTAAATAGATTATTTTGGCAATACTCGTGTCATCCCAGATCCTAACTATACTTGCATTATATTTTCTTTGCATACACAAATACAAAAATTTCATGCATTCGCATTTCATCAGCATTAAATGCATGTCATTTGCTAAAAAAAACACGTATCAGTCCTTTATCCATAACCTGGAGTTGATTCCTTGACACTCGTATCGGACTTGAAGCAACTCTTGAAAGACCATGGATCCATTGGAGCAAAGTCATATTGCATTAAGAGGAGATGTTGACTCGATGAAAAACCAAATAGACCAACTTGTGGAGGCTATGATAACTTTATCAAAGAGAGAAGACAACATTCAACAGACTACAGTCATTGAGAATATCATTCCACCTCCAGTAAATGATCCTACCCAACCTCAGCTTGTGCGAACCCCAATTGATAACTCTGTTGTACAAGGATGTCATATTGTTTAAGATGGGTATTCCTCATATCATGATGTTGTTGAGTATCATAACTTTTCATTCTTTGCGCCAGATTCCCATGGGACAAGCCTGGTGATCAATATTGAACGACCACAAGATGATGAGATTGCTGAAAGATGTCGCGTGCTAGAGAAAAGACTTAAAGCCATAGAAGGGAGAGATATTGTTGAACTAAATGCTTTAAACATGTGTTTAGTATCTGGCCTGGTTATACCCGTAAAATTCAAAGTACCAGAATTTGAGAAGTACAAAGGGGATAGTTGTCCAAAGCACCATTTGGTGATGTTCTGTCAAAAAAAACCTCTTATGCTCACAATGATAAGCTAATGATTCATTATTTTTCAGGATAGTTTGACTGGGGCATTATTGAGTTGGTACATGAAGTTATAAAGGAACCATGTCCAATCATGGTCGGACCTAGCCAACGCCTTCTTGAAGCAGTACAAATACAATTTGGATATGGCTCTCGATCGCATGCAGTTAAGAGCTTTATCTCAGGAAAGCAATGAATCTTTCAGAGGGTATGCCTAAAGATGGAGAGAGTTAATAACTCACATTGAACCACCACTCTTAGAGAAAGAATTGATGGAATTATTCAGGGATACCTTGTAAATCCCTTACTTCGAAAGGATGATTAATAATGCAACATCAGACTTCGCTCATTTGGTGTCAATCGGAGAACGCATCGAGTGTGGCCTTAAAAGCAGAAGAATCCAATGCACCTCAAGTATCTAGAACATTGAGAATGAATCTATGGGCAGTTACTAAGAGGAATAGAAGGATGAAGTTAATGCAGTCTGGGAAACTCCATAAGTTCCGTATCAGACACCATTCTCTCCACAAAATCAGTATCATCTCACCAATCGAGGATCTTCTCAGTATCAACGACATATTCCACGCTAGCATCCATACCAATGGCAGAACGCTCCATATCGACAACGTCAACATGCTCAACAAAGTCCAAGAAATCCAGAGAGGCATATCGATCCACTTCCAATGCAATACAGTCAAGTACTTCCATATTTGATCAAGAGAGGACTGATAGTACCAAAGGAACTGAATTTAGTAATTCCTCTATACCCACCAGGATTTGACGCCAACGCCTGATGTGACTTCTACGCTGGGGTACAGGGGCATTCAACTGAAGATTATAAGGTGCTCGAGAGCAAGGTACAAACCCTGCTTGATTCCAAGATGTTCTCATTTGCGCCTCGAGGCCTGCAAATCAACAATACTCTTTCACCAAGCTATGCGGGTCTATCAATCCAAATTGTGGAAGAAATTGCCGAGAATAGGTCTGAAGATGATTATCATATTGGTCTCGATGAGCAGAACTACCACTACTCTGAAGAAGGCTAGCCCAGTAATAAACCAGGCACGAGAAAGCTTCCTCTGCATTGGCAACCATTTGGCTATTTCTAGTATTTCATTTGTATTTTTCTTTGCATGTTAAGTACTTATCTGCTTTCAAGTATTGTTGTTTTCCTTTAATGGTAATATTAATGAAATTATCATGCATGTTTTGAATGAATCCTTTCGTATTCACTTATCTTTTCCATTTATATATAAAAAAACAAAATATTTCTCCCATTCACTTGTCAAATTGTTGTTTTAGCAAAAATTGAAGGGAGGATGACGAAAACGAAATACCCATGATTGCTAATGGTATGCTTTCAGATAAAATCCTACTGGTGACGTACAAGCATTGTTTCAAATTCCCATACACTAGAGAAATAAGGAGTTAATCCCTAGTTAACCACTTCGAGCTTAGAATTAGGTGTAGCGGTAAATTCATGACCATCAAGCTATGGATAAGCTAGACGTCAATTAAACCAGAGTCGCCACCGCGCTTTTATTATTTCAAAGGGAAAAGGGAAAAGTACGAACAAAACCCAAAAGATAAGAAGTTTTCAAATCAAAACTAATAAAATGCTAAAGATTACAGGTAAGGGGTTGGTTACACAGAGGGAATGTGTTAGCAACCAAAGTGTCCTAGGTACTCCTAGGGAGCCCTTTCTTGTATGCGTATGTGTTTTTGTACAAAATGATGTTTGCAATAAATAAAGTGGAGGGATGAGAAAATATTTCATTAATTATATTTTTGTGTTTGACAAGACCTTCGGACTTGTGCCTACGTACCAACATAAAAATGAGAGATCAAAACCTCGTAGGTCATGGTATCAATTTCAAAATGAGTGAGTTGCTTTTAACAAAATTTAAGTTTGAAAGAGGCACAAAAGGCCTAAAAAGGTTTGAATGAATGTTAGTTCTTTTTGAAAATTTTAAGTCAAGTATAATTAAGTTCATTTACAAGTTTATTTAAGGAAAGAAATTTGAAAATGCAATGGCATAAGGCCAAAGTTTCTAATTTGCAATATGGTCTAAGTTTAGAAAACAAGCACAAGCAAAGAAGATTTTAAAAGGAGGGAGAGATTTTGAAATTAAAGAAATGAGAAGGATATGAAGAGACTAATCCTATGCATAAATTTAAAAGTTGAGAGTTGAAAAGATCTGACCAATGGGCTGCAATCCAATAGACAAGAATGTCATATAGAAACCCAAATTTACCTTGGACTTTAAAGTCAAGCAACAATCAATATACAAATAGCAAGTTGAAGAGCAAGGCATCAAATAAAGATAGCCACATCCAAGCTTAGCAACTCCATGATCTTTTTCAAAATTTCCCATGTATCAGATGACTTCAAAGATAGGATTAGTTGCAGGTTCAAAATAACAGCTTCACCATGATCATGTTGCAGATGAACTCAAATGGATCTTGAATTTTGTATCATATGAAAGTTCACTTTACAAGCACTTGGTTTCATGAAAGTTGGCATTGGCCAAGTCCTTTGCATAAGGAATGTTGCCTAAATTCTAAGTCCAATAGTCTCAGATCAAACCAACAGTCCACGCAAAATGTTTTTTAGGATTTTTGTTCTTATTATGTACATTAAGGTCAAAAGACCATACAAACACACAAATATATACAAACACAATATATAAGAAAATATGGTCCAAGTGGACAAAGGGAAAATGACATTAAAGTAAACAACTTGAATGGTATGAATAATGGCAAACGGATAAAGCTTAAAAAAATTAAAGTACATATAAATAAATGACTTGAAATTAGATGTTAGTTGTTATTTGATTAGAAGTTAGTATTGTTTTTGCTTTTGTTTAAGTTATTCTTTGGAGAACACTTAACCCACTTATCACAAGCATGGATCCTTGAACCAAGACATCTTCCAAAGGAAGGAAAAAAGGCCAAGTTCCCATACAATACCATGAAAGAGGGGAGACTTACAATCTCACTAACTAGAATGCTATGCCTTTTTGTGTCACAAATTTAGCGCTATGTTAAGCAATCGTAATTGGACTTATGTAGAAGTCACAACTATTTGAGGTCGGGCAATAGAATTTTGGTGTTAATGGATGTTAGAGACATAGTATAATTGACTATGCTCGTGAAACATACCACACACAAAAAGAATATGCAAAATGGGGGACCTAATCTCATCCATACTTATGTTGATTTTGCAATCAACAAGCCTTAGGATATAGAGATATTATAGGTCCAAGACATGGATGAATAAAGAAGGGGAATGGGATGAAGAGGGAGGGGGAATGGATTCAACACAAATTGGTTAAAGGAGGACTTTTACCAAATTAAGATCATTCGTTCATTTTGGGAGATAGAATGTACATTCCATCAATCCCCTAAGTCCAATGATCTTAACCTAGCAAAGTCAAATTAACCTTGACCAAGGCCCAACAACACAAGTCAAATTTACAAAGTCAATTAAAATGGCTCTACACAATTAATTTGGCATTTAAACAATTAAAAATAATAAAAATATGCATTAAATTAAATTATGGTTGGTCAAATTCCTAAAACTTCATCAAAACACCAAAGAAATGGCCATGAGATTTATCATAGGTCAAACAAGGTCAAAGGACCTTGGAGAAAATTTTTCATAATTTTTGGAAACTTAAAAGTATTTTTAAACAATTAAAAATATTCACAAAATCAATTAAATCATGAAAAACATTAATAATGATCCAAAAAATAATTTTAATTCAGAAAATGAAAGAGTATTTTATTTAAATTTTTTGGTGAAACTCTCATATTTTTTGGATCAATATTAAATTTAATATGAATTAATGAAAATGAAACAAATAAAATAAAAATCAATTAATCTGAAAAAACGTGGTCCACTTGATCTCCCTCATTAATTGAGGTGGCAGATCAAGTGGACCAAAACACGCGTTCCATGGTGCACTTGAGTCAGCGCACCACATAGTTGGTAATCAAAAGGAACACTCATGATTAAAACATAAAGACTTGATCCTGTGGCTCAGAACCTATCCAACTCATCGTCGGAGCAAATCACCAGTCGTCTTCTCAGGCGACCTTGGTCGGACTGGTTCTCTCATCACCATCACAAAAATGAAAAAAGAGGACATGATCTTAAAGAAAAATGGCAGTGATCACAAATTCGACCTCAATTTATCCTAACTCCAAGTATATTGAGAGATACATGGAGTTGAAATTTGAGGTACATGAACTGAGTTGCTTCGATTTGGCCTCAAAGCAACTCAATCTTCTTGCCTATATTGGTACGACTTCAAACAACCAAAGATCCAAGAGAATTGATGAGAATTGAGAGAGAATCGAAGAGAAGAAAAAATCTAGAAAATACCTTCAATGTTGTGCAGAACTTGATCTCTCTTGCTTCAATTCTTGTTTGATCTTGCTTAGGAAGCTTGTAGAAGTGGCTTGGGATTGAAACAAAGCTTTGGATCCTGGAGTTTTTGAATATCCAAACAGTGAGATTCAAACTCAATTTTCAAATGAAAATTCTTAGGTTTTCCTTTCAAATGTGAGGGTTTCAAGTGTGAGAGGCAAAGCTGGCGTGCAAGGGTCCTCATTTCTGATGCTAGAGGCTCTTATTTATAGCAAATTCAAGTGTTATTTGCACCTTCCAAAATGTTTCCAAATTTGGCAATTGAGTGATGCATGCTTGCATGGGCGTGTACAAGCCCATGAAGCTACTCAATTAAGTCCACAATTACATGTAATTGAGTCTGAAAGTGAATTGGAATGCAAGGTAAAAGTGTGTAGTTATTTGAAGTTTGACCCTTGCCAAATGATGCAGCCATGTTCAAACCATGCGCATACCACTCAAACCTTGTCCATAATGGATGAAATTGGACTCTTTGGAAGGGTTAGATCAAGAGAAACAACTATTATGTTGAACACTTTTCCATTTGAAGCTTGTATCATGATGAATTTTGAGGTGGAAGTTTGGAAATTTCAACATGTCAAAAAATTTTCTAAGTGTCAAGCCATATGTTCAATTATTCCACCTTGGCTAACTTTTCATGTGAGCTTCAAATGAGAAACGTGTATTCATAAAAGTTGTAGATATTTCAAAAAACTTAAAAATGGTCACAAATTTGACCTCCTTTGGATTTGGTATGAATGAGTTATGCATTTTTGAAGTTGAGGAAAATCACTTGTTCAATGGTATTGGTCCAAAATGACCTATAATGTATCCTCATATCACATGCTCATAAATGTTGAATTAGATATTCCTCCAAACATAAAAGTTGAATTATACAACTTGAATTTGATTTTTAAACTTGAAAATATTTCATATCATAAAAATTGAGCAAGTTATGGCCTTGGGAAGTTGACCTTCAAGTTAGGGTTTAGACAAAATGACCTATAATCTTTCAACATAAAAAATGACTTTCCAAGAAAAACTAGCTCTAGACCTTAAGATGAAAGTTGTTTGGAATGTCATTTAGAGTAACTTTGATCTTATAATCATTTTCATATGATGAAAATTGTAGGAGATAGGGTCTAGGGGACCCCAGTTTTGATCAGATGAATTCCTCTGGTCAACCACCATCAACCACCTTGCTAACTTGTAATTCCGTTGACTTTTAGGACTCATAGGAGATAATATATGCATAAGATGATGAAATTTTAAGTGTCCCTTTAAATATTTGATCAATTGTTGAAGAAGCTTGGTGAAGAAGTTACACAAGATACCCATATGAACTAGGGTTTCCAAGGCAAACCAATTTCAAACTCTTGAAGAATTCTTGATCAAAATAACATGTAGAGATCATGGGGGACTAATATATGATGCCTAGAGACATTGTGGATCATTTATTGGTTGAGATCCTAGCAAAGAGGGTCTTAAACCCTAGATGTGTGCTTGATAGATCAAAGGTGATCAAGTGCCCTACCTACAAAAGAGTTAGACAAATGCAAAGACATATTTTTGGTATTTTGGTTAGTAAAGATGATAAAATAAAAAGTATGATACAATCACATAGTGCTTGGTGATCTCTTCCAATACAAACCTAATGAATGAGGGGTAAGGAGGATGCTAATGTATGATCCCAATGCTAATGCATATGATGAGATAGCATGAGGGATCTTAGGGTCAAAATTGGGGTCTTATAGTAGGAGATTCTTTCGGATTTAGAAACCCTTACGCTTAACCTGGGGCAGGATAGTGTTTAGTTAATTTGACTACACATTTGAATTACAAGATGAAATATCCCATAGGAGGATCAACCACATGCTATTCTTCGCACACGTCCTGAAGTGTCAAAAAACCAGACAAAATCCAAAATCTATGACGGTTGTTCTTCAATGACCAATGACTTGGAAGTCACAATTTTTTCAAAAAAAAAACAAAGAAAGAGCCCGTTAAGTCGAACACCCAAAAAAGCAACTTAGGCAAAAATTAGGGCAATCCCGGTGGACTAAAGCTTCAAAAAGCGGGCCAAGAAAAAGTTAGGGATTAAAACAAAAATCAAAAGAGGTCATGAAAATCCTCAGCAAAAGCAAAACAAGATTTAGTGACCACCATATCAAGAATCAAAGGGTCACCAACATCCATGAAGAGAAAAATAAGGGGATTTCCATTTCAAGAAGATATTGAATCTTCATATTCAATCTTACACCGTCAAACTCTCTTGAAAGACAAACGTGTATGTTGAATTAACTGAACGTAGGACTGAAGATCATCACGAAAAAAGGGTGGGGTTAAAACAAAATTTGAGCCTTATATCCTTTGTTTCAATAACCGTGAATCAAGCCACGTTATAACCCTTAAAAGACCTAATTGAAGCAGGGTTTATTCTGAAAGCATACTACAGCAAGGTTGCATAAACTGACTCCTAAATATTTGCTAATCCCCCGTATTGGCATCATATTCTTGTTGTATCTTTCACACTAGTGATCACACTGAAATTTACCGTATTTTCGACTCCGATTTCACATGCATTCTAGTTGTTTTATTGTCATTTTGTTGTGTTATTGCTATGTTTTCCTTTGTTTTCAGGTTTTTACTTTAATCGGAGCCCCGATCGAGAAAAGGAGCGAAAAAGAGCCAAAAACCCTAAAAATCAGCATTTTGTACTTATGGCCTACCCCATGGCGGGCGCCACAGACCCTACCATGACGTGTCCAACCTCAACTTCCCTCAACTCCCACGTTCTCCACTACCTCCACTAAGGCGCTTCACTTTGGCCTTGTGGCGGGCGCCATGGCCTTGTGGCGGGCGCCACAAGAGGAAAATAGTTTCCCTCCCATTTTCAAGTTGAAGGGCATCCAAGTCATTTCCATCTTTTTACTTGCTTATAAATAGAAACTCGAATTTACTTTTACAACCATCCAAACTTAGAGCAGAGGCAAACTCAGAAGCAACTTTGTTTCACTTAGGCATATATTCAGTATTTTATAGTGGTAATCGCTTCGCATTGGAGTGTTACCACAATTGTGTAATCAAGTCTGTGATAGAGTCTGTAATCGAGTTTGGAGCACTTTGGAAGGAAGTTAATCCTGCCGCCATTTTCATTTCCGCATTGCAATTTATTCAACCCTCCGATTGGAGCAGGTTTTTATTACTTGTCTTTATCTTATTTAATTTCCCGCACTCGCTTTATTTTGTTTATTTCCCGCACTCGCTTTACTTTCATTTATTTCCTCGCACTCGCTTTACTTTCATTTATTTTCTCGCACTCGCTTTACTTTATTTATCTCTCGCACTCGCTTTACTTTATTTATTTCTCGCACTCGCACTACTTTTATTTACTTTCCGCACTCGCACTACTTTTATTTACTTTAATGCACTTTTACTTTACCATGTCTAACTAAATCTATAAGGTTAGAATGTAAGGATCGTAATTGAACCAGTAATCCGTACAATTGTTCGTAGAAGCACTTAAGGGCTAGTTTAACTTTCAACTTAAGTTTTCCCACACTTCAATTCTGTTGGGTAAGATCGAAAGCCGTCCAACGTCTTTTTAAACTTAATTGTTTTTAACTATTTCAAAAACAGCGAAAGCGCTTTGTTTAGTTCATTAGGAGATTTTAACATTAAGAAGAAAAGAGATTTTAAAACTATTTTCGGACGCGTTTATAAGTTTAGAGTCTGGTTCGTGAGAACCTCTTTTGGTTAAGAAATTCAGGTTATAATACTTTTCAACTTAGTCAAGATACTATATTTCTTAAAAATAGGTTTACTACTCTAACGCAATGCGCGCCTTTTTATAAGTGACAATAAGAGGGTTTGATTAGGGAGTACAACTCGGTTCTGAATATGCGAAAGCGACAATTCCTGTTAAATTATTTCTTTTCAAAGTAGGAAACATTGCTCATAAGTAGTTCTACTAGCAAGTACTTGGATTATCAATTGATTACTTGAATTACATTCGACCTTGTCTTTATTAATTAAATCTATTTCAATACTTTACTTTTCATTGCACACTACAAAAACACCTATTTTGATTGCCTTTGATAAACACCATAACAACAGATAACGATAGATTGATACTTGGTCTCTGTGGATTCGACAATCTTTTATATTACTCTGACGCGTTCGTATACTTGCGAAAACCACGCATCAAGTTTTTGGCGCCGTTGCCGGGGACCAATTTCGTCAAATTTCATTTTCCTGTTGTTATATCGTTTAGACTTAGGTTATTTCCCGCCGGTCAATGCGAAGAACTCGCAGCACCGGAAGTTTAAGCTTAGTATACCCTCTGGCGGAACCTGAACGTTACGCTCGCGCACGTTTATTCTTTCATAGAATTAAGAGAGCTATGACCGAAGATCAAAACCAAAGACCTCTTAAGGATTTCGCTCAACCATCTAACGAAGAACCTAGTTCTAGTATAGTAAACCCAACCATCCCAGCTAATAATTTCGAACTTAAACCATCCCTGTTGCAACTAGTGCAACAAAGACAATTTGCAGGTCTCGCTACTGAGAACCCTAACCAACATTTAAAAATATTTCTTCAATTAGCAGATACTTTTAAAACCATTGGAGCTTCTCCTGAGGCAATACGTTTAAGCTTATTTCCTTTTTCCCTCAGAGATAAAGCCCTATCATGGTTGGATTCCCTTCCACCCAATTCCATTACGACTTGGGATAACCTTAGAAGAGTTTTTCTTGCTAGATATTTTCCCCCGAGTAAGACTGTCGTTCTTCGAAACCATATAACTAGATTTACCCAAAACCAAGGAGAATCGTTGTTCGAAGCTTGGGAGAGATATAAAGAGTTGTTACGAGCATGCCCACATCATGGCTTAGAAAATTGGTTAATCATTAAAACCTTCTATAATGGACTTCATTACAACACAAATATGACCATCGACGCTGCCGCAGGCGGTGCTGTGATGAACAAACCTTACCCTGAAGCTAGTGCCCTCATCGAAGATATGGCTCAAAATCATCAATCATGGGGAGTCGAACGAGCGACAGTTGAGAAGAAGGAAGCCCAAGGAGGAGTGCATGAACTAAGCTCTATAGACATGATGCAAGCTAAGATGGACGCATTAGCCCTTAAGGTCGAGCATATGTGCATAAACCCGAATATTATAGCCGCAGTTTCGTCGGATTGTGAGATATGTGGAACCAAAGGACACCAATCTGAAGAATGCAGTCTATTAAACGAAACCCACTCAGAGTAAGTGAACTACACCCAAGGGAACCCATACTCGAATACCTATAACCCTGGATGGAGGAATCACCCAAACTTCTCCTATAAAAACAATAACCCTATTCAAAATAATGCACCTCTGAGACCTAGTTATCAAGCCCCTAGATCAAATCAACCTATGCAACCTGTGCCACCAAAGTTGAGCCTTGAGAAAACTATGGAAAATTTTATCACCGCTCAAACCCAACAAAACAAGGAGTTCATGAACCAAAACATTCATGTTAACGAATTGATTACTCAGTTAGGAACCAAGGTTGACCAAATAGTTACTCATACCAAGATGCTTGAAACCCAGATCTCTCAGGTAGCTTTAAACGAAGCCCCTCAGACTACACCTGGAGGACAATTCCCTGGACAATCTCAACAAAATCCGAGAGGACAAGCCAATGCCATTACCCTACGAAGTAGGAACGCTTATGATGAGCCACCAAACCCAAGATTGAGTGAACCCGAAACTTCTAAGGAATGTACCAAACCCCCGGACAAAGTAAAGGAACCAGAGGAATCTGAAAACCAGGAAGGTCGAGAAAAAGGAGAAGAACCTAAAGATAAAACTTACGTACCACCCCCGCCATATAAACCACCTATACCATATCCGCAAAGACTCAAACAAACCCAGATCAATAAACAGTATCAAAAATTTATTAAAGTTATAGAAAAACTTCATATAGAAATCCCTTTCACAAAAGCCATCACCAAATACCTTCTTATGCAAAGTTTCTCAAAGACATCCTTACCAACAAACGTAGACTTGACGATCCGAAGCCGTTGGAATGTAACGCTATTTCCGAGGACAAATTAGCAAAGAAAGATAAAGATCCTGGAAATTTCTCCATTCCTTGCCTTTTGGGTAATCATGTCATCGACAAAGCTTTTCTAGACTTAGGAGCTAGTGTGAGCTTAATGCCTTTAGCAGTTTGTGAGAGGTTAAACTTAGGAGAATTACAACCCACTAAGATGTCACTTCAGTTAGCCGATAGATCTGTCAAATATTCGATAGGTATTTTAGAAGATGTTCCTGTTAGGATAGGTCAGTTATTTATCCCTACTGATTTTATTGTCATGGACATCAAAGAGGAAAATTATATACCGATCCTTCTAGGTAGACCATTCTTATCGACCGCAGGAGCCATAATAGATGTCAAGAAAGGAAAGTTGACATTTGAGGTAGGTGACGAGAAAATAGAATTTATACTTTCGAAATTTCTTATGGCACCTGTGATGGGAGATTCGTGTTATGCCTTAGATATCATTGATGAATGTGTTAGAGAATTAGAACAAAAAGAAATTATAAAAACAATTAAGTTACCGTCAACCCTCATAATGGAAGATGATGACTTTAAGAAACCCTACATCGATGATAACCTTTACGAATGTTTATCCCTTACCCCAGATCATATGCCATGCCCTAAGAAACCAACCTTAGAACTTAAGGAACTGCCTAAGAACCTGAGATATGAGTTCCTCGATGAAAAGATGAACCGTCCAGTTATAGTCAGTGCTACCTTGAGCCAAGAGGAAACGAACCAACTTTTAGACGTTTTACGAAGATATCCCTCAGCCTTAGGATATAATATCTCTGACCTGAAAGGTATAAATCCATCCGTATGCATGCATCGGATTTCGCTCGAAGAAGATTCAAAACCCTCAAGGGAACATCAGAGAAGGATAAACCCTATAATGAGTGATGTTGTTAAGAAGGAAGTTCTTAAGTTACTTGAGGCAGGTATAATCTATCAGATCTCGGATAGTAAGTGGGTGAGCCCTATGCATGTAGTACCTAAAAAGGGAGGCATCACAGTCATGCAAACCGATAAAGGCGAACATGTAGCAAAACGTTTAGAAGGAGGATGGCAGATGTGTATAGATTATAGAAAATTAAATAAAGCAACTAGGAAGGATCATTTCCCTTTACCATTTATAGACCAGATGTTGGAGCGTCTAGCCAGACACTCTTACTTCTGCTATCTAGATGAATACTCTGGATTCTTCCAAATACCTATCCACCCCGAAGATCAAGAAAAAACTACCTTTACATGCCCTTATGGAACTTTTTCCTACAGACGAATGTCGTTCGGCCTCTGTAATGCCCCAACTACTTTCCAACGCTGCATGATGTCAATCTTCGCAGATTACCTAGATGGTATCATGGAAGTGTTTATGGATGATTTCTCGGTTTGCGGATTTGATTTCCATAATTGTCTTGCTAACCTTGAGAAAATCCTGGAGAGATGCGTAGAGGTGAACCTCGTGCTAAACTGGGAAAAATGCCATTTCATGGTGACCGAAGGAATAGTTCTAGGACATATAGTTTTCGAAAAAGGTATAGAGGTAGATAAAGCTAAAATAGAAGTTATAGAAAACCTAAAACCACCAAAAACCATCAAAGAAGTCTGAAGCTTTCTTGGACACGCTGGATTCTACCGGCGTTTCATTAAGGACTTCTCCAAAATAACCAAACCTTTAACTGGACTTTTAATGAAGGATGCTGAATTCATTTTCGATAAAAAATGTAATGACGCATTTAATCTTTTAAAGCAAGCATTAATCTCTGCACCTATTATGAAACCGCCCGATTGGTCGGAACCTTTTGAGATAATGTTTCGATGCTAGTGATTATGCGGTTAGAGCCGTTCTAGGACAAAGGAAAGATAAAAAACTACATGCCATTTATTATGCCAGTAGAACCCTAGATGCTGCCCAACTTAACTACGCAACAACTGAAAAAGAATTACTCGTTGTAGTTTTCGCTATAGACAAATTTAGATCTTATCTAGTAGGAGCAAAAATTATAGTTTACACCGATCATGCTGCCATTCGTTACCTATTAAGTAAAAAAGATGCTGAGCCCAGGTTACTCCGATGGATTCTGTTACTACAAGAGTTTGATTTAGACATAAGAGATAAAAAAGGCACTGAAAATGTAGTAGCCGATCACCTTTCTAGGTTAGAACATCTAAAACCAGAACTAGTACCCATAAATGATGATTTTGCCTATGATAGACTGATCGCTAGAGTAGAAACCATTGAAGATAATAACCTAGATCCTTATGAGCACCCTCAAAATTCCTTAGCAATAAGTAACGTACCCTGGTATGCAGACTTCATTAATTACCTAGCTACTGATATAGTACCCCCTGATCTTGACTACCACCACAAGAAGAAATTCTTCCACGATGTGAGAAACTTCTATTGGGACGAACCGCTCCTTTTCAAAAGGGGTAAAGATGGCATTTTTCGCCGTTGCGTTCCAGAAGAAGAGGTAAATAGTATTATCAAGCATTGTCATTCTGCACCTTATGGTGGACATGCGAGCACCTCTAAGACATACACCAAGATTCTTCAAGCTGGCCTATTCTGGCCTACCATGTGGCGCGATGTCTATGCTTGCATTGTCAAGTGTGATAGATGCCAACACACTGGAAACATTTCAAGACGTGATGAAATGCCTCTAAGAAACATTCAGGAAGTAGAACTCTTTGATGTATGGGGTATAGATTTCATGGGACCTTTCCCACCATCCTTAGGAAACAGGTATATCTTAGTAGTTGTAGACTATGTGTCTGTAACACCCCAAAATTTGCCCTCCTCATTCATGCATTCATTTAGCATTTCATATTGCATTTCATCATGTCAATCAGAATTAGATCCAAGAATTTTTTTTTAAAAAGAAAAAAAAAAGAAAAAAAAAAGAAAAAAAAAAGAAGAAAAAAACGAAAAAAAAAAAACGAAAAGGAGGCATTTGTTTTCTTTTGTTTATTTACTTCTGAGCCCCTTGTTGGCACATTTACTTTATACATGTTTGTTTTGTATGTGTTCGTATCCCTGCAGGTAGCGCGGTTCCTTCGTCAAGGACTGCCTTTTTTGCCCTTGAGCATCCCAAACCCTAAAACCCAAAGCAACACGTTAACTCCTTCTACTACAGGCGAGTAAGTCTCCAAAGGTCGAGCATCCGGTAGATCGCGTAGTGACGTCGTTTGTCCAAAACCCAATCCATAACCCCATAGTTAGCCGAACTACGTTTTGCTCTGATTCTCAGGCCAGATGAGATACGTAGGCATAAGACGCGATGTCTTAACGAGCACACATCCCCCCAACCCCTAGGTAGCCGAGCTACGAAGACTCTGATTCTCATATTCAGATGAGATACGTATGCAGTGGATGCGACATCCACGCGAGTCATTTTCATTTAACCTTTTTTTTTGGTAAATAACACATTAGATAAACCCACACCCTTTAGACAAAAACTACAAAAGTGGATCCCGTAGAGTACTACGGATGCGTAGGGGTGCTAATACCTTCCCTTCGCATAACCGACTCCCGAACCCAAGATTTGGTTGCAAGACCCCGTCTTGTCCTTTCCTTTTTCAGGTTTACTTCGAGCGTTTCCTTTCCCTCCTTTGGGATGAATAACGCACGGTGGCGACTCTTCTGTCATTTTCTTTCGTCGGTTGTTTTTTCGCGCACTGTATTTTTCAGGTTGCGACAGCTGGCGACTCTGCTGGGGACACTAAGAAGTTGACCTCTTGCTGGTCCATCTTCCCTAAGCGAGTCCCTCCTAGCTTGTGTGATTTCTTGTTTATTGGGTGTTCATGCTTTTGTACAGTTATTTATTTACCTGCCTTATCTTATTGCATTGTGTACATATGATTGTCGTATCTGCTGTTTCTGTTTGTTGGGATAGGATGTTCTATGAGAGATAAGCCCATTACCCAGGCTTGAGTGTACACACAGGTTTTAGAGTGGATAATCATGAGGCTTGCGTGGCGTGTTGCTATGTTAAGTCGTTCGTGAAGAACCACACCCAGACGAGGTTTCTTTTGGATATATTATGTCTTACGGGTGTTCCGTAACGGCAGGATGTTCCTCTAGAAATCGTCGACTCTGGTGACCATTTCCCGAGAACTCAGTCGAGGCCTCTCCTCCGAGATGTGATTATGTTAGCTCTGGTGGGCGCATTCTCGCTACTCAATCCGAGGACCCCGAGACTGGGAACTTGCTATTAGGATGTCCTGTTGAGGGGAGTCAACGGAGGTCTTTTGTCCCGTAATAATACCAAACCTTCGGTGGTAAACGTATTATTCGCGACTGAAGAGCTGAAGCTGACAAACTTCTGTTCTTAGAACCTACTAGTGAGGGGAGGGCTAAATTCAGGAAACCTTAACCTCCAACTAACCCGGTTTTCTGGAGCAGAGTTTTGGTCTTGTATTATATTCCTCAGTGAATTTCTCTCCAGGCAGTGCAACCTGACAGATGTTCAAGCGGATCCATCAATTCTGGTTGACATGCCTTTGCATTGCATAACATCATCTGCATATTTGCATCCAACATCTCATGCTTATTCATTTGCAGGGTATTCCCTTTCAAAACGGGGGTGCCTTAAAACTGAACAAGCAGTGCATCACATACCATGCATATTAACCCTTGTCTGTTTTGCAGGTGTCACCACAGTGTCTAATGTTTGTTCCCTGTATCAGGCAGTTATTGGTCCCAAGCGAGTCCACAGGTACCCGACAAAGGAAAATCGTCCACAGCTAGCGATGGACCAAGTACAGAAAGAGCTGGCTGATATGCGTGAAAGGATGGATCAGTTCATGACATTGATGACTGGCATGGCAGAAGGCCAGGAAAAGCTGAGGGAATTGGTTGAGCAACCGAGACCCAATCCGGAGGTGGAGATACCAAATGTTGAGGGAAACCCTGGTAACCCTGGGAACGCTGATAACCCTGTGAACACTGGTAACGCGGGTAACGCAAATGCTGATGGAAACCCGAGTAATGTTGGCAACACAGGGAATGTTGGAAATGGTATTGGCAGAAGGTACAATGTGAATCAAGGAATTCAGATTAACGGGCGCCCCGTTACTGAAGATTATCAGTATGATCAATTTTCTTAGCACGACGAGGCCCTCGAGACCACTCACCGTATGGATGAGCTTGCTGAGAAACTCAAATCTTTGGAGTCTCAAAATTCCTTAGGTTTTGATGTCACAAATCTTGGTCTGGTTCAGGGAGTAAGGATCCCTCACAAGTTCAAACCCCCTACTTTTGAGAAATACAACGGGGCTTCTTGCCCACGCACTCATCTCCAATCTTATCTGGGAAGGTTGGGAGCTCACACGGAAGATGAAAAGCTGTGGATGTACTATTTTGAAGACAGCCTAACTGGAGCTTCTCGTGAATGGTATTCTCATTTGTCTCGTACTACCATCAAGAGCTGGAAAGACTTGGCAGAGGCTTTTGTCAAGCAATATCAATACAACTTGGACATGGCTCCGAATCGGACCTTGTTGCAAGGTATGTCTCAGACTGCCAAGGAAACCTTTAGAGAGTATGCTCAGCGTTGGAGACAGATTGCTGCGTCCGTCCAACCCCCTATGTCTGAAAGGGAGATGGCGGACATGTTCATGAACACTCTTCAAGGCAATTATATTGAGAGATTGGCTGCTTGCCCGTCAATCAGCTTTGCAGAGATAGTAATTGCTGGAGAAAGAATCGAGAGCCTGTTGAAGATGGGCCGAATTTAAGACAATAGTGCTTCCAACTCATCAGGTCCCAAGAGACCGTTTGCTGGTAACGGTCAGCGAAGAAAAGAAGGCGAGGAAAGCGTTGTGTATGCCGGCAGAGGCAGGAATAGAGGACGCCCTAATTATTATCAAGATCAAGTGGTCGTAGTCACTATTCCAACACTTGTTCCTCAACCGCAATATCATCCGCAACAACAACCCAGGTACAACAATCAACAACAAGGAGGTAATCCGGGTCAGCAGAGACACTATCAACAACGTCCAAGGCAGACGGACCGGGTCATCGAGCCAACCCCAATGCCTTATTCAGTATTACTTCCCAAGCTGATTGACATGAATCTGGTTACATTGAGAACTCTGGCCCCACCAATCGATCCTAATAATTTGCCTAGAGGTTATGATGTCAACGCCAGATGTGCTTTTCACTCCAACGCATCTGGCCATACTACAGATAATTGCAAGGCTCTCCAGTTAAAGGTACAAGATTTGAGAGATGCCCAGGCTATCAATTTTGCTCCGGTGCCTAATGTTATCCAGAACCCGATGCCGGCTCACGACAGGCAGAGGATTAATGCTGTTGATAGTGGGGAAACTTTGAATTTGGTTTCTGATGTGACTAAGGTGAAGACTTCGCTATCGGTGGTTAAAGACCGACTTCTAAAAGGACAGATTTTCCCGGGCTGTGGGGAAGAATGCAGAAATTGTCAAGCTGCCGAAAACGGATGTGATAGTTTGAGAAGGGGTATTCAGCAACTGATAGATGAAGGTTGTCTTCAGTTCGATCAGGCCCGTCCAGTGAAGAATGATGTATCGACGGTGAAGTTTTATTTCACTCCTGAAGAAATATATGTTCCCGAGAGACTCGCTCCGACAATAATATATTTCCCAGAAAGTACAGAACCAGCAGCGGTGAACATCGAAAGTTCAGCACCAGTTGCAATTTACTCTGACAGCCCTCAACCGACTTTGGTTGGTCCGATCACCATCACAATACCAGGACCCGTTCCGTATGAGAAAGACAGTGCTATCCCGTGGCACTATGGGGCTGATATCTACTGCCAGGGGCAGAAAGTTAACGAAGAAGACATTGACATTGGTAGCTCCGCTATAGACAATGTTGGAGGGGTTGGTGGCTTCACTCGCAGTGGACGCCTATTTGCACCATCAACATTACGCGCGAATACTGAAGCCGAGGCAGCTGCCAAGGCTAAAGGGAAACAGATGGCCGCCGAAGAGGTTACTACTGAGGAAGATCCTCCTAAGACCGCATTCGAGAAGGAAGTGGATGAGTTTATGAGGATTATCAAGAAAAGTGACTACAAGGTAGTCGACCAGCTAAATCAGACACCCTCAAAGATCTCCACTCTCTCACTATTGATGTGCTCTGAGGCGCACAGAGCAGCCTTGTTGAAAGTACTGAATATGGCCTATGTTCCACCGGAGATAACTGTTAACCAGCTGGAGTCGGTAGTTTCCAATGTAAACGCTAGCCGAGGGCTAGGTTTCACCGATAATGACCTGACATCTGAGGGCAGGAATCACAACAAAGCGTTGCATACCACAATGGAGTGCAAAGGGATGATGCTTTCCCATGTTTTGGTTGATACAGGCTCTTCTCTGAATGTTCTTCCAAAGAAAGCCTTAACGAAGTTGGATTGCGATGACACCATCCTGAGGCCAAGTAACTTAGTTGTGAGGGCTTTTGATGGCTCTAAGAGAGCTGTCTTTGGCGAAGTTGAGTTGCCAGTTAAGATTGGACCGCAGGTATTCAAGAGTACCTTTTATGTGATGGATATCCAGCCTGCCTATAGTTGTCTGCTAGGTCGGCCTTGGATTCATGTTGCCGGTGATGTTACTTCTACCCTCCACCAGAAGCTCAAATATGAACTAGAAGGTCAGGTCGTCACTGTCTGTGGTGAAGAGGATATTTTTGTATGTAGAGATGGACGGCGAGATGCACGAGATGCTGTGTCAGGGCTTCGAAGCCATAAACATCAATGAGGTCGCGCCCGAAGCTGTCTTTTCACCTGAGTTTGAGAAGGTCGGGACTTCTATCTCTTCATACAAGCAAGCTGTCGAAGTGGTTAAAGCTGGTAATGCCCAAGGCTGGGGCAAATTTATGGAGCCAGTCATCAAAGAATACAAGTTTGGATTGGGGTATGCTCCGGGATCTCAGAAGAATGAAACCGGTACTCTCTCCAGCGGGGGTTTTTGTTTCTCCCCACATCGTCAATGTTGCAGATGAAGACAAGGCTGACAGCGATTGTGACTTAGATAGCTGGATTCGCCCGTGTGTCCCGGGAGAAAAGCTCGACAATTGGTCGTCTGAAAAAACCGTCCGGGTTACTCTACTGAAAGAGTGATTTTTATTGTTTTCCTTTATTACATGCATAATAAAGTCTTACACTTTGCCCAAGGTGTAACGGCTTATTTGTAGGGCCATCCATTTAGTTACATTTCACAATTATTTTTATCATCAATAAAGGACGGCTTTTGCAAACAATTTTGTGTTCTCTTTCTTTCAGTTTTTTTACTTTTACAAAAAAAATGGCAATGTTTCTTTTTTCGTTTTTTCTTTCTTTCCGAAAAAAAATCTCTCATTCTAAGGTAAAGCATGATCCTCCATCATGCAGAGCTGACCACCCGGATCTCACTACTAACGACACTGCTATGGCCAAGTATGACTTCGACAATCCTATCTATTAAGCCGAAGAAGGGGTTGAGGAAGATTGTGAATTGCCTGAAGGGTTAGCCAGATTGTTGAAACAGGAGGACCGAGCTATTACACCTTATCAGGAGGTGATTGAGACCGTCAACATCGGTACCGCAGACGACAAGAAAGAGATCAAGATCGGGGCAAGTCTACAGGCCGAGAGGAAATACCGTTGATCATGTACTTGACTGTGTTAGAAAGGTCAATGGGTTGTGTGCTCGGTCAACATGACGAGTCAGGTCGAAAAGAGCATGCAATATACTACCTTAGCAAAAGTTTACCGACTGTGAACAAAGATACTCATTGCTCGAGGAAACTTGTCGCGCTTTGGCATGGGCTGCTCGCCGACTAAGACAGTATATGTTGACTCACACGACTCTATTGATATCAAAAATGGATCCAGTCAAGTATATTTTTGAAAAGCCAGCACTTACCGGAAAGGTTACTAGGTGACAAATGATACTGACAGAGTATGACATCCAATACACTTCCCAAAAAGCCATCAAGGGAAGTGTCTTGTCAGACTATCTTGCAGAGCAACCGATTGATGATTACCAACCTATGAGGTTTGACTTTCCTGATGAGGACATCATGTTTCTCAAATCGAAAGATTGTGAGGAACCACTCCCGGAGGAGGGGCCTGACCCTGAATCCAAATGGGTTATGATGTTTGATGGGGCGGTCCACATCAATGGTCGCGGAGTTGGTGTAGTGTTGATCACATCGGAAGGGGGTTCATATGCCATTTGGTGCCAGAATAACTTTTCCCTGCACCAACAATGAAGCCGAATACGAAGCTTGTATCCTAAGACTTGAGGAAGCCATCAATATACAGATTAAAACCCTGGATGTATACGGGGATTCAGCTTTGGTCATCAATCAAACCAACGGGAAATGGTGCTATGCTGGAACTACGTACCCAGAATTGACGTATCTCGGTCAGAGACGAATGAAGAAAGCATTTGGTCAGAAAGTGCGCCCTCGGGGGTATCAAGTCGGTGAATTGGTACTCAAAAGAATTCTTCCTCCCAACACAGATCACAGGGGAAAATGGACACCGAACAACGAGGGTCCATACGTGGTTAAAAGAGTTTTCTCTGGCGGAGCTCTGATGCTAACAACCATGGATGGCGAAGACTTCCCGTCCCCTGTCAACTCAGACGCAGTTAAAAAATACTTCGCATAAAATAGACCCGCTGGACGATAAAAAGAATAGTCCAGGCAAAAAAAGGGCATCCCGACGAACCAAAAAAAAAGAATAAAGAGGTTCGGGCAAAAATTAGGGATATAAAAAAGAGTACACCCGGTGAGTCGAAAACCCAAAAGGGCGGCTCAGGCAAAAATGGGTATCCCGGTGGATTGAAAACCCGAAAAGGGGGCGATCCAGGCAAAAGTTAGGGAATAAGCGAATGACTGTGATCTGAGTTCATCAGTGTTATATCACCGTTTCATTCAATCCGGTAATCTTCGAAGGTTAAAGATCGACTAATCATCCACTTCAGAAAGCAAGATGAGCAGAGCGTCTTGAGGACATACGAGCCATAGCAGAGTCGAAACTCGGTGGGACCCCGTATCCCCATTGCCATTAGGATAGTTCTCTTTTTATAGCGATCACCTCTTTTCAGGGATCAGCTTCCTGATACCCTCGCCTATTCCTGGCACAAATTTTCTCCCCAGTAAGAGTCGAATAATTCACTTAAAGAGCCTCTTTATTTTTCATTTATCAATTTGTTTGCAAAAATGTCCGAATTTTTGATAAAACATATTGCATATGAACATAATGGTGGCTTTTGCAGATGATTTGCACAGGAAAACATTTAAAATTGCTTTGAATGTGCTTAATCCCGGACGGTGAATTCAAACCGAGTAATTCCCCCGAGGCATACGTGTATTTTTGGTTGCAGGTCACAGGAACCAGATGCCAAGTCATGAATCCTCATCCCCAAGCGGTTGACAAAGTCTCTCCTCAGCAGAGCATGTTCCTCAGCAGAGCATGTTCCCCAACAGAGTTGACAGTATCCAGACTGTCTAGCCCCAGTAGAGTTGACAGTATCCAGATTGTATATCCCCATCGGAGTTGACAGTGCTAGACTGTATCTTCCCGGCAACAGCGAAGTGGTTGCATACCCAACGGACAAGAGGGTGGTGTTCCCAGTGTTCATCTCATCCCCAGCAGATTATTTTTAACAGATTTGTTAATCCCCAGCTTGAGGGCGATTAGCAAGTTCATATCCCCAGCAAAGGTCGTTTCCTACGACATTTCCCCAGGAAGTGTTTTCCCCACAGACTCTCCTCACAGAGCCTCGCCGAACAAAGTTCCCATAGTTGATACTCCCCCCGCAAGGTCAACTTTTCAAGCAGCCAATTTATTTTTGGTGGCTCATTGGTCCCGGCAGACGGATCATTCCCCACAGAGTATTCAAGGATTGATACAGCGATCTGTTCCCTACCGGAGTTTGCTTCCCCAAGCAGATTTCTTTTTTATACCATGCATAACATTTGCATTTGCATGCATATCATATCAAGCATACACATAAGCTGATAAATAGGTTCTTCCAAGCAGACTGAAGAATTACTTTACAACCAAGGTCATGAGATCCAGCCAGAGGATCAAGCGTGAGTGATCCAGCCTGAGGGTCGTTTTGAAGATTCAACCTGAGAATCGTGTTCCAGTGATCCAGCCCGAGGGTCATTTCGAAGATTCAGCCTGAGAATCGTTTTCCAGTGATCCAGCCTGAGGGTCATTTCGAAGATTCAGCCTGAGAATCGTTTTCCAGTGATCCGGCCTGAGGTTCATTTTGAAGATTCAGCCTGAGAATCGTGTTCCAGTGATCCAGCCTGAGGGTCATTTCGAAGATTCAGCCTGAGAATCGTGTTCCAGTGATCCAGCCTGAGGGTCATTTCGAAGATTCAGCCTGAGAATCGTGTTCCAGTAAGCCAGCCTAAGGCTCAATTTGAAGATTCCCCAGTGAAGTCGCCTACAAGCTTTATTTCCCCAGCGAGCCCAAGTCTAATTGAGGAGTCATTACAACATGTTCTAGCCCAAAGAATATGTACGAAGCCCAAAAGTGGAATATTCTCGAAGTTGCATATCTAATATGAAGGTTGGGTGTAGATTTCAAAAGAGGGTCAACCAGCGCATGCCTCAGATGCGGGATCCTAATGATGGGAATTTATCATCAAAACAATCCAGATCTAGCCAGAAGATCGAAGTAGATTCAGCCAGAGAATCGAAACAAAGAAGATCTAGCCAGAAGATCGAAAATCACAACAATTCAGATCTAGCCAGAAGATCGAAGTAGATTCAGCCAGAGAATCAAAGGAAATAGATTCAGCCAGAGAATCGAAACAATTCAGATCTAGCCAGAAGATCGAAGTAGATTCAGCCAGAGAATCAAAGGAAATAGATTCAGCCAGAGAATCGAAGCGAAGGAGATCTAGCCAGAAGATCGAAGAAGATCTAGCCAGAAGATCAAAATCGTATCCAGCCCGAGGATCAAAATCAATATCTAACCAGAGGACTAAATTGAGTATAGGTTCGGCCAGAGGATCGAAACTCCAGATTAAGCCAGAAGACTGATTCAGATCCAGCCAGAGGATCGGAAGAAAAATAAACAGCGCGGTGTATTTCCGCGTTTTTGTGGTGTTCTCGGAGCGCAAATTTTCGGTCTGTCTTTGGTATTCAATCACAGCTCACCCTGTTTGTCTGATAAGTTGTTCGCTTTCATCCTACTCGGGTTAGCTGATGATTGAATAGGGGCAACTGTAACACCCCAAAATTTGCCCTCCTCATTCATGCATTCATTTAGCATTTCATATTGCATTTCATCATGTCAATCAGAATTAGATCCAAGAAACTTTAAAAAAAAAAAAAACGAAAAAAAAAACGAAAAGGAGGCATTTGTTTTCTTTTGTTTATTTACTTCTGAGCCCCTTGTTGGCACATTTACTTTATACATGTTTGTTTTGTATGTGTTCGTATCCCTGCAGGTAGCGCGGTTCCTTCGTCAAGGACTGCCTTTTTTTCCCTTGAGCATCCCAAACCCTAAAACCCAAAGCAACACGTTAACTCCTTCTACTACAGGCGAGTAAGTCTCCAAAGGTCGAGCATCCGGTAGATTGCGTAGTGACGTCGTTCGTCCAAAACCCAACCCATAACCCCATAGTTAGCCGAACTACGTTTTGCTCTGATTCTCAGGCCAGATGAGATACGTAGGCATAAGACGCGATGTCTTAACGAGCACACATCCCCCTAACCCCTAGGTAGCCGAGCTACGAAGACTCTGATTCTCATATTCAGATGAGATACGTATGCAGTGGATGCGACATCCGCGCGAGTCATTTTCATTTAACCTTTTTTTTTGTAAATAACACATTAGATAAACCCACACCCTTTAGACAAGAACTACAAAAGTGGATCCCGTAGAGTACTACGAATGCGTAGGGGTGCTAATACCTTCCATTCGCATAACCGACTCCCGAACCCAAGATTTGGTTGCAAGACCCCGTCTTGTCCTTTCCTTTTTCAGGTTTACTTCGAGCGTTTCCTTTCCCTCCTTTGGGATGAATAACGCACGGTGGCGACTCTTCTGTCATTTTCTTTCGCCGGTTGTTTATTCGCGCACTGTATTTTTCAGGTTGCGACAGTGTCTAAGTGGATTGAAGCTATAGCTGCACCCACCAACAACACTAGGGTAGTAATCAAACTATTTAAAAACTATATATTCCCTAGATTTGGAACACCACGTTTAGTTATAAGCGATGGAGGATCACACTTTATATCGAGAATATTTGACAAACTTTTAAGAAAATATGGAGTTAAACATAGAGTAGCAACACCATACCACCCACAGACTAGTGACCAAGTAGAAGTATCTAATAGGGAGATAAAACATATCCTAGAGAAAACTGTTTCTATTTCTAGGAGAGACTGGTCTCAGAAGCTTCAAGAAGCATTATGGGCCTATATAACCGCTTTCAAAACCCCTATAGGAACTACTCCTTATCAACTAGTTTATGGAAAATCCTGTCACTTACCGTTCGAGTTAGAGCATAAGGCCTATTGGGCCATTAAAACTTTGAATTTAGACTACCTAGCCGCTGGAGAAAAGTGTACCCTAGACATTCATAAATTAGAAGAACTTAGGCAATCGACCTACGAGAATGCAAAAATATATAAAGAGAGGACAAAAGCCTATCATGACAAAAGAATAGTAAAGAAAAACTTCAATATAGGCGATTTTGTTCTCCTTTTCAACACTAGGTTACGACTCTTCCCTGGAAAGCTACGTTCAAGATGGACTGGTCCTTTCGAAGTATCCAAGATTCTGAGATCCGGAGCCGTAGAAATCAAGAACGAAACCTGTAGTTCATTCATTGTAAATGGACAAAGACTGAAGCTCTACGAAGGAGGAGACATTCCAGCATACTACTCAAGCCACACCCTGATTGATCCACCAATTCCTACAACTACAGGTGTATAAATTCTAATTGTCAAGCTAATGACATTAAACAAGCGCTGCGTGGGAGGCAACCCATAGTTTTTCTTTCATTTTACTTTTTCGCATTTATTTAATTTAATTTTTTATTTTATTTTATCATATTTGGCATTGAGACTAAAATTTGAATGGTTTGCACTTTCAGGATCACTTTCTTAACTTTTACAGGATGTAGGATTTCGATGACATGCACGTGGCCTATAGAGATAATGCTCAGAGGGAGCGCTACATTGCTCTGTATCAGCGCCCTATGGCACCCACACGTTATCCTGATCAACACTGTATGGAGGCACTGGGTATCAAGCCGAGTACCCGATCCCGTCGTCCACCTCAGGATGGCGAGGGCACTAGTGGTCAGCAATAGGTTGTCAGGTAACTCTTCCCTTATCTTATTTCGAAACATTGGGGACAATGTTCGATTTAAGTGTGGGAGGAGACTCTATCATCTTTTCTTTATTGTTTTTCTCGTTTTCCCTTTATCACTTTTTCTTTGCTGTTTTTAGTTTGTTTCTATTTCCTTTAAGTTGTTTATTTTGCTTTTTAGTATAATGCATGAGTCTGACGAGTCACCAAATACAGTAGATCTTTAGTACAATCCTACTTCCCCATACCTTTAGCCCCACCGAAATTTTTTTGCAAAAGAAAATAGTGTTATTCCGAAAGTTTTCAGGTTTTAAAGACATGTTTTGAGTAAGGATGCGGTGACTTGGGAGAACTTTGCGAAACATCAGTATCTGTTCTAGCACCATAAGCTTCGTAAATATAGGAATCATTCCCGAAACCCCATATACCATGGCCTTAATCATCATTTCCGTATAAGTCCTTAGTAGTTTATCTCAGCAGTCAGCTCCGGCCTACGCATCCTCTACGTAGGGGACCGATGCAAATAAGTGAATGATCCAGAAAAACAAAAAAATAAAAGAAAGCAAAAAGGCAACTCCGGTATAGGTGACCCTCACAAAGTCATTTAAACCAAAGAATTGTAAAAATTTGCTAGAAAAAGAAAAAGAAAAAGAAAAAAGAAAAGAAAAACTTACCCATTGTTAGTTGGTTCAGAGGTATCTGGCACTGAACTCGGTAGGGCGGATTACGATCCGATCCCCCACAACTACAGTTGGGTCCAATAAAAGGGTTTACACATATTTATGTGCCAGAAAACCCATGCTCAGATCATAATCACTAACAAGCCACTCTACTATGAAGCATGTACGGATAACGGGCTCAATGTGATTGCGCCTGAATGAAAAGGACACAAAAGAGATGAAGAGGCAGGCCTAGGTATTGTTGGATAATATGGGTTGGTTAATATAGGAATGAAGTTTATGTCCGTATTTGCGGATTAGTGTTATCATGATACCCTTAGTTCACTCAGTTAGTACCTATCACTGCATCCCGACCTGAACTTAGAATTTTTACCTAAAACACTCGTTTACACAAATTTTCTTTTATGAGTTTTTCAATGTTTTGCTTGAGGACAAGCAAAGGTTTAAGTGTGGAAGAGTTTGATCACACTGAAATTTACCGTATTTTCGGCTCCGATTTCACATGCATTCTAGTTGTTTTATTGTCATTTTGTTGTGTTATTGCTATGTTTTCCTTTGTTTTCAGGTTTTTACTTTAATCGGAGCCCCGATCGAGAAAAGGAGCGAAAAAGAGCCAAAAACCCTAAAAATCAGCATTTTATACTTATGGCCTACCCCATGGCGGGCGCCATAGACCCTGCCATGACGTGTCCAAGCTCAACTTCCCTCAACTCCCACGTTCTCCACTACCTCCACTAAGGCGCTTCACTTTGGCCTTGTGGCGGGTGCCATGGCCTTGTGGCGGGCGCCACAAGAGGAAAATAGTTTCCCTCCCATTTTCAAGTTGAAGGGCATCCAAGTCATTTCCATCTTTTTACATGCTTATAAATAGAAACTCGAATTCACTTTTACAACCATCCAAACTTAGAGCAGAGGCAAACTCAGAAGCAACTTTGTTTCACTTAGGCATATATTCAGTATTTTATAGTGGTAATCGCTTCGCATTGGAGTGTTACCACAATTGTGTAATGAAGTCTGTGATAGAGTCTGTAATCGAGTTTGGAGCACTTTGGAAGGAAGTTAATCCTGCCGCCATTTTCATTTCCGCATTGCAATTTATTCAACCCTCCGATTGGAGCAGGTTTTTATTACTTGTCTTTATCTTATTTAATTTCCCGCACTCTCTTTATTTTGCTTATTTCCCGCACTCGCTTTACTTTCATTTATTTCCTCGCACTCGCTTTACTTTCATTTATTTTCTCGCACTCGCTTTACTTTATTTATTTCCTCACACTCGCTTTACTTTATTTATTTCTCGCACTCACTTTACTTTATTTATTTCTCGCACTCGCTTTACTTTATTTATTTCTCGCACTCGCACTACTTTTATTTACTTTCCTCACTCGCACTACTTTTATTTACTTTAATGCACTTTTACTTTACCATGTCTAACTAAATTTATAAGGTTAGAATGTAAGGATCGTAATTGAACCAGTAATCAGTACAATTGTTCGTAGAAGCACTTAAGGGCTATTTTAACTTTCAACTTAAGTTTTCCCGCACTTCAATTCCGTTGGGTAAGATCGAAAGCCGTCCAACGTCTTTTTAAACTTAATTGTTTTTAAGTATTTCAAAAACAGCGAAAGCGCTTTGTTTAGTTCATTAGGAGATTTTAACATTAAGAAGAAAAGAGATTTTAAAACTATTTTCGGACGCGTTTATAAGTTTAGAGTCTAGTTCGTGAGAACCTCTTTTGGTTAAGAAATCCAGGTTATAATACTTTTCTACTTAGTCAAGATACTATATTTCTTAAAAATAGGTTTACTACTCTAACGCAATGCGCGCCTTTTTATAAGTGACAATAAGAGGGTTTGATTAGGGAGTACAACTCGGTTCTGAATACGCGAAAGCGACAGTTCCTGTTAAATTAGTTCTTTTCAAAGTAGGAAACATTGCTCATAAGTAGTTCTACTAGCAAGTACTTGGATTATCAATTGATTACTTGAATTATATTCGACCCTGTCTTTATTAATTAAATCTATTTCAATACTTTACTTTTCATTGCACACTACAAAAACACCTATTTTGATTGCCTTTGATAAACACCATAACAACAGATAACGATAGATTGACACTTGGTCTCTGTGGATTCGACAATCTTTTATATTACTCTGACGCGTTCGTATACTTGTAAAAACCACGCATCAACTAGCTAAATGAATAATGCGTTTAGACTAATGGTCCATTCTTCACACACTAGCACATCATTCCAATAAATGTTTTTTTTCCAAAACCTGTATGTACATCTCATTAAAATTACCACTGATTAAATAAACAATTTTAATTGCAAGTAAGTACTTGACATCAAGGAACTTCAAAGAAGAAATCATAGAGGAACTTGATCATTCGTCAGTGCTGACCCGAAGCAATACCACATCCTAACCCTATGGAACAGGGGAATTTCATCCATTGACTATGTTAACCAAAGAACTAGTTAGAATAAAAGAAAAATCTTCAAGCATCAGTTGAGCATGGAGGCAAATCATCTCCAAATATTCAGTTCATCTAGGGCAATCCCTTCAAAAGCTCAATCAGGGGCAAACTACTCAAAGATTCATACACTGGGAAAATTTGGTTCATTCCATGGTATAATCATTCTTAGGGTTTCCTTTCAAAGGAAATTTCCTTCAAAGACCCTACAGACTGGGGAAGACAAGTTCCAAAGAGCCTTGGGGAAGATCAAGAGCATAATCATCATGCATTGATTATGTCGCTACACTAATTAAATCATTGGCAATCCATCAAGGCATATTGGGCAAAGAAGTTAAGGTTCTCTCAAGAATAAACATACAGTCTATCAACAAAGGATTAAACATGGGGCACCAAGAGCATCCATATTTATCCTTCAATCATCACATCATTAAATACCAAGTGTCGAGAAGTCAAAATCTTTTACCAACCAAAAGTCCAATCCATATTGGCAACTACCAAAAATAAAAGTCTATTTTACTGGAATCTTCATAAATTAAAATCCAATCAACATTGGTATCCAAAAATCAATCACCTGCTTGCATTCCCACATGCATTATACACAACATCGCACACATAACTTTCCTGCCAAATCAGGAAGTTGTATATCCAAAAGCTTTCTCGCAAAAATGAGAAATTTTCATTAACATGCACCATATGCATACATAACTTAATAATTCCTTTTCATCAACCCTTTGATGAGGACATAACCTGATTTTTCTTTTCTATCTGCCCTCTAATGACGACAATTGTTTCCATTAGATCTCTGATGATGACATTTTACAACAAATTCTTTCCCACCAACCCTTTGGTGATGACATTCCTTAACTCTTTCCGTCAACCCTTTGACTACGTCACTCCAGAGTGAAATATATTTTTGTCAACCCTTTGACGATGACATATTCTTTTCTACCAACCCTTTGGTGATGCCATCATTTACTTCTTTTCATCAACCCTTTGACGATGACATATTCTTTTCCATCATCCCTCTGATGATGAAAATCTTTTCCATCAACCCTTTGATGATGTCACGCCACAATGAAGCCATTTCCGTCGACCCTTTAACAATGGCAAATTCTTTTCTACCAACCCTTTGGTGATGGCATCCTTTAATTATTTTTGTCAACCCTTTGACGATGAGAAATTCTTTTCCATCAACCATTTGATGACAACATTCACTATATTCCAACAACCCTTTGATGACGATATTCCACAATAATCTCTCATTGGAAACAAAAATAAAAAACTCTACAAAAATCCAATTACCCAATTGCATTCCCACATGCATCACATACATTAGTTTATGCATAATTTTCCTGCCAAAATGATAAGATTCAAAAACACAATCATATCAATCACCAACATATCTATGCATAGCCTTATACAAAATAAAATAAAAAATTCGCATTCCTACATGCACGTTTAAAAATCCCCAACAATTGCATACTTGTATACATCTCATACATCATTCCATGCATGGTACTTCTACCCATTATACAAAACAACATGCATAAATGCAATTCAGGATCCATAGTCAATCAGGTGTATCCCTATCTGTCCTCTTTCAAAGACAATTGTATTTCTTTGGATAAAGTTATTACCCTGTATTTTGTTCATGGAACTATTTCCCAGCAAGTCATTCTTCAACTTTATGGTTGATAATGATATTCCCTAGCGTCTTTGCTTTGTTGATCCCCAAGCAGAGGTTACCCTAAAAAGTCTCTTATGAGTTTTTCCCTTGCAGAGCTTTGCCAGTAAATCTCCTCCAAATGGAGTCCTTTCTGAACTATTTCCCCCAACAAATAAATGTTTGAGATACTGCTTTATTGATTCGAAGAATCTCATCTGTTGTTTGAGATATTGCTCCGTTAATTCGGAGAATCTCATCTGTTATTTGAGATATTGCTTCATTGATTTGGAGAATCTCATCTGTTGTTTGAGATACTGCTTTATTGATTCAGAGAACCTGATCTGTTGTTTAAGATATCGCTTCATTGATTCGGAGAATCTCATCTATTGTTCGAGATACTGCTTCATTGATTCGAAGAAACTCATTTATTGTTTAAGATATTGCTCTAGTATCCTCGAAGAATCTTAAGATATGATTGAGGTATCATTCCATTGTTGGAATATCTCGATTATATCATATAAGGTACTACTTCGTGGATTCATAGAATCGCATTGGCTCTTGTTTGAGATACTTCTCTAGTATCCTTGGAGAATCTTATATATGATTGGTATTTCATTCCATCTTTGAAAAGTCTCGATTATATCATAAAAGGTTATGCTCTATCGATTATCAAAGAGTCTTGATTGTTTCATTTACCTTCTAATGACTATTTCACTATATTTCTCACTGCATTTTCTTTCTACATTTCATCCCTGCATCTCGAAGGACAAAATTTGGGGTCTTTTCGTATTTAATTATCTTCCACCATGAATGTACGAAGACCTTTGTCATTCATACCTTCTGGTTTAAGGTAATTAAATAGGGGCAACTGTCATACCCCAATTTTGTTCAGGCATTTTAAACTCATCTGATACGAGTTCATTTGTCCAATTTTACATTTTTAGCCATATGCATTTTTATCATCAAATAAAGTCACCATAATTATTCATATATGCATATATAATAAAAAAAGTCAACATTTTACATATTGAAGAAATTGACTAAAATTGCATTTTTTGGTTATGTATTTTGAAAAAAATAAATTCATGATCATTTGATTTATCATCAAAATATCCATTTGAATTTTATTAATCATTTTCCTGCATCATAAAATAAAAATCAATGTTTCTAAAAGGTCCAAAATATCTCTCATTTATTGCTACATTATTCCATGCATATATTACATTATTATTCCATGCATATATTACATGATTATTCACTATGTTGGTTCTAAGTGTTGGCAGCAATTTTGGTAAAACAAAGAGTGTTCACAAGATGTTGTATGTGATGTCTTAACATAAGATATCTATGTACCTACTGGAGTTTAAATGGAAAAACATAATTATGCAGGATTATTTCAGGATGTCATACACGATGTCATGACATCTGATATTATGTACCTTCTGGAAATTATAAAAGGAATTATGCAATTATGCAGGATTGTTCCAGGATGTCAGACCCAATGTCATGACATCCTGTACACAGAACATTCAAGGTGAATGTTATGTGTTATGTGATTGCGCATTTAATGGCAATCTATGTATGATTGAAGATCTGATTTGCAGGCGCATTCAATCATTGATTACAACCTGATTTACTTATTTTCCAAGGAGATCTAACCAGCTGTTATGAGAAGATTTAATTGGAAAATAGTTTTAGGGTTTTCAAGATGTCCAAGCCAGCTGAATGCTTCTATAAATAGGACTTGGAAAACCTGATTTGATACACAACCAATACAGAGCGAAATATTGAGAGAGAATTAGGGTTTGTGTCTTGTTTAGTCGTGAGACTTGTAAGCTATTTAATTCATCCATAGATGATTGAATTGGTCTGATTTGTGGTTGTAATTTGTCACTCTAAGCTTGTAAGCAAGAGTGTGTGTCTACTTGATCAAAGCTGTGAAGCAAGATCAAGTGTGTGTCTACTTGATCAAAGTTGTTAAGCAAGATCAAGTGTGTGTCTACTTGATTGAAACTGTGAAGTAAAATCAAGTGCGTGTTATTGAAAAGTGTCTTCTTTTCACAAGGAATTGTTGTTTAAAATCACAGGTGTGATTGAGGGGGAGTGAGTGGGTTCTCATATCTAAGAGTGCTTAGGTAGAAATTGCACGGGTAGAGATTAGGTGAGAAAAACTATAAGTTGTTGAAGTGTACAGAGAGTCTTTGAACTGATTCTATTTAGTGGATTTCCTTCCTGGCTTGGTAGCCCCTAGACGTAGGTGAGTTGCACCGAACTGGGTTAACAATTGCTTGTGTCTTTTGCATTACCACTCTTTATCTTTATCCTGTTTGTGTTACTAGGATATTAGTATCGTGACATTACCTTCGACATCTCATATCTGATACTAGAATTTCAATTGGTATCAGAGCAGACATCCTACTCTGGTTTTGGGTGAGATCTAGGGACAATACTTTCTGGTACTATGGAGGGAGATGGAGGATCTGTTCACAGGCCATCAATTTTGGATGGATCTAACTATGACTATTGGAAACCTCGAATGGTAGCTTTCTTAAAATCTCTGCATAATAAGGCTTGGAAGGCTGTGTTAACAGGCTGGGTACATCCAGTAATTACTAAGGAAGGAGACGCCACAACTGACAAGAAGCCTGAAGAACAATGGTCCAAGGAAAAGGATGATCTAGCCCTTGGAAATTCTAAAGCATTGAATTCCATATTCAATGGAGTAGACAAGAATATTTTCAGGTTGGTAAACAACTGTGAGGTGGCTAAAGATGCTTGGGACATTCTCAAAACCACTCATGAAGGCACCTCTAGAGTTAAAATGTCTAGACTACAGCTGCTCACCTCCAAGTTTGAAAATTTAAGGATGAAAGAAGATGAAAATACTCATGAATTTCATATGAGTATTCTTGAAATTTCCAATGCCTCAGGAGCCCTGGGCGAGAAGATGTCAGATGAAAAATTGGTAAGAAAAATACTCAGGTCACTCCCTAAGAGATTTGCTATGAAAGTGACAGCCATTGAAGAGTCTCAAGACATCTCCAACATGAGAGTTGATGAGCTAATTGGTTCCCTTCAAACATTTGAGATGGGAATGAGTGATGGATCTGAAAGGAAAACCAAAAGCATAGCCTTCATGTCAAACACAGAGGAGGAAGATAGTCAGGATGTTGATGAGGATCTAGCAAATGATGTAGCAATGCTAGGAAGACAGTTCAACAGACTGTTGAAAAAGATGGATGTAAGATCTAAGGCTAATGTCAAGAACATCTCATCTGACATCAGTAAATCCAACAATACTGGAAGAAGAACAAGGTCTGATGATAAGACCAAAGAAGGAAAAGAAGTATAGTGCTATGAATGTGATGGGTATGGATACATTAGAACTGAATGTGGAACCTACCTCAAGAGGCATAAGATGAGTCTTGCTGCCACCTGGTCTGATGAGAGTGAAACAGAGGAAGCTGCAAATCTTGTGACTGCATTGACAGGAAGATGAGGTTCTGATGAAGAATCAAGTGATGATGAAGTAACCTTTGAAGAGCTAGCCAATACTTACAGAAAGCTGTGTCACAAAAGTGCAGAGTTGTGTAAATAGGTTGAAAGCCAGAAGAAGGTAATAACTCAACTTGAGAATGAGAAGGAAGAAAACTTGGAATCCATCTCCAAATTAAAAACAGAAGCAGTGGTTCTGAATGCCAAGCTAGATGAAAGTCAACAAGTTGAGAGCGAGAAGAAAATGATAGTACAGCTGGAGAATGAGAAGGCAGAACATGTGAAAACCATCTCCAAATTAAGAAATGAACCTATGTTCTTGAATTCTAAACTAGAAGATATGACCAAGTATGTTAGAATGTTAAACAATGGATCTGACTCCTTAGACAAGATTCTCCAAACTGGACAAATAACAGGAGACAAATCTGGCATTGGGTATAATGAATCTAGGGCTGAGTGCAGTTACACTGGTTACAAACCTAAATCCAAACCTAAGTGCAGCCATATTAAAAGCAAACCTGAGATGTCACATCATATGTCACAACATCAGAAGGGACGATAGCAGAAAGGGAAACACCAAAGATGGAGATGCCATTACTGTGGAAAATTTGGCCACCTGAAGTCCTTCTGCTATAAGCTATATGGTTATCCTAGCCCTGTTCATCATCAGACTCACTACCAACCAAGACCCAAATATCACAGGCTTGTCAACAAGAAGAAATGGGTTCCTAAGACTAATTTTACAAGTCTAATAGCTCACACTCCCTTCAGAGTTTCAGCCAAAGAAGATTGGTATTTTGACAGTGGGTGCTCTAGACACATGACTGGAAACAAAGACCTGCTAACTGGGCTTCATCCTCATGCCATAAGCTATGTGACTTTTGGTGATGGAGCAAAGGGGGAAATCAATGAGATAGGTAAGCTTGATTTCCCTGGAGTTCCTAAACTTGACAAGGTCCTACTTGTTAAAGGCTTGACTGCAAATCTAATAAGCATCAGTCAACTATGTAACCAAGGTCTAAATGTTAACTTCACTAAAACTGAATGTCTGATTACCAACAAAGAAAGTGAAGTGATCATGAAAGGAGTCAGGACCAAAGACAACTGTTATATATGGAGCTCTCAAATTGGTTACTCCTCAAAGTGTACCTTAGAGAAAGGGATGAAGATGATTAGATCTGCTAGAGGAACTCCCAAATTGAAAGTCTGTGGGAAATGTCAGACAAGGATGTCACACCAAAAACTCAGACTTGACATCACATCCAAAGGAGAAAAGGTCATGGTGGCTCAAACAGATAGGAGGTTAGATCAGATGGTTGAACATGTTGCTAGTCATATGTAGTCTGAAGTTGGAAAGAACCTTGTTGGACTTGAGCTACAAGTCAAACAGATGGAAGGGTCTATGTGTCTATCTCAAAGCAAATTTTCCAAAACCAATGTGAAGAAGATTGGGATGGAGAGTGAAAGGACACATGTTCCTTTGAAAGATGAAAATGGTGTTTGTGCTATATATCAAAGTGAATATATAGCAGCTGGAAGTAGCTGCTCTCAACAGGGTTGGTTGAATTTTATGTTGACTGAACACAATGTCACACACGATGTCATGACATTGTACTATGACAACCCGAGTGCTACAACTATGTCCAAAAATCCTATTCAGCACAGCTGGACTAAGCACTTTGATTCTGGTCATCACTTCATTAGAGAATTTGTGGAAGACAAAATCACAACACTAAAGCATGAAATGCAATTAGCTGACAAATTTGCAAGGGTTTTGAATGATAATCGGTTTTTAAGAGGGAAATTAGGGATTTGGATTCTTGTGAAGTTATAGCAATTAAAATGGAGTGGAAAAGGTAATAAAAATGTTGTCTGCCCACTTAAAAGAAAGTGCCACATTTATGATGAATCATTACCTAGTATTGGAACTAGAATATATGCCATTTCCACATGCTACCTAAACACAACTATTTCCATCTTCATCCAACTTCTCAGAAAACCTCTGCTAGGGCAAAGAAATTATTTCCAAAAGTCCAACAAAATGTCACAACATCCCTCATCATCAGGATCAAAACCCACTCACAAAGGAAGAACTCCCTCAATGGAGTTTCTAGATGAAGATGTTCTAGAGGTTATTCCCCTCTCTGTTATTCCAGGTGACGTCCCTGACCCTTTTTCCACAGCTGGAAGTAACCAAGGTAACATTCCTGAAAAATCTCCTCATAAAGATGACATGCACTTCACTGATCGTACCATTAGAAACCTAGTTACTAGGATTCTGAATGAAGGGCATGCAGTCAAGGGTGTTTCTACCCCTCTGTCTAGAAGAGACCCCTCTCCTGAGGTGGAACCCCAAGCTGAGAAAGATAGTGATTCATCTAGATCAGAGAAGGAAGTGGCTGCTGAGGGATTATGTTCTCTACGTAAAACCTTGCCTAGTAAGAAACCAGCTGATGTGTCTCATGAAACTGCTGAGAATGTTATTGATCTGGAGGAAGAAAGTTCTGAGGAAGGAGATGAAACCTTGGTCCATCTTGTGAAACCAAGTGTAGCTAAGAAACTGAGGACCAAAAAAGTGAAGACTGTGGTTGAAATGAGGACAGCAAGAAGAGGGAAAAAGGTTGCTGGTGTGAGACCCTCAAAATCATGGAGTAAAGTTGAGGTTAGGAAGAGGAAGGTAAGAGAGAGTTCTGACTCTGAAGAGGATGTCGAAGACGATGTCCCAGACGTCTCCCCTGCTAAAAGGCAGGCTGTTAAAAAGTCCCCATCCAAAGTGGGAGTTGTGCACTTAAACAATATCTCTTTTCATCTAGAAGATGGTGCTGCCAAATGGAAGTTTGTCATTCAGAGGAGGGTAGCTGTTGAAAGGGAGTTGGGAAAGGAGGTTGTTAAGGTGAAGGAAGTCATGGAATTAATTAAGGCTATTGGTCTTATGAAAACTGTTTTTGGTTTACCCCAATGTTATGAGGGGTTAGTAAAAGAATTTGTTGTGAATATCCCTGAGAATATTTCTAAAAAGAGCAGCAGGGAATTCTGCAAGGTTTTTGTAAGAGGAAGATGTATGAGATTCTCCCCAACCATAATCAACAAGTTCCTAGGGAGAGGAACTGAAGGAGGTGTGGATTCAGAGTCTACAGACAATGAAGTCTGTAGGACTATTACAGCTGGCCAAGTGAAGGAGTGGCCTAGTAAGAATCACCTATCAGCTGGCAAGCTAACTGTCAAATATGCCATCTTACATAAGATTGATTCAGCCAACTGGGTGCCTACTAATCATATCTCAACCATCTCTATTGGACTTGGAAGAATCATTCATGCTATTGGAACCAGGATAAACTTTGACTTTGGAAGGTTTATGTTTGATCAAATTGTCAGACATGCCTCCACAAATGCAGTGAAGCTGCCCATAGCCTTTCCATCTATCATCTGTGGGATTATATTGAGCCAGCAACCAGGCATTCTCAATACAAGTGATATTCCTAGCAGAAGAAAGCCTCTATTATCCATTCACTACAAGCTGTTTGAAGGAAGTCATGTCAATGATGTTGTCATGATATCAGGAAGAAAGGAGCCTGCCTCTCAAGGTAGCTTAATTGATCAACTGAAGGAAACTTCTAAAGAACTGGATAATGGTATTAAGGTTGCCAAGGCAAGAAAAGAGGCTTTGGAGGTTCTTATTAGTGGCCTAGAGAAGGAAGAGATGGAGAAGGCTGGTGAGACCAAAGATTCAGATGCCAATACCTCAAGTGAGAGGTCCAATGCTCAATCTAGTGGTAGCTCTGATTCAGAAGGTGAAGATGATACTTCTTCCTCAGATTAAATGGTAATGGTTCCCCCTATTATGAAGGCTCTGTGTGCTGTGATGAAGACTGGGTTGGTTTGGCTGTTGTGTATGCTGTTATGAAGACTGGTTCCCCTGCTGTTTTGGCTACCTTGGATGCTAAAGAATTTGTTTTTTTTTCCAGTTTTAATGTGTGTAATTTGTGGCAGTCCTTACTGATGTCTTTATGTAATATTTGAGCTCTTAATGAGTTTCATGGATTTTTCATTATCACAGTTGTGTATAATGATGGTTTGTATTTCCTAACAATTATGTTTTAACATGTTATATGTTATGACATCTGTTGTGACATTCTCTGCTAGACTAATTGACATTTATTTTGTCTAATTGGTCACCTTTGGTCAATTTTGACTAAAAAGGGGGAGAAGTGTTGATGTGGAAGCAGTTAAAGTTGTGAGTTATGGAGCTGTGAGGAGATGTATGTGCTGGTATAGCTGAACAGATGGACAACTATTATTGAAGGAGATGTGCTTGTTGTTCTGTTTACAGATGTCAAAGGGGATGTCTGATGTGGAGCATAGGTGTTGATTATGGTGAGCAGTTAAATATGTGGAGCTGCGTGGAGATGTATGTGCTGGTGTAGCTGAACAGATGAACAACTATTTTTGAAGGAGATGTGTTTGTTGTAAGACAGAATGCTGTTCTGTTTACAGATGTCAAAGGGGATGTCTGATGTGGTGCACAGGTGATGTTATGTGGTTCACAGGTGATGTTAGAGCAGATGTCAGATCTGATTGTTACAGGTGTTGTGGTTACAGGTGTTGTTATTATTAAAGGAGATGTTTGTGTTGCACAGATTTAGGGGGAGAAGAAGTACCCTTGTGCATTTGTGTGTTTTACTAGTTCCTTCTATAACTAGTAATTCTGTGTTTGCTTCTGCTGCTGTTTAAATTGTTGTTTAACTGCTGATAGTTTTTCTTGTGAACAAAAAGGACAGATATATGTTTTAGCCAAAATTTGCCAAAGGGGGAGTTTGTTGGTTCTAAGTGTTGGCAGCAATTTTGGTAAAACAAAGAGTGTTCACAAGATGTTATGTGTGATGTCTTAACATAAGATATCATGTGTACCTGCTGGAGTTCAAGAACATGATCATGCAGGATTGTCTCAGAATGTCATACACAATGTCATGGCTTCTGATAATGTGTACCTGTTGAAGTTGAAATGGAAAACATAATTATGCAGGATTATATCAGGATGTCATACACGATGTCATGACATCTGATGTGTTTGTACGTGCTGGAACTTATAAAAGGAATTATGGAATTATGTAGGATTGTTCCAGGATGTCAGACCCGATGTCATGACATCCTGTACATAGAACTTTCAGTAGGAATGTCTGGTGTTATGTGATTGTGCAATTAATGGCAATCTATGTATGATTGAAGATCTGATTTGCAGTCGCATTCAATCATGGATTACAACCTGATTTACTTATTTTCCAAGGAGATCTAACCAGCTGTTATGAAAAGATTTAATTGGAAAATAGATTTAGGGTTTTCAAGATGTTCAAGCCCAGCTGAAAGCTTCTATAAAAGGGACTTGGAAAACCTGTTTTAACACACAACCAATACTGAGCGAAATATATAGAGTAAGCTAGGGTTTGTGTCTTGTTTAGTCGTGAGACTTGTAAGCCATTCAAGTCATCTTTTGATGATTGAATTGGTCTGATTTGTGGTTGTAATTTGTCACTCTAAAGCTATTAAGCAAGAGTGTCTGTCTACTTTATCAAAACTGTGAAGCAAGATCAAGTGTGTGTCTACTTGATCAAAACTGTGAAGCAAGATCAAGTGTGTGTCTTCTTGATTGAAAATGTGAAGTAAAATCAAGAGTGTGTTATTGAAAAGTGTTTTCTTTTCTCAAGGGATTGTTGTTTAAGATCACAGGTGTGATTGTAGGGAAGTGAGTGGGTTCTCATATCTAAGAGTGCTTAGGTAGAAATTGCACTAGTAGAGATTAGGTGAGAAAGACTGTAACTTGTTGAAGTGTACGGAGAGTCTTTGAACTGATTCTATTTTAGTGAATTTCCTTCCTGGCTTGGTAGCCCCCAGACGTAGGTGAGTTGCACCAAACTGGGTTAACAATTGCTTGTGTATTATGCTTTACCATTTTGTATCTTTATCCTGTTTGTGTTACTCAGATATTAGCGTCGTGACATTACCTTCGACATCTCATATCTGATACCAGAATTTCAATTGGTATCAGAGCAGGCATCCTGCTCTAGTTCTGGGTGAGATCTAGGGACTATACTTTCTGGTACAATGGAGAGAGATGGAGGATCTGTTCACAGGCCACCAACTTTGGATGGTTCTAACTATGACTATTGGAAACCTCGAATGGTAGCTTTCCTAAAATCTCTTGATAACAAGGCTTGGAAGGTTGTGTTAACAGGCTGGGTACATCCTGTAATTACCAAAGAAGAAGAAGCCACAACTGAGAAGAAACCTGAAGAACAATGGTCCAAGGAGGAGGATGATCTATCCCTCGGAAATTCTAAAGCATTGAATGCAATATTCAATGGGGTAGACAAGAATATTTTCAGGTTGGTAAACAACTGTGAAGTGGCCAAAGATGATTGGGACATTCTCAAGACCACTCATGAAGGCACTTCTAGAGTAAAAATGTCTAGACTACAGCTGCTCACCTCCAAGTTTGAAAATTTAGGGATGAAAGAAGATGAAAATATTCATGAATTTCATTTGAGTATCCTTGAAATAGCTAATGCTTCAGGAGCCCTGGGAGAGAAGATGTCAAATGAAAAACTAGTAAGAAAAATACTCAGGTCACTCCCTAAGAGATTTGCTATGAAGGTGACTGCCATAGAAGAGTCTCAAGACATCTCCAACATGAGGGTTGATCAGCTAATTGGTTCCCTCCAAACATTTGAGATGGGATTAAATGATGGTTCTGAAAAGAAAACCAAAAGCATGGCCTTCATGTCAAACACAAAAGAGGAAAATAGTCAGGATGGTGATGAAGATTTAGCCACTGAAGTAGCAATGCTGGGAAGACAGTTCAATAAACTATTGAAAAAGATGGATGTAAGATCTAAGGCAAATGTCAAGAACATCTCATCTGACATCAGTAAGTCCAACAATGCTGGAAGAAGAGCAAGATCAGATGATAAGCCCAAAGAAGGAAAATAGGTACAATGCTATGAATGTAATGGGTATGGACACATCGGGACTGAATGTGGAACCTATCTCAAGAAGCAGAAGATGAGTCTTGCTGCCACCTGGTCTGATGAGAGTGAAACAGAGGAAGCTGCAAATCTTGTGACTGCATTGAGAGGAAGATGGGGATCTGATGAAGAATCAAGTGATGATGAAGTAACCTTTGAAGAGTTGGCCTCTACCTACAGAAAGTTTCACAAAAGTGTAGAGTTGTGCAAGCAAGTTGAAAGCCAGAAGAAGGAAATATATCAACTTGAGAATGAGAAGGTAGAATACTTGGAAACCATCTCCAAATTACAAAAAGAAGTAGTGGTTCTGAATGTCAAGCTAGATGAAAATCAACAAGCTGAAAGCCAGAAGACAGGACAACCGGAGAGTGAGAAAGCAGACCATGTGAAAAACATCTCCAAGTTAAAAACTGAAGCTATGCTCTTGAATTCTAAACTAGAAGAGATGACCAAGTATGTAAGGATGTTAAGCAATGGATCTGACTCCTTAGACAAGATTCTCCAAACTGGACAAATAACAGGAGACAATTCTGGCATTAGGTATAATGATTTTAAGCCTGAGAGCAATTACACTGGTTGCAAACCTCAAGCCAAACCTAAGTGCATCCATAGTAAAAGTAAACCTGTGATGTCACATCATATGTCATAACATCAGAGGAGAAGACAACAGAAAGGGAAACACCAAAGATGGAGATGCCATTACTATGGGAAATTTAGTCACTTGAAGCCCTTCTGCTATAAGCTATATGGTTATCCTAGCTCTGTTCATCATTAGACTCACTATCAACCCAGACCCAAACAGCACAGGCCTATCAACAAGAAGCAATGGGTTCCTAAGACTAATGTTACAAGTCTAATAGCTCACATTCCCCTCAGAGTCTCAGCCAAAGAAGAATGTTATTTTGATAGTGGATGTTCCAGACACATGACTGGAAACAAAGACCTGCTAACTGGCCTTCACCATCATGCCATAAGCTATGTAACCTTTGGTGATGGAGCAAAGGGTGAAATCAAGGGAACATGCAAGCTTGACTGTCTTGGAGTTCCTGAACTTGACAAGGTCCTACTGGTTAAGGGCTTGGCTGCAAATCTAATAAGCATCAGTCAACTATGTGATCAAGGTGTGAACGTTAACTTCACCAAAACTGAATGTCTAATTTCTAACAAAGACAGTGAAGTGATTATGAAAGGAATCAGGACCAAAGACAACTGTTACATGTGGAGCTCTCAAATTGATTATTCCTTAAGGTGTACCTATGTCAAAGAAGAATGGATGAAGATGAGTATAGCTGCTAGAGGAACTCTCAAGAGTGATGTAAGACAAGTCTGTGGGAAATGTCAAACAAGTGTAGGTGTTTAATTGGCTGCATTATATGGTAAAACACTAGCTGGTTACAAATGTCTTGACTGATGTCATGACATAGTATGTATGTGTGACTACATTGTAGGTTAGAATATCTAACTGTACTCTGATGTCTTGACTGATGTCATGACACACTTGAGTAGTCACTGCAGGATGAGCTAACACAGGATTTATTGAATGTCAAACTGTATGCTGTGACATTCATACCTGTCAACAGATACTAAGAAATAGAACAACTGGTGTTCTATTAGAACTTAGTATTTATTTCCAGTCTGGTTATCAAGGAAAGATCAGACCTGGCATAAGGCCTACTGACTGAATGTCAAATTGGATGTTATGACATTCATCACTGACAGCAGCTACTGAACATTAGACAGAGTGGTGTTCTGCTATACTTCAGCATGTAACTTAGTTTGTTCTTCAAGAGAATAACAGAACTAACTTAAGGCCAAATGTGTAAATGTTAAGTTGGACACTTTAACATTTATTAATGTAAGCTGTTACTGTAGTATGGTCATTTTGATCATGTACAGGTCAGCAAAATTGTACAGTCTGTTTTCTGGAAAAACAGACTCAGCATATGGACCTTGATGTCAAGCTGAATGTCGTGACATTCATTCCTGACAGCATATGCTATATTGTAGGTTGTTCAGTTTTCTGTTTCAGCTTTTCTTGGGCTATTCTTCAGGAAGTCAACAGCTTAGAGAAAAACCAGGAAACCAACAACCAAGTTACATTTAATGAACCTAACAAATAGCCTATTTGTTAGTAACCTAAATGTTGAATTTATGGGAACTCGTGTGACCTTAAATTCAGGAGAATACAGGTGCAAAAGCCCAGGTACTGCAATATAAAAAGGAAGGCGTTCCTTCATTCAGTTTCGGGGATTTTGAGGCGTGAAGATTTTGTGTGTCCATCATACTTCACTGCTGTATTTTTGTGAGTCTTGTATTAGATGTATCTTGTAAGCCAATCCATTATCAAGTAGATGATTGATGTGGCATAGGGTGTTCATTGAGTTGTAAGTGTTGTGTCGCTCAAAGCTTTTAAGCGTGAGTGTTGTGTATCTTGATTAAAGCTGTGAAGCACAATCAAGAGTTGTTTGAAGTGTGACTTCAACTTGTCTTTAATTTTGTTTAAAGATAGTAATCACTGAGGTGATTGAGGGGGAGTGAGTAGGAACTCTGATCTTAGTGTAAGATTGAAATTGCATTGGGTAGGGATTAAGTGATAAGTTGTAAACGGGTGAGTTTAGCTTTGAATTGATACTACTAATAGTGGATTTCCTCCCTGGCTTGGTAGCCCCCAGATGTAGGTCATGTTGGACTGAACTGGGTAAACAATTACTTGTGTTATTTACTGCACTTACTTTTAAGTTCTGCATAACTCCTGTCTGTGCAGAATTGGATGTCATAACAACCTGTGTGACATCCAAAGTCTGATAACTAGAATTTCAACAAGGATGTCACACCAAAAGCTCAGACTTAACCTCACTTTCAAAGGAGAAAAGGTCATGATGGCCCAAATAGCTGAGAGGTTAGATCAGATAGGTGGACATGTGACTAGTCATATGCAGTCTGAAATTGGAGAGAGCTTTGTTGAAACTGGGCCACAAGGGACTATGTGTCTATCTCAAAGCAAAAGTGCCAAGAACAATGTGGAGAAGATTGAGATGGAGAGTGAAAGGACACCTGCTCCTACATATTAGAAAGATGAAAATGGTGTTTATGCTGAACATATAGCAGATGGAAGCAGTTGTTCCCAACTGGGTTGGATGAAACTACTAATAATTGCATACAATGTCACACACGATGTCATGACATTGTATTATGACAACCTGAATGCTGCAACTATGTCCAAAAATCATATTCAGCACAGTTGGACCAAGTACATTATTTGCTATCATCACTCCATTAGAAAATTTATGGAAGACAAATTCATAGTTCTAAAGCATGAAATGCAACTGACTGATAAGGTTGCAAGGGATTTGGATGATATTCAATTTGAATATGTAAGAGGGAAATTAGGGATTTGGACTCTTGTGAAATTATGGAAATTAAAGTGGAAAGGAAAAGGAAATAAAAATAGTGTTTGCCCACTTAAAAAAAAGAGCCACATTAATGATAAATCATTCCCTAGCATTGGAACACGCTACCTAAACACAACCATTTTCATCTCCATCCAACTTCTCAGAGAAACTCTGCTAGGGCAAAGAAATTTCTTTCAAAAGTTCAACAACATGTCTCAACATCCATCATCATCTGGTTCAAAACCCTCTCATCATGCAAGAACTCCCTCCATGGAGTTTCTAGATGAAGACGTGTTGGACATTAATCCTCTTTGTGTGATACCAGGTGATGCCCCAGGCCCCTTTTCCATGGCTGGAACTAAGCAAGGTAACATTCCTGAAAAATCTCCTAATAAAGAGGACATGCACTTTACTGATCGTACCATAAGGAACCTAGTTACTAGGATTCTGAATGAAGAGCATGCAGTCAAGGGTGTTTCTACCCCTCTGTCCAGAAGGGATCCCTCTCCTGAGGTAGAATCCCAAGCTGAGAAAGATGATGACTCATCTCGATCAGAAAAGAAAGTGGCTGCAGAGGGACTATGTTCTCTAGGTAAAAACTTACCCAGCAAGAAACCAGCAAGTGTGTCTCATGAAACTGCTAAGGATATCATTGGTCTGAAGGAAGAAAGTTCCCAGGAAGAAGATGACACCTTGGTTCATCTGGTGAAACCTAGCATAGCAAAGAAACTGAGGACCAAAAAAGGGAAGAGTGTGACTGAAATGAGAACAGCAAGAGTGAAAAAGGTTGTTGGTGTAGGACCCTCCAAATCTTGGAGTAAATTTGAGGTTAGGAAAAGGAAAGAAAGAGAGAGTTCTGACTCTGATGAGGATGTCGAAGACGATGTCCTAGACATCTCCCTTGCAAAAAGGCAGGTTGTTAAAGGCAAAGCTGCAACTGTGCACTTATACAATATCTCCTTTCATTTAGAAGATGGTGTTGCAAAATGGAAGTTTGTCATTCAAAGGAGGGTAGCTGTTGAAAGAGAGCTTGGAAAAGAGGCTGTAGAGGTAAAGGAAGTGATGGATTTGATCAAAAATGCTGGACTGATGAAGACTGTGGTTGCTCTACCCCAATGTTATGAGGGATTAGTAAAAGAGTTTATTGTGAATATCCCTGAGGATATTTATGAAAAGAGCAGCAAGGAGTTCTGCAAGGTTTTTGTAAGGGGAAAATGTGTGAGATTCTCACCAACCATTATCAATAAGTTCCTAGGAAGAGGAACTGATGGAGGAGTGGATTTGGAGACTACAGACAATGAGGTCTGTAGGACTATTACAACTGGCCAAGTTAAGAAATGGCCTAGTAGGAATCACCTATCAGCTGGCAAGCTAACTGTCCAATATGCCATCTTGCACAAGATTGGTTCAGCCAACTGGGTGCCTATTAATCATATCTCTACCATCTCCACTGGTCTTGGAAGAATCATTCATGCAATTGGAACCAGGATAAACTATGACTTTGGAAGGTTTATGTTTGATCAAATTGTCAGACATGCCTCCACAAATGCAGTGAAGCTGCCCATTACCTTCCCATCCATTATTTGTGGTATTATCTTGAGTCAACAACCAGGCATTCTTAATACAAGTGACATTCTAAGTAGAAGAAAACCCCCTCTATCAATTCATTATAAGCTGTTTAAGGGAAGTCATGTCAATGATGTTGTCATGACATCTGCTAGAAGGGAGCCTGCATCTCACGGGAGCTTAATTGATCAATTAAAGGAAACTTGCAAGGAATTAGATAATGGTATAAGGGTGGCCAAGGCAAGAAAAGAAGCTTTGGAGGTTCTTATTTGTAGCCTGGAAAAGGAAGAAATGGAGAAGGCTGATGAGACAAAAGATTCAGATGCCAATACCTCAAGTGAGAGGTCAAATGCTCAATCTAGTGGCAGCTCTGAAAGCTTTGAAGGCTCTGAAGGTGAAGGTGACACTTCTTCCTCTGATTAATGGTCCCCCCCTTTTATGTTGAAGACTAGTATGAAGACTATGTGAGGTATGCTGTGGTGAAGACTGTGATGTGTGTGTTGTGTTTGAAGAATGTTCTTGGTGTGGCTGTTGTGGCTGATGTTTTGGAAGTTGTTCCCCCTGTTGTTTGGATGCTGAAGTGTTTATTGTTTTCTGTTTAAATGTGTAATTTGTGGCAGTCCTCATTGATGTTTGTTTGTAATATTTTGGGCTCTTAATGAGTTCCATGGATTTGTTCATTATCTCAGCTATCACAACTGTGTATGATGATGGTTTGTACTTCCTAACTATTATGTTTTAACATTTTTAATGTTATAACATCTGATCTGACATTCTCTGCTAGGTTGATTGACATTTATTTTGTCTAATTGGTCACCTTTGGTCAATTTTGACTAAAAAGGGGGAGAAGTGTTGATGTGGAAGCAGTTAAAGTTGTGAGTTGTGGAGCTGTGAGGAGATGTATGTGCGGGTATAGATGAACAGATGGACAACTATTATTAAAGGAGATGTGTTTGTTGTTCTGTTTACATATGTCAGAGGGGATGTCTGATGTGGAGCACAAGTGTTGATGTTGAAGCAGATGTCAGAATGACATTCTGGCTGTTACGGGTGCTATTGTTACATGTGCTGTTATTATCAAAGAAGATGTTTGTTGTGTGCACAAATTTAGGGGGAGAAGGAGTACCCTTGTGCATTTGTGTGTCTTACTAGTTGCATCCGTAACTAGTAATTCTGTTTATGTTGCACAAATTTAGGGGGAGGAGAAGTACCCTTGTGCATGTGTGTATTACTAGTAGCTATATCTAGTAATTGTGTTGCTTCTGCTGCTCTTTAAACTGTTGTTTAACTGCTGATAGTTTTCTTATGAACAAAAAGGACAGATATATGTTTTAGCCAAAATTTGCCAAAGGGGGAGTTTGTTGGTTCTAAGTGTTGGCAGCAATTTTGGTAAAACAAAGAGTGTTCACAAGATGTTATGTGTGATGTCTTAACATAAGATATCCTGTGTACCTGCTGGAGTTCAAGAACATGATCATGCAGGATTGTTTCAGAATGTCATACACAATGTCATGGCTTCTGATAATGTGTACCTGCTGGAGTTGAAATGGAAAACATAATTATGCAGGATTGTATCAGGATGTCATACACGATGTCATGAGATCTGATGTGTTTGTATCTGCTGGAACTTATAAAAGGAATTATGGAATTATGTAGGATTGTTCCAGGATGTCAGACCTGATGTCATGACATCCTATACACAGAACATTCAGTAGGAATGTCTTGTGTTATGTGATTGCGCAATTAATGGCAATCTATGTATGATTGAAGATCTAATTTGCAGGCGCATTCAATCATGGATTACAACCTGATTTACTTATTTTCCAAGGAGATCTAACCAGCTATTATGAAAAGATTTAATTGGAAAATAGATTTAGGGTTTTCAAGATGTCCAGGCCCAGCTGAAAGCTTCTATAAAAAGGAACTTGGAAAACCTGTTTTAACACACAACCAATACTGAGCGAAATATATAGAGAGAGCTAGGGTTTGTGTCTTGTTTAATCGTGAGACTTGTAAGCCATTCAAGTCATCTTTTGATGATTGAATTGGTCTGATTTGTGGTTGTAATTTGTCACTCTAAAGCTGTTAAGCAAGAGTGTGTGTCTACTTGATCAAAGTTGTGAAGCAAGATCAAGTGTGTGTCTACTTGATCAAAGCTGTGAAGCAAGATCAAGTGTGTGTCTTCTTGATTGAAACTGTGAAGTAAAATCAAGAGTGTGTTATTGAAAAGTGTTTTCTTTTATCAAGGGATTGTTGTTTAAGATCACATGTGTGATTGTAGGGAAGTGAGTGGGTTCTCATATCTAAGAGCGCTTAGGTAGAAATTGTACTGGTAGAGATTAGGTGAGAAAGACTGTAACTTGTTGAAGTGTACGGAGAGTCTTTGAACTGATTCTATTTTAGTGAATTTCCTTCCTGGCTTGGTAGCCCCCAGACGTAGGTGAGTTGCACCGAACTGGGTTAACAATTGCTTGTGTCTTTTGCTTTACCATTTTGTATCTTTATCCTGTTTGTGTTACTCAGATATTAGTGTCATGACATTACCTTCGACATCTCATATCTGATACCAGAATTTCAATTTTCATTCACAAATGACACCACCAATCATTCACAAAAACTAAGTCAAAACTCTCTTATTTTTCTCTTCAGTTTCTTTCAAGTCATTTCTTTCTTTTAATTGAATAGGTAGACTCGTATGCTTTTTCTTTATTTAATTCTATTGTCCTTTTACTCTTGCTTTATTTATTTAGTACATTAATCATCATCATTTTGCATGGAAATTCAATTGGTTTTAAATCAAGAGTTGAAAAGTGTTATTGAATCTCCATAAGAAAAAGTGATTTGTTGTTATTTAAATAACCCATATACTTGTTATTTATTTAATTCTATTGTATTTTTACTCTTACTTTATTTATTTAGTACCTTAATAATCACCATTTTATATGGAAACTCAATTGATTTCAAAATCAAGAGTTTAAAGTGTTCTTGAACCTCCATGAACAAAAATGGTCAAATGAAAATTGATGTTTGTTTTACATAAATAATATATTCAATAACTTTCCAACATCACCCCGAGCATGAATCTTTAGTTAATTTGTCATGAGGGTGGATAAAATGGTCAAATCAAACAAATATATATTGCTGCATTTTTGTTGATTTTCGAATTTTTTTTGTTATTTATTTGCTGATTTTGAATACACCATTGTGTTCGTGAGATCTAGTAGATAAATTTTCATTATTTATTTTCTTCATTCCGTGAAAATTTGAGAAATTTATGGTATTTTTATGTTTTTGTTGGAACACATTTTCTTCCATTTTTGTGGCTACGAGAATTGTAACCAAATATGAGGTTGGAGAAGATGAAGTCTTCCTCACATCTCCTAATTGTTCAATACACCCTTGTGAAACTCTCTTCTTTGGACCTAGAGCATTTTTCTAGCTACATCCCCAATTTTCAACTTATTTTTGTCTTTTGTATATTTTTTAGTTATTGTTTTCTTATTATCATTTTATTTATTTATTTTTGTTTTTTCTTTCATTTTCTTTAGTTTTTTTTTAATTCTTTTACCTCTTGTATTGATAGTGTGCCCTCTCCCTTTTATTATTTCTTTTACCTTTTTTTATTGCTTTATTTTTTATTTTATTTTATTGTATTTTTAGTTGATGCATAATTGTTAATCCAATAAGACAAAATGACCATTAAAATTAACCTTTCAAAACTAATAAGATAAGAGGTATTTGATCAACATCAAGTACAATTTTCAAAAATCCCACTAAGCTTTTTTTCTTTAATAAGCACCTCATATCATTTCAAACCATTTTTACTAATACGATAAGACATTCGATCAACATCGAATTTCTCTTCCGCTTTCTCAACTCATTAAACTCTTTTCTTAATCAAGTACAAAAGAATAAGGTCCTTGGAGTCTCGCCTTCCTTGAATCTTTGAATGAAGGCTCTTGAGGCACACGTCTTGAGTTAGCCTTTCATTCACTCTTTCGTTTCTAAAACACACAATAGCTTGGACAAAAACGGGTCATTGGAGTCTAGCATTCTGATGGAACCTTTGAACAATATTTTGAATGTTCATCGTCCATCAAACAATTTCATAAATATATCGAGTGAAAAAGGTGTTGTTGGAGTCTAGCATTCTGACAATACCCCGATTCATTGGTCCCGAGGCTCACGTCTCGTTCTCACCAAATATTCATCATTCTCCTAAAATCATTCAATACAACTTTAACCTAATCTATCTCCCCCGTGCGATCAAACAACTTCTCACAAGGACATTGCTTAATCCTTTCTAATGTGTATACAAACTAGTGTTTAACTATTCCCCCGTGAGCATGCAAGCCAATGTTTAAACATTAGAATACGATCTAAGCACTTGCTAATTACAACAAAAAATATCAACACATCGAATCCATCTTTTTCTCTCCCCCGTGCGATCGGAAACCTTTTCACAAAGATCACTATTTAATCCTTTCTAACGTGCATAACAAACCAGTGCTTAAGCCTCCGCCGAGAGTAGACAAGCCAACGTTTAGCCTTTAGAATATGATCTAAATAGTTGTTCATTAAAAAACACCAACAAACTGTAGTTCCCAGAACTACGAATGCTATGACTTCCTTATTGCATTATAAGGATACGTAGGCATGGGATTTCCAAATCTTTGCGAGCATACTAATAAAAAAAACTTTTTCGCCTTTTGAGGTTTCCTTTCATTTCTCTTTTCAATCTTTTATTCACTCGAAGAAAATAATTAACATATGCTAACATTCAATCGCAAAAGTCTAACTAAAAGGTTCCCGTTGAGTACAACGGACGTAAGAGGTGTTAATACCTTCCCCTTGCGTAATCGACTCCCGAATCCGAATATGATTGTGACGAACATTATTCTATTTTTAAAGGTTTTATCTATATTTTCCTATTCCTTCATTGGAATAAATAAAGTTCGGTGGCGACTTTGTTCAAACTATTTTTCCGCAACCATCGTGAGGGATTGTATTTTTCGAGATGCGACAGTCATCACAACCAAATTCGAGCTCAGGAGTCAATTATGCAAGGAGAATGTATTAGCACGCCTTAAGTCAATTGTACTCAACAGAAACCTTTAGTTAAAATTGCGATTGAATGTTAGCTATCATTAATTTTTTTCTTCAAGTGATAAAAGATTAAAGAGAAAAAAGAAAGGGATCGTAAAAAGTTTTTTTATAATGCGCCTGACAAGATTGCAGGTGTTGCTCCTACATATCTCCGGGTGCGATGGAGAACTTAATACAATGTAGTTTTAGGTAATAAATGTTTGTGTTAGTAGATTTTAGCGAAAGTTTCTCAAGTCGCATATGAACTGAAAGTATTACCGCCCAAAACATGGATAATTGAACATTTTCATCACTTCAAGAATAGATGAGTTAATCTGGATCAGCACAGATTTATGCCATCGTGACATTCAAGTGGAAAATGTTTGATATTCTCACGGGGAAGCGCTATTTGCATCGCCGCGGAATGGATGAAGCGTCTTTCATTTTTGAAAAGGTTTTGAATTGAAAGCCAAAATGTCAAATTTTTTGAATGTGTTGAAATTGATTTTAGGCTTGGAAGACGAGTATTTGTGACTTACAAGCGATTACGACTTGGGCCTAATACTCGAGACTATGACTGAACCTTTCACCCGATAACCTTTTTCTTTCAATTTGTTTGTGAAAAAAGTTTGAATATTTACAAGTGTTTTGAATGAGAGACAAACACTTGAGCTTGTGAGCTATTACAACTTGGGCTTAGTGTTCGGGACTATGACTGGACCTTTCACCCAGGTAGTCTTTTTCTTTCGATTTATTGCAAAAAGAAGACGCATTTATAACTTGGTGAAAAAAAGAGTATTTATGACTTACAAGTGATTACCACTCGGGCCTAACACTCGGGGCTATGATTGGACCTTTCACCTAGTAGGATTTTTCTTTCATTATTGTTTGAAATAGTCGAAGTATAAGTTAGTCATTTTGAATTTGATTATGAAAACAGGTTGATGTTGAGTCAAGCGTTTGATTAGAATTGTGGAACAAATTGTGAAAATTATTTTGAAAGATTGTGAATCGATGGTGAAAATGGTTTGATTTGAGAAGGTTGCTCGATATTGGATCAAACTTATTTTGTTCATTTTTTAAAGTGGTTGATATTACATAATAAGAACAAAGTAAAGGAAAGCGGTAAACTTATTAAACATCATGGGAATGGGAATACATTTTGTTGAATGTGGATATAATAAAGTGATTAAACTACAAGCCCGTCAAATAAGTACATGTAAACAACAAGAAGCTCATTGTAAGAAGGCCCAAGAGAAAGCCAATGGACCGGAAATAAACCAAAATCTAGAGTACTGAGTTTAGCTCTAAGTTAACTTAAAGCGGATTCATGTAGGAATCACTGTATAAGAAATCGAGCAAAAATGATATTACAAAGTCGAATTTGCAACGTAATGAGAAATCCAGTAACTCGATAAACTATATACAATATTTACAACGGAAAATAAATAAAATAAAATAAGAATAATAAGAAAACAATAAATAAATAAAAAATTATACAAAAGACAAAAACAAACTGAAAATTAGGGGTGTAGTTAGGAAAATGTTCTAGGCCCAAAGGAGTGCAATGAGCAATTAGGAGGTGTGAGGGAGACTTCATTTTCCCCAATCCCGTATTTGGTTACTATTCTCGTATCAACAAAAATGGAAGAAAAAAGGTTGCAACGAAAACATAAAAACACCACAACTTTCTTAATTTTTCACAGAATTAAGTTAATAAATAATGAAAATTTATCCACTCAACCTCACAAATACAATGGTATATTTAAAATCAGCAAATAAACAACAACGGAAATTGAAAATCAACAAAAATGCAGCAACATATATCTGCTTGATTCAGTCATCTTATTCCCCCTCATGACAAGCGAATCATGGATTCATGCTCTGGGTGATGTTGAGAAGCTATTGGATACATTATTTATGTAAAATAAGCATCAATTTATATTTTACCTTCAAGAACACTTTAAACTCTTGATTTTGAATCAATGGAGCTTCCATGCAAAATAGTGATGATTAAGATATTAATTAAGTGTAGCAAGAACAATAATGAAAAGAAAATTAAATAAGCAAAAATTAAATCACATCTAATCACTTTTGCTCATGGAGATTCAAGAATAATTTTAACTCTTGATTTAAAATCAATTGAGTTTCCATGCAAAATGGTGATGATTAAGGTACTAAATAAATGAAGCAAGAATAATGAAGAGAGTTTTCACTTAGTTTTTGTGAATGGATTGATGGTGAGATTTGTGAATGATAATGATTTTATTTATAGGCTCTAAAAAGGGTTGTTTAGGAATTATGCAAAGAGTGTGAGTGTCTTCTAGAAATTTATTTAATTAAATAGTGAATAATGATGTAATATATGCATGGAATAATGATGTAATAAATGATAGATATTTTGGACCTTCTAAAAATATTGATTTTTGTTTTATGATGCATGAAAATGATTAATAAAATTCAAATGGATATTTTGATGATAAATCAAATGATCATGAATTTATTTTCAAAATGCATAATAAAAAAAAACAATTTTAGTCAATTTTTTCAACATGTAAAATGTTGACTTTTTTTCTCATAATGCATATATGCATGATTATGGTAACTTTTTTTGTGATAAAAATGAAAATGGCTAAAAATAAAAAACTCGACAAATGAATATGTATCAAATGAATTTAAAATACCCGAACAAAATTGAGGTATGACAGGTATGCTATCGTGTCTTAATTTTCCATCAAAATGGCATCAAAGCTCTTGGTTAAGGGTTAGTTTACTTGTTTAAATGATGGAGTTAAATACAAAGACGAATATGGTAATGTTGAATGGTTCTAATTAACATTTATGGAGACAAGATGAAAAACTTACTATTTGTGAAGAATTTACATTTACCGGTTTTTAGTTCCACAAAGTCGGATTTTGCGTCTGATGAAGAATGAGAGTTTGAATATCAACATGTATGTAGTTTTATTCGACAATATGTAGAAGATACTGTTGATAATCATATTGCTAATGAGACATATGCAAAAACTTTATGGGAGAAGATAGAATCCTTGTATGCCTCTGATTTAGGGAATAATAAATTGTTCTTGTTGAATAGCTTCATAAGTTTGAAGTATAATGAGGGGACTTTTATTTGAACTCACTTGAGTGAATTTTAATGGATCCTTGATCAGATGTCAGCAATGCGTATCAAATTTGACGATGAACTTTTGGGACTATTCCTATTGCTATCTTTACCAGTGTTTTGGGAGACGTTTCGGCTTTCTATCAAAAGTTATGCTCCTTGAGATGTTATTTATTTGGAAACAAATAAGGGTGGTATTCTTAACAAGGAGATGAGAAGGAAGGCACAAGGTTCTTCGTCTCAATCTGAGGTACTTGTCACTGAAAATAGGGGGATAAGTCATAAAAAGGAACTGAAGGATGGTGGAGAGAATAACATAAGCAAGTCCAAGCCGCGATACAAGAATATTGAGTGTGATTATTGTTACAAAATAGGGCACATATAGAATTATTGTTATTAGTTGAAAAGAGATAACAAAGGCAAGAAGGGTAAGTCTAAACAAAGAGACCATAAAGATCACGATGATGACCGTGTTACTACTGCTACTAGTGATAATCTTGTTATTCTCCGTGATCACGGGTTTGTTAATTTTGTATCACATAAGAGCATGTGGATAGTTGATAGTGGTGTTACATTGCATGTTGCACATATGAAGGATTTCTTCACATCTTATACTTCTGGTGAATTTGGAGTGTTGAAGATGGGTAATAATGGTGTATCTAAGGTTATTAGTGTTGGTGATGTTTGCTTGTAAACCAACATGAGAATGAAATTATTGATTAGAGGTGTCAAATATGCTCCAGATGTCCGCTTTAATTTGATCTTTATGCATATGCTTGATGATTATAGTTATGTCAATCACTTTGGTCTTGGAAAGTGGAAACTCAACAAAGGTAAATTGGTTGTGGCTAGAGGGGAAAAGATTTCTAACATGCATTAGACAAAAGCTTTAGTTGTTAGGGACAGTGTGAATGTTATCGCATGGGAGCATCTTTGTGTAATCGAAGACTTAGTCATCTTAGTGAAAATGGGATGAATGTTTTTGGCCAAAAAGGATGTTCTTCCAGGATTAAAGAATGCAAATTTGGAGAAGCGTTTTCATTGCATGGATGGTAAACAGACTATAATATCTTTCAAGAGACATTCTCCCTAAAGGAAGTCAAAGTTGTTTCAATTGGTACATTTTGATATTTGTGGTCCATTAAAGGTAAAATTCTTTAGTAATGCACTTTATTTTGTTACCTTTATTGATAATTGTTCTAGGAAACTACGGGTTTATGCCTTGAAGACAAAAGACCAAGTATTGGAAAAGTTTAAAGCATTTTGTGCTTTGGTTGAGAGGAAGACATGCGGGAAGCTGGAATGTGTTTATTCAGACAATGGTGGATAGTATTATGGACCATTTGATTCCTATTGCAAGCAACATGGTGTTGCATGTGAAAATAATCCTCCTAAAACTCCTCAATTGAATGGTTTAGCAGAGAAGATAAATCGAATACTAATTGAGAGAGTAATGTGTATGCTCTCCGAAGCTAAGTTACCTAATCATTATTAGGGAGAGGCACTTTACACGACAAAGCATGTTCTTAATCTCACTTCTACTGTTGCTTTGAACAATTAAGTTCCAAACAAAATCTGGTTTGGGAATAATGTTAAGTATGATCATTTGAGAGAATTTGGTTGTAAGGCTTTTGCGCATATTCAAAAGGATGAAAGAATCAAGTTGGATGAAAAGTCAAAACAATGTATCTTCATAGGCTATGGGCAAGAAGAGTTTGGTTACATGTTGTATGATTTTATAGGGAAGAAGCTTATCCGAAGCCATGATATGGTGTTCATGAAAGACCAAACTATTGAACACATTGATAAGGTAGATAAGGTCACACCCAAGAAAGATATTAGTTTGTCTAATGTTGGTCCAGTTTGGTTACCTAGTCATAATCTCGATGCTATTGGTGGTAATGATCAAAATAGAGAGCCATATGATTATGTTGATGATCAATAACTTGAAGATGAGGTAAATATTCCAACTAATTATGGTGAATGGGAGTGCGATGTGTCACATGATGAGAATCTTGGTGAAGCTCCAGAATCATCTCAAGTTCAACTTAGGAGGTCCAACAAGCAGAGACAACCTTCTACAATGTATAATTCTGATGAGTATGTGACATCGACTAATAATGGTGAACCTAGGTGTTTTCAAGAGGTCATGGAATGTGATGAAAATCATAAGTGGTTGGATGTAATGCATGATGATATGAAATAATTGCATGATAATCACATTAATGATTTAGTGAAGTTGCCTAAAGGCAAAAGGGCTTTGGAAAACAGGTGGATTTATAGAGTTAAACATGAGAGAAACTCTAAGTCTCCAAGATATAAAGCCAGATTAATGGTGAAAGGTTTCCGTCAAAGAAATGGTGTTGATTTTAATGATATTTTTCAGCTATTGTAAAGATGTCATCAATTAGATCCGTGTTGAGTTTGGTTGCTACTCTTGATTTAGAGATTGAGAAAATGGATGTGAAAACGAATTTCCTTAATGGTGATTTGGAGGAAGAGATCTACATGAAATAACCAGATGTTTTTCAAGTTAAAGGCAAAGAAGATCATGTGTGTAGATTGAGAAATACTTTATATTGGTTAAAGCAAGCTCTAAGGCAGTGGTACAAGAAGTTTGAGTCTGCTATGTGTGATCAAGGATACCAGAAGATTACTTTAGATCATTGTGTCTTTGTTAGAAAACTTTCTAACAATGACTTCATTATCTTGTTGTTATATGTTAATGATATGCTTATTGTAGGGAAAATTATTTCTAACATTAACAGGTTAAATAAGCAATTGGGAGAGTCATTTTCCATGAAAGACATGAGAGCAGCTAAACAGATTCTTGGCATTAGAATCATGCATGATTGAAAAGAGAAGAAAACTTTGAATGTCACGAGAACATTATATCGAAAGAGTGCTATAAAGATTCAAAATGGAAAGTTCTAAGGAAGTAAGTACTTTTCTTGCTACTCATTTCAAGTTAAGTTATAATCAAAGTCCTTCAAGTGAAGATGAAGCATTTTATATGAAACATGTTCCTTATGCGTATGTCATGGGTAGTTTGATGTATGCAATGGTATGTACAAGACCAAATATAACACATGTTATTCGTACAGTCAATAGTTTTTTTGTCAAATTCAGGTGGAGAGCATTGGAATATTGTAAAATGGATTTTAAAGTATATTCACGGTGTGTACGTGGGTCGGTTTGGGTTGGGTTTGTTCAAACCCAATACCCAATCCATATATGACACTCTGGTTTGAGTTAGGTAAAATAACCACCCGTTACACCAATAGACCGGTTTGGGCAAACCCATTAATTTTCGAGTTGGGTTGGGTTGGGTAGTGGGTTGCCCAAATAATTTTTATTTTTTATTAATATTAAATGACAAAATGATGAGTCATCATATTTTTTTCATAAAAATTACTCAACATTTATATTTTTCTTAAAAAACAAAATTAGATAACACATTTTTACAATCTTTTAACATCACAAAATAATAAATGATATCATTAACTAATAAAGTTGTCATAAAATACTAGCAATAAATTAAAGTTGAATGACATAAAATTGTATTAACATCAAAATAATTAAAGAGTGAAACATTCAAAATTAGTTAACATCGATTCACTAAAATAGTAAATCTTAAGAGACTAAAATTGTAACAACTAAGATAATATTCATCAAAATCATTAAAATTATAATAATAAATATTTGATTAGTGAGTCAATGGGTTTTTTTGGATTTGTGTCCGGTTTTACCCAAAACCCGAATTTTTAATAGTTTTTTAGTTTTTAAACCCATATTCACCCAATTACCCGACCCAACCCACTTTTTAGGATTTTTTGGGTAGATTTGAACGGGTTTTGTGGGTTAACCCAACCCATGTACACCCCTATTCACGATACTGCTTTTGCGAGGACTTTTTTTGGAGGAGATAAGCTTACTCTAGTGGGGTACTCTGACTTTGATATGGTTGGAGACATTGATTCCAGAAAGTCCATTTTAGAATACATGATTAAATTTGCAGGGGAAGTTGTGGCTTGGATGTCCAGATTGCAAAAGTGTGTAGTATTGTTACTACAGAGACCGAGTTCACTGCCATTACCGAAGCATATAAAGAGTTACTGTGGTTGAAGAAATTTTTGCAGGAGCTTGGTTTTGTTCAAGACAAATATGTGTTATTTGTTGATAGTCAAAGCGTTATTCATCTCGGTAAGAATCCGACGTGTCATAATAGGTCAAAGCACATTGATATGAATAATTGAATACATGATGTTTTGGATACTAAGTTATTGGAGTTAGGTAAAGTTCATACAAATGATAATGGTTTTGATATGATGAGTAAAGTATTACCAGAGGAAAATTTGAAGCTTGTTGTGATATCGCCAGTTTAGATATTTTCTCCACATAGTTGTGAGGGGGAGATTTGTTGGGTTTGGGCTCCCTTCCTATGTGGACAAATGCCCAAATATAATTATCTCATTTATCTCACTTATTTAAGTGAAGAGAATCAATATAGGATTGAGAGAGATAGAGAGAAAATAAGGATTCAAAAGAGAGAAAAGAGGAGAGAAATTTATTCTTATTTTTCTAGCATCCACTCTCACTAAATCGACAATTCTAGATTCATTAACCGTCAGATCAAACTCAAAATTTAGAGGGCATGTTCATAACACCTATATCTAACTTTTGATCGTTCAGAATTTTGAAACAAGGTTGGAGCTAAGAGATATCTACTTTGCACTGAAGGTACATATTTGGGTAATTTTCCAGCTTTTTTATTCTTATTTGTAAGCCAGTTTGCTTTGTGATTTGCGGTTATTTGCATTAGTTTGTCAATCACTTTAAGACTCTCTTGTATCCTTAGTTGATTATAGTGGAACTATTTCTTTGATCTAGACGACTCGTGGTTTTTACTCTCATATTGAGGGGGTTTCTACGTTAAAATATTAGTGTTCTTTTGTGCCTTTATTTGTTCGATTTGTTGTCTTATATGTGTTATTGATCCTCAAAGTTCTTACAAGTGCGGTAAATTTTATATACGCTGCGTATTGGCTTATTATTGTGTCTTAATTTCCCACTAGGACCTACCAAAATACTATTTCAAGTCAAAAGAATGCTTAAATCCTCCACATCCTTCTAATTCACCAAGTTACCTAAGAACACTATATCATTCAGAGATTTTCAAATCGACCAAATAACTCTATGTCAAATCGAAAGATACCCCCTCTTAACCTAGGGAGACCACTAATAGGAAAAAACATCTGAAAGAGGGTCACGACATCTCTAGGTAAGACCATAACTCATCCCGACCATCTAAAAATCCTATACCAAACTCAATCACCATCTCACAAGTAACAAAGAGATGAGAAGATGATTTGGTGACCGTCGAGCAGAAAGGATAAAGAAAGTTCCATGACCCCAAAAAATCCCCCGCTTAAGAAGGTCCACTCTAGTAGGGATCCTGTCTTGAAGAAGCTGTCAAGAGAAAACCTTAACCATGAAGGGGTCCAACTACTTCAAATATAGAGGAGAACCTTCACAATATAGGAGTCCCCGAGTATCTCTAGAAAGCTCTCGCGATTGGAGAAAGGTGTAGGCAGAGGACACATAAAAATTTCCATCTTTAGAATGTCGCCACCACCACCTATCTTCCTATTTGGAGGGATAAAAACCAATAATAATTTAGAGGAGATCTACAATCATAACATGCTCATGCTAAAAAATATGGGTTCTACGCCACTTAAGATCTCAAACCCAATACTGACTCTCCCACTTACGAATTCCCCCACGAAAAAAGCCTTTTGATTAAAGATAGAGAAGAGCCTAGAGAACCACACACTAAGAGAAATGTCCCCTAAACAATGATCAGTCCAGAAAGATGTGAAAAGGATTGAACCAACCCGCTTAAGCAAGCCTTCACAGGACCAACTAGAGGGGTCGTCCATTGCATATATATATATATATATATATATATATATATATATATATATATATATATATATATATATATATATATATATATATATATATATATATATATCACATTATGAACATCAAATAAATATGCTCGATCTACTCTACCTCTTAGTCATAAATTGACTTAGACAATGATGGAGTAATCTTTCAAATTTATACCATACAACTACATCAAAATAATTTGTATTACCACATCAAAAACCTACACCAACAATTATGCAATTTACAACACTGCATCAAAATCCTAATAGTCCTTTTAGATAATTTCAGAGTAGAAAATATCAACATAAATTAATAGATTTGTACACGATCCAACCTAGGGTGGCAAAACGGGCCCAATCCATTGGGCATGTCCGTTTTGCCAACACCTTAGTGCGGGGCGGACCAAGGGTTTAAGCCCTCACCCTCTAATGTGTCTGCCCCGTCCCGCCCCATTTTTTCGTGGACTTTTACGGGCACGAGCATTTAAATAAATTTTTACGTTTTTAGACTTAAAAGGTGCGGTGCCCGCAAACTTTCTCCATCTCGTTCTCACTTTTTTGCGGGATGGGTATAAGTTTTAGACTCACTTCATCAATTATACTCACCCCACTCTATCACTTTTTTTTTGAGAATTTTTGCAGGACGAGTCTAAATGAGGCGGATATGCCCGTTTGCCACCCCTACCCATCCATACAAATTGATCAAATCAATAAATCTATCTTTTTTCTTTCTTTCTATCATCTCCACATTTTTAAATGCAAGAATCATATCTCTTTATATCATAAATAAATTATGTTTTATGTCACCAAAAATAATGTTCTTGAATTTATATTCAAATTCAAATTCTACAAAGAGTTAAAAAGTTTAACTTTTTAAATAAGTCCATAAATTGTTTTTATAAATAAAAAGTTTAATACTTAAAACGAAATATTATATTTTAATAGAACCTAAAATTAATTAATTTTTAATATTAATAAATTAATTCATATAAATTAATTCATATAAATTAATTTCTTAATTACAAATATCAGCTTTTATTTATAAAACAAATTTTAAATCATTTTAATTATCCTACATTGATGTTTAAGTATCCACACATCTTAAACAACATAAAAAAAAAGTTAAAAATAAAATTCTAAAATTTGAAATATTGCATGGCTTGCAGTATGTATAGGAATGCTGATTAGTTTTTACAATCTTCTTGATAATATTGAAGAGCATCAAAGCAAATCATCTTAAAGCTATGTTGAGAGCCAGCTTTAAATTACTTTACAGCCCAAATTAATTACCAACTCTTAAACATACTTTTCTAGTTCCTTGCTTTATTTATTTATTTATTTTTTTGGTTTCAACCTTGCTTTTTAATTACTATATGATATAAATTATGATGTGATATAATCTAAAAGGGGTGATTCTTTTTTTTCAAAATTTACTTAAGAACAAAAATAACCAAGAAGTCAATGCATTCACCGAAATTGAATCTACAAAGTCAACAAAAAGTGTATTGGCCCACATATTTGTATTTCCTTCTTTTTTAAACTTGTCCCCTATAGGGTAAAAAGTTAACCTATATTAATGCAGATTTAAAAAAATAATAATAAAGAGGATCATATACATAAAAAAGAAGAAGAAAAAAAGAAGGTTCATATATATAAGTGGCAGATCATAGTGGATGATTTCTTCAATATTCCGCAATATATAATTTGTAGTGCCTTTTAAAAAATATCGATGTTTTTTTAATAATAATAAATTATATGACTAAAATATATCAATTTTTTAGCTCATAAAAACTGCATTATGCGTAAATAAAAGATTGGATTCAGAATCGCAAAGTAAGATATCCTTTAGTATTTTATTTTCAATTCAGAAAAGAGAAAAGTAATAATAGTAGTGTTGCTTTAGCTTTCACAAAAACAACACTTTAGTTTGGATATAATGGAATCAATCAAAGTAATAAAGTCTTTATCACCATCGCTTAAAATATAAGCAGACAGTACAGGTATGTCCCATCAAGGGGCACCAACCGCATCACAAAATCTAGATTTTTTTTTAATTGTATTACAAGTATATTCACTCTTTGTCTCAATTTATTAATTTAAACTGTCTAAAATTATAAGTAACTTTAACAATTCAATAAGATATAATTAAAATAATTAATGATAAAATTTCTGAATGGTGGGCTGATGTCCAACTTATTGAGGTTCGAGTGACCGAGTTCAGGAGTAGAGGGGTAATTCAGAAGGAATGTTGGCTTTAGAGGTATTCAAGTGAAATGTCATTTCTTTCTTTTGTATGATAAGATTGTTTGATTTATTGACAACTATTTTGAAGAGAGGTCTCACTTGAAGACAATTGTAGAGTCTCCAAACCCTAAGGGACATGGTATAAAGCTAAAAGATATACATAGGTACATATAATTTTAACTAAGAAACCTCATTCTTACGTTTTTCACTGATTTAGGTGTCGAAGTGTTTGCAAGTTCCATTTCTCGTCCGTTGGGACAAAGTAGTAAGCTACTAGGATTTGATGTTTAATCTTCATGGAACAACAACCCTTGTAGAGGAATGTCTGCTTCTAGATCATCTGACATCATTTGTGGGAAATGCCCTTTAACGTTTCCATTATACTCTTCTTTAATGGTGAATTTTGATAGTACACTAGCTGAAGAATTATTGCATATGGGAGACATCATTGGTTTCTTGACGAATTTCTTGGAGGACGTTTAAGGATGAACAAGGCAGGTTCTGAATTAGAAAAGTTATACAAGACAGTTGACGTAAAGAAGGAAAAATACAATGACTCTCCTCTCGAAACCCATATTTTCGATGGGACGTTCAATTGGTGGGGCGATATCCATATCGTATCTTGCATCGCGGGTGGAAAGATGTACCCATCAATGCCCATATTGAGTACGGACATTAGAACCGATGACACCCGCTCATCATCTTCGAGGTTTTTTTAACCCTAAACAAGCAATGTGTTGCTCCATAAAGAGGAAGAAAATGGAATATAACACTTTTTTTCTTTTTCCGACGAGGAATTGATCAATGAGGTGCCAAACCACCACGTCTCGTTGTTTATAAGGGCCTTAATGACTGGTTCGACGTCTATTGTGTGCTAGTAGACCAGAGAAGTTCTTGTGACATTATGCAAGTAAAGTTATTTTGCGCCTTTAAGCTCTAGCGTAACTTACAATCGTACCACAACGGGAGCCTCAAAGGGTTTGACAAATCAAACACTAAATCTTAGGTATATGTAGAGTTGCCATATTGTTTGGAACGAACAAGAGTAGACGAATCGTGAAAGTTAATTGGATGCAAATCTATTTACAACTGCATCATCGTAAGAACAACATTAGCCGAGCTATGTACCGTATCCTCCAATGTTCATATGAAGTTAAATTTCACACCACTACAGACAGAGTTTCTATTGCTTGAACGATATCGAGAGATCGAAGAGTTTGCAGCCACCGAAGCCACTAATGTAAACCTGTGTGAATTTGACACTCGTCTTGAACCACGACCTATTAGGGACTACGATGACGAAAAGACATTGAGTTTAGAGGAAATGATGAAGGTTGAATTGTTGAAGCTCAATGGGGAATTCATCGATATTTTTGTGAGGCACAACCCCTTAAAAGTCGTCAAGATAAGGTCCAAATTACCCGAGGACATGAAAGACGGGCTTATAAGATGCCTAAAAACCAACACAAATTTATTCTCCTGGTCTGCAGAAGAGATACCTAACATAGACCTTGAGGTAGCTTTCCATTCATCGGCCATATGCACGAGCATACCCCATATAGCCTGACATCGCTAAAAATAATCCCCAAATAGCATAAGCAACAAATAGGGTCGTCGTGTATCTTTTATAGTCGAGTTTATAACTGGGGAAAATAAACTTCATGTCTGTTAAACACAATACTAGTCCAGAAGTCAAATGACAAGTGGTGCATGTGTGTCGATTATTTAGAACTAAGCAAGATATGCTCCAAAGACACCTTTATTTTTCACAACATAGAAAAACTAGTTGATAAATTTTCTGACTTCATTCTAATAACTTTCATTGATGCACATTTAGAGTGCAATTAAATAATACTGGACCCTAACATCAACGCCATGACATTATTCATGACCGACACAAGAATTTTTTGTTACAATATGATGTCTTCCATTCTTAAAATCGCATGAGAAACATACCAAATAATGATGAAATGGATCTTTAAGTACCAGGTCACTGATATGCTAAAGGTATACATGGACAACATCATAGTGATGTCCAACGAGGAAAAAATCATACAGCTCATCTAAAGATCATCTTCAAGGAGGTTCAGACATACAACATGTACTTAAATCCCGAGAAGTGTGTGGATTGATGCGCTTGCAGGTTATAAAGCTTTGCATCTAAAGTTTTAATATCAACAATGCATGACAATAACTTTCAACCTCTATGATTATAACCTAAGAAAGTATCTTATGACTCATCAACAAAAGGACTCAAGATCAAGCGCATGTCCAAATCATAAACTATCTAGAATTAGTCTTGAAGTTTTGGAGAAAGGTTTAAAAGCTCGCTAGGTCATGTTTGTCAATATATCTGAGTGACCTAACTATTGTAAAAGTAAAGTAGACGCTTAAAAGTACTAAAGCAACATAGACACACATACGCGCGCGCGCGCACACACACACACACACACACACACAGACACACACACGCGCGCGCCTAAAAGTATTTTCTCAAACGTGTTTAAACTTATTAATAATTTTCTAAGCCAAGACAAGTGATCAAAAAGTTGTCCAAGTCTTTTAAAACCATTTTTTAGCTAACCAATCGAATAGTCAATTATTCTAATCAATTGGGATTTTTTTTAGCCATCTAATCCATTAAAACATCAAGCTAATCGATTAGAAAAGTGGTAATCGATTAATCAAATGACATGTACAAGACATTAATGACTTACAACAATTATATATCAAAAATTTCCTTTTTGGGCATGGTAATCGATTAAAAGTGAGATGTCTAATCGATTGGAGCTTTATGCTACTTGATTAGATAATTAACTTTTCCCATGGATCATTTACACTTATAGTTTTTCCAACAACTATATAAAGGAGGCACACTTCCACTTCAAATAAGGTCACTTTCGAACGTTTTCATATTTATATGGAATTTACCTTTCTCCATCTCTCTAGAAAATATTTTCTTTCACTTCATATTTCCTTAGTGCTAGTAAGTGAAGCTTTGCTTATGAGAAAGGAATTTTTGTATGTGGTCGTGTTGGTCGCTTATATTCTTAAGAGTGTGATAATTTTAATAGATTGAGTTTGGTTCCTTAAATAAACCTATCATAAAATCTATGTATTTAGTTTCTTAAACTTCACCGAAAAAAGCTTGTTTTGGTTCTTTAAGTGGTTCGTTAGCTTAGCCTGGGATAAAAGATGTCATTTGGTTGGGGAAAATCCTGTAAAAATATAAACCTCGATAACTCTCTGGTGCAATCTTTCTAACCATATCTCTTTAAAAATAAACAATTTACTTTCAGTACTTTATTTCTGTTGCAAATTACTTTATCAAAATTACTAATACGATCTAAATCGAGAAAGATATAAAATTAATCACGAATTTCTGATATCACAAGTCATCCCCCTCCCCCTCTTCTGCTTGAAATCAATCGTCCAACAAGTGGCATAAGAACCTAACTCCTATTAAGGACTAATCGTCTCAGAAGGAAAAATGTCTTCAATCTATTCACTAAAAAAACATTCATCCTTCAATGGAGAATGGTGCAATTTGTGGAAAGAGAAAATAATTTTTTTATAGAAGAGACGAATCATGGTATTTGGAAGGTTGTGAGAGAATGACCATTTGCTCCTATAGACGAAGTTAATGGTGTTGTAGACAAATGTGAAAAGGATTTATGCATAGAGGATAAAGAGAATGTGCAACGTGATTTGAAATCTAAGAACATCACCACCACTGCACTTGGTCTTTGATCAGTCACCATTTGTGTTAGATTTATCATCATTTAAGTGTCAAAAGCATGTGAGTTATTGTTGGTTTTATAGTAGTTTAGGTCTATTTTTAGTAGTTTCCTGTCGTGTCTTGATCTATAGTGGTTTTATTGTTTCTGAGCTATTATACGCGCTTGAGGTAGTGTTTCATGTGTTTTCAGGTCTGAAGAGTCAAAAGGAAACTAATCAGAGAAAATTCCAGACAAAAATACATGAGCAGAAGAAGAAAAGATAAAAATCCAGCTCCTGCCCATACGCGTATGAGGGAGCTCATACGCACATGACCACTCCTTTCCACCATGTTCCATACGCGTAACAATAGGGAAGGTGTAAAAAATCAGCATCTGCCCATACGCGTATGAGAAGATCCATGTGCGTATTGGGCCAACCATCTGAGTTACCCTTGTGCAGGTCAGACCCTTACGTGTATGGGTCCGGGAAGGCCATATGCCTTACCCTGGGCCATACACGTATGAAGTAGTGCAAACAAGTGTTATACACATACCAAAGAGGGCATTACATGTATGACACGACCCATATCTGAAAAATCCAAAATTTCCCCTATTTAGCCGAAAAACACAAATTTATAAGTGTTTGACGATTTTTCACTGCATGGACACGTTTTGAAGGCTGAAGAACTCATATTTTTATGGTGGATCAAGGATTTCATGAACCTTAAGTGATTGAAGACTTAATTTTATCTCATAATTTGTAATGTTGATCGCGTGATTCGCAAGTGCACGAATTACGTCAAAGTAATATAAAAGAATATCGATCCCACAGAGACCAAATCGTCAATCTATCGATTACTATCGTTACGGTGTTTATCTAAGGCGGTACAAAAGAGATATTGGGTTTGCAAAACAACGGTAAATAATAAATGCAGGTAAAGACAGGTCGAATGTATTTCACGTCAGTTAAGTGATGTTTCGATTGTCTAAATAGAACTACTTATGAGGCAATATTTTCTACTCTTGAAAAGAATCCATTTAACAGGAACTGTCGCTTTCGCGTATTCAGAACCGAGTTTACCCTTAAATTAAGGCCTTTTATTGTCACTTATAAAAGGTGCGCAGAACGCTAAAGTAGTAAACTTATTTTTAAGAAATGAGACTCGTAAACTTAGTTGAAAAGTGATTTTGATTTGGAAAGTTTTATCCGAGGAGTTTCGTGATTTTAGATCTATCAACACGTCCGAAGATAGTTTCAAAAAATAGTTTTTCCTTAAAGTAATAAAAATTCCTAGTTAACTAAGCCAGGGTGCTTTCGCACTCCTTGAATAATTAAAACTAACCAAGTTTGTTTTAGAAAACTCAAGTTAAAAATTAAAACAGCCTTTAAAGTATTTCTACATATGCAATATGTGAAACATTACTTTAACCGCGATCCTTACATTAACCTTTAAAAGATTTAGCCAGACATGGTAACACAAACAATCACAACGGTATTAATCATGATGAAAAGTTTGTTTTAGAATGTGAGGCGTAAAGAGCGAGTAAAGTGCGTAAAATAAATAAAGTAAAGCGAGTGCGGGAAATAAATAAAGTAAAGCGAGTGTGAAAAAAAATAAAGTAAAGCGAGTGCGGGAAATAAATAAAGTAAAAGCGTAGACAGAAAGTAAATAAAATAAAAGCGATGCGGGAAATAAATAAAATAAAAGCGATGCGGGAAATAAATAAAATAAAGCGATAAATAAGAACCTGCTCCAAATGGAGGCTTCGATTCTGGTACAAAAATAAACCTTCGACTCCTGAAGCTAAAGACGACAACAACTCGAAGTGACCCAACTCAATCTCACAAAGGTGCAATAACCCCCCGATGTGACGGATTATCGCTATTACAAATGATAAATATATGCTTAGTGTTGTAAAACTAAGTTGGATGATTAGAAAATGAAATGGAACGAACTATTTATAGAGGATTTCAGCATCTTGCAAAGACCATGGTGCCCTCCAACTTCTCCTTAGTGGGAACGTGATTACTAAAGGTGGCGCCCGCCATCCCTTCATGGCGCCCTCCATGTGTGTAAATGGGGTGGATAATGGGAACGTGGCAGTTACCTCCTAGTTGAGGGCTGATGACTCATTGCTTCTCCTATAGCGGTCGCCATGTGCAACGCCATGTGTGTAATTTCGTCGAAAAACCCTAATTTTAGGTCTTTTTGCTTCGTTTCTTCCAACAGAGTCCGAAAGTGCTAAATATTTGAAAACAAGATAAAAGAGAGCATAATACAAACAAAATGATAATAAAGTCCTAATAAACATGTGAAATTCGAGTCAAAAGCACGGTGTAATTCAGTGTGATCAAATTCTCCCACACTTAAACCTTTGCTTGTCCTCAAGCAAAACTCTTTATAGTTTATGCAAGAAAAACAGTATCAACTAGAGTTAATTCAAGGCGAAAAGACTTATAAGTTCATTCGAGGAATGTATTGATAGGTACTAACGAATCAAACTAAGGATATTGTAGTGACACTTCCCGCAAATGCGGTCGTAGGCTTCGTTCCTATACAAATCAATCCACATTACCCCACCATACCTAAGCCTTCTTTTCGTTTTCTTAAAGTCCTTTTCATTCAGGTGCAATCACATTAAGCCCGTTATCCGTACATACTCGTAGTAAAGTGACCGGTTAGTGATTATGATCTTAAGCATGGGGCTCTGGTACATAAGTTGGTGTAACCCCTTTATTTAACCCAATTTGCAATTGTGGGGGATTGGATCGTAATCCACCCTACCAAGTTCAGCACCAGATACCTCTGAACCAACAAACAAATAAGCTTATTTGTATATAATTTTTATTTTTCTTCTGCATGTTTCGCATATGTATTTATTTTGATGGGTTAAATGACCGTGTGAGAGTCACCTATCCCGAATTTTCATATGACTTGAGAACAAAGCAGGAATTTTTTGTGATCATTCACTTATTTTCATCGGTCCCCTACGTAGAGCATGCTTAAGCCGGAGCTGACTGCTAGGATAAACTACATAAGGACTTATTTGGAACAAAAATTGGGGCTACGACATATGGGGTATCAGGAACGACTCTTATAATCATGAAGCCTAAGGTGTTAAGACAATACCGATTTTTAGAAAAAGTTTTCCCAAGTCTTTTACATCCTGTTATAAACCTCTCTTATAGCCTGAATGTTCAAGATGTACTGCTTTCTTGGCTAATTTTTTTTTTTGGTAAGGTTAAAGAAATGGGGGAAATAAGGATACACTACACAGATGACTCGTCATACACATGTTATTTTATTGAAAGGAAAAACAAACAACTAAAATAAACAAAACATACTAAAATTAAAGGAAAACGGTAAAAAGCGATAAAAGTAAAGGAAAGCGATAAAATGCAATAAAGGAAAGATGAAAAGCAATAAAATCTCCTCGCACACTTAAACCGAACATTGTCCTCAATGTTCCGATATGAGATAGGATAGGAGTAACCTGGAAGAGAGAGAGAGAGAGAGAGAGAGAGAGAGAGAGAGAGAGAGAGAGAGAGAGAGAGAATTAGGGGTGAGCACCGTCACCGCCCTGGTCAGGATGCATGGGTCGACGACGTCTGGTTCGAGTACTAAGTCCTTCCTGCAGCTGCTGAGAGCGACCTAGGAGAGATCCTTGGGTGGCCTCGATGAGAGCGAAGTGACGCTCATTAGCCTGTCGCTGGCGTTGCTGCTCATTAGTGATCGCAAGCAAGGACTCAGTGACAGTCCGATGTGCTTGCTCACTACGCTGCTGGGAAGCTATCATAAAACTCATATTATCTGACAGTTGTTGGTTTATGGTATTCAGGAGGGTGTCACTCCTTTCCTCACGAGCTAGGTGCTCGCGCCACATCTCCTCGGTGATGTAGAAACCGGGAGTGGTACCTGCAAAAGGGTTAGAGGAAGAAGGTGCAGTGTGTACAGGTGATGCAGCAGGAATATCATGAGCAGGTGACTGGTCGCGTCGGTCATACTCATCATCGGTCCCTTGCCCATCGTCCATAGGAACGTTAGGTGGCAAAAGACCGGTAAAGGGTGGAGCATCAAGATCGTATGTCCAGTTCCTCGCATGTTGCACATCTGTATGCTGAGAGCAAGATAGGACAACGCTGGGTACAACTGCACCACAGATCATTAGGTGAAAACCACCTTCTCGTCGCACCTTGCATAATTTCATATCTTTCAAAAACTTTAAGTTAATGGTGCGGTGAGGTAGTGGTTCCAAGGTGGCTAACTCAGCGTGTAGATTTAACGCTCTAGCAATGGAGGTAATCAAACCACCGAAAAAGATGGTTCATCCCTTTTTAAGGATGGCAGACATATGGGCCAACATGAAAGGAACAGGATTGATCCTGCGATTAGTGAGGCAACCCTGTAAAAATAGCAGTTCTCGGGCATTTACTTTGTTAGAATTCTCCCGGCCAAATATAGTACATGCCAAAAGGTATCTAAAAATACGTATGGCCGGGTTATGGATATTAGAAGCCAAAATTCCTTCAAAGGAAGTGATTCACATTAGATAATCTGTTCCAAAAAGTAAATGCCTCGAGTGCCCATTCAGTATCCAAGGGCGTCTCACAGATAACACCTTCACCATAAGGCATTCCGAGCAAACCCGCTAAAGCATCGGTAGTGTACTCGTATTCTATATTAAACATTCTAAAACAGACGGTACCTACCGTGCTAGCAGTGTCGGGGTAAACAGTGTAAATTAGGGAACTCAAAAATTCCCTAGTGAGCCTATCGTAGGTGGGTGCTTTACTAGCAAAAATATCGTGTAATCCTAAATTATCAAGCATGTGGAAAACATTATGGTATGTGCCTAAAGTGTACAAACAGTCTTCGTCGACATATCTGGTAGCGAGGATCTCCCGAGTTTGCAATCTTTGCAAAATCTTGTTTTGTCGCTCACCGGGATTTCCTCCACGAAGAATGATGTTGTTAAACTCCATTCTGGCCATTAATGGTGATTGTAGAGAAAAAATGGGATTTTATAGAAAGGAAATGAAAAATAGAGTTTTGTGGGTTTTTGGTGGAGAAGTGAAGTTGGGAAATGTAATGGCTTGTAGTGAAAATGAGAAGGTTGGGAATTTTTATGAACTTTGGTGGAGTTGGGAGAAGAAGAAAATGGGTTTGGAGAGGTTGAAGAAGGCATAAATGGTGAAAAAGAGAAATTTGCCCGTTACGTCATGGCGCCCGCCATGAAGCCTATGACGCCCGCCATGTCTTAAGATTTGGATGGGCCGGCTTTGCTCATTGCTACTTGGGCCTTTGCCTTTTTGTCTTCATTTTTTGTGTAAGGGGGGGGGGGGTGCATATAGGTTTCTATGAATGCTGTTTTTTTGATTTAAGCTTGATAAAACAAAACAAAATGAAATAAAATAAAACAAAATAAAGTAAAACAAAATAAAATAAAACTAAACAAAATAAAATAGTAAAGTAAAATAAAACAAAATAAAACAAAATGGACATAAAAACATAATAATTATATATATATATATATATATATATATATATATATATATATATATATATATATATATATATATATATATATATATATATATATATATATATATATATATATGTAGAGTCAATAATAATTCACGAGTCCAGAGATCTTAGGAAAGTTAAAGCAAGCATAATGTCGAAGGAAACAATAAAAATAAGCATGAATAGTAAATAACGGGAAAATAGGGAAATTCAAACGGTATTTCTTGGTTCATGATGGCATCAATGCTCAGGGTATAGTGGAGTCTCCTCGACTTCGTATCCTCGAAGCTCTGCGATATGGCGTCGGAGATCGGCGATCTCATCATGCAGCATATCAGTCTCGGTGTCATGTGATGCAACTGATACTTCGACCTGCAAGGCAACGTCAGCAAGCTCCTGGCGAAGCTCGATTATCTCCATGCGAAGCTTAACTAATTTAGACTGCATGCTTGGATTCTGGAGATTCAGATTGTTTGTGCGGACTTTAATTCTAATCGGTGCGATCTTCGGCACATCTACTTTCTCTCCCTGCCCTTCTATGGCGTAGGCCCAGTTGGCCTGATCAATAACACAAGTCACCTAAGGGTCAGGTAAAGTGAAGTAGTGAATGGTCTCACCCTCGATTAATAGCATGTATTGATCCGGTTGGAAAGAAGATCTCCTCATGAGGCCACGGTCCAGACAGAAATCAATATCCATCAAGGTGTAGCTGCAATAGGACGTCAGGTGAGATAGTCTTCTATCGAGTCCCAGGGCTAAGGCTATATGAGTCACCATGCTTCCAACATGTATAGGGCTCACAGCAGAGAGAGCATTAAGATATAGACTCTCGACAGGAAAGCTCCACAGTCTACTGGGCGTGACTGAGTGGTACAGTACATGAAGAAGATCTCTTTATCACTCACATGCGTATCAGGGTCACTCTTCCCTAGGAAGGTGTGGGCAATGATCATCTGGAAGTATCGGAAAGCAGGGTTGTGAATCTTGTTGAAGATTTGGGTGGAAGGGTCAGGACTACCTCCACACGTAATATCACTCCAAAACTTCTCGACGTCTCGGCTCAGAAAGTAGCTCATGGGGAGCCCAGATGAAGCATCATAGGCAGTCTGAAAACCGAGCAAGGTTATTATGTCAGAAAAGAGACGTGTTTGCCTCCTTTTAAAAACTAGCCAAGGTTATTTAGAATGAAAAAGTATTAAGCACCACATCTATAAGAATTGATCATGGCGGAGAATTCCAAAAAAAAGAATTCAAAATATTTTGTAAGGAGAATGGTATTCAGAATCTCTTTCCCACTCCATGAACTCCCCTACAAAATAGGGTAGTAGAAAGGAAAAATATATCTCTAATAAAGCTTGCGAGGATGATTCTCAATGAGACCAATCTTCCTAAATATATTTGGGCTATTGTTGCAAATACCGCTTGCTATGCTATGAACCGTTTCTTAATACAAGCAATCCTAAAGCATAAAATCTATGAGATATAATAATTAAGAAAGCCAAATATCTCTCACCTTCATGTCTTTGGATGCAAATGTTTTATCCATAATAACGGGAAATAAAACTTTGTAAAATTGGACGTAAGAGATGATGAAGGCATATTCATAGGATATTCCACTTCAAGTAAAGCTTTTAGAGTGTATAATAAAAGAACTAAAATAATTGAAGAATCAATTTATGTTACCTTTGATGAATATAACCCAAAAACTATAAAAGTAGAAGTCATTGGTTGTGCAGGTATCTTCGAAAGGACAAATCTAAAAGAAAAAAAATCAAGAGACAAATAAAAAAGTAAGATGAAAATCAAGTCACAACAGAAGAACCATTCTAGAATCAAATCCTAGATACTTCGCAAGAACATCCTGATCTCCCAAAAGAATGGAGACTAACAAAAGGCCATACAACTCAGAATGTCATTGGAGATATATCCAAGGGAGTTAACACTCATATATCTCTCAACAAGGTATTTAACCATGTGGCTTTTGTTTCAAAAATTGAGCCAACGAGAATCGACGAAGCCATAGTCGACGAACATTGGTCTCTTGCTATGCAAGAATAGTGAAATCAATTTGAATGAAACAATGTTTATGAACTATTTCCCAAAGACTTGGCTAATCTAGTAATTGGTACCCGATGGGTCTTTTGAAACACGCTTGATGGAAATGGAATATTTTAAGAAATAAATCCAGACTCATTGTGAAAGGATACAATCAACATGAGGAAATAGATTTCGATGAAACCTATGCTCATGTAGCTAGATTAGAAGCCATAAGAATGTTATTAGTCTTCTAATGCATCATGAATTTCTAATTATTTCAAATGGATGTAAAAAGTGTATTTTTAAATGGCTATATCCAAGAAGAGGTATTTGTTGATCAACATCCAGGTTTTATCAACCCAACATTTCTAGATCATGTTTTCAAGTTTAAAAAGGCATTATACAGTCTGAAACAAGCTGTAGCATCTCAAAAAATGCGATCCTTTGTGAGGCGCTCACACGCTCGTGGAAAAGATGTTCGAACAGAGTCACCACTGAAATTTATTTATTCCAAAGCCGAAAAGGGAAAATATCCATAAAATCCTTAAAAATTAAATTGGGCATCACAACCAAATTCGAGTTCGGGAGTCGGTTACACAAGGGGAAGGTATTAGCACCTCTCACATCCGTTGTACTCAACGGGAAACACTTAGTTAGATTTGAGATAAAGTGTTAGCTAAGTTAAATGTTTTCTTCTACTTATTGAGCGAGAAAAAGAAAGGAAAATGTTTTTTTATTAAAGGGGCGTTTTTTAACATTAATGTGCCTGACAAGATTTCTCAATCCTGCTCATACGTATATCTAGGTGCTATGGAGAACTCAAGGCTACGTAATTCTTCTAAAAGAGAACTACTGGATTGATTGCTTTTAAGAAGTAATCCTTTAGATATATCGAGTGATTAAATCTTTACTTGTTGCTCGCTCTTGAAGACATAAGTCTTTGTTTGTTTCACGTCAATATGGATAAAGCATACTCGTTTATGAAAATGTTTTCGAAGTTGCACAAGGTCGAAAAACAAGTTTGATTTGTTGAACGTTTTGTTGGATGACGATTACTCAAATGGCCGAGTAAGGCTACTCGTACCCAAGTACTCAAGAAGAGGAATAAAAAGCTCTAGACGATCTTCCTTTTTATCCTTAATTTCAAAAGGATTTAAATAAGGTTCATGTATTTTGGACGGACGACAAATACTTGAATGGCCGAGTAAAGCTACTCGTATCTAAGTACTCAAGAAAGGGAATGGAAGGCTACATACCATCTCTTTTTTCGTCCAAGTTTCTTACGAAAATAACTTTGACTTAAGGTTTGATTATGAAAAGAATTTGGATATGAAGGGGGTTATAAGTTTTTTAATAGATGACAATTGCTCGAATGGTCGAGTTAGGCTACTCGTATCCAAGTAATTGAGGAGAGGAATCGAAGGCTCTAGACCATCTCCCTTTTCACCTTTTTTGAAACAGTGTTTAAGTATGATTTAGGTATTTTGGATTTGATTAAGGAAAAGACACTCGATGTTTGATCGAGGTTTTTATTATTTGCATTTGAATTGAAATGGGATGGAATGATTTATGAAAATGATGGAGAAATGGATAATGGAAATGATTATGATTTGTGAAAATTGCTCGACGTTGGATCGAGTATTTATTTTTTGTTCTTTTTTGAAAGTGTTGATTTTTAATCTTGAGTTTAACGATTAACTAAGACAATAAAAATAAATGAAAGCGGTAAATTTATTACACATCATGGGAATGTGGGTACAATTTATCGAATAGGGATATAGTACAATAGTTAATAATGCAAATCTTGAAAGATAATTGTAAATAAAGGAATCTCGTTGTAAGAAGGCCCAAGAGAAAGCCACGAGACTCAAAGTAAAAAAATCAGAAATTGAACTACATAATTTAGCGTTATGTTAAGCAATCGTAAAGCGATTCATGTAGGAATCATCCTATCTGAGGTCGACCAACAAAACTCTATGCGCTTAAGAAATTTATGAAGTTAAATTGAATTTTTATCTCCAAAATTGTAAGGCATCTGTGGAAAACCGATTATTTAAGCGAGAAAAAGAAATGAAAATTAAACTAAAAGAATTTAGCGTTATGTTAAGAAATCGTAAAGCGATTCATGTAGGAATCACCCTACTTGAAGCCGGTCAATAAGACTCTATGCGTTTAAGCAATTTCTGAAGTTAAATTAAATTTTTAACTCCGAAATTCCACCACATATGTGAAAAACCGACGAGACAAATAATATTTTTTTTTCTTTTTAACAATTTTAAAATAAATAATTTTAATTAAATAAATAATTTTAATTAAATAAATAGCAAATGACAATAATAATAGACAATAATATAAATAATAAATAACAATATTAATAATAATAATTAGCAACAATAATGAAAAAATCAATGATAAGTAACAAAGTAATAATAATAATAATAATAATAATTCCAACAATGATAATAATTAATCAATAAATAGTAATTACTAGTAAAAAATAATAAATAATGAGATTAATTACTATACACTGTCAGTGTAAAAAGATTTACACTGTCTATTCATCACCATCACCCGTTTGCATTACTTTATAGGTTTTTAAAATAAAAGTCAATTTTATTTCAATATCCAACGTCTAAGATTAACTGGCGGTGTAAAATCCTTTTACACTGTCAATGTATTTCAATTAAATCCATAAATAATAATAATAATAATATCATTTGTTAGTAACAATAATAATCTTTTCTAATATTAACAATAACAATAAACAATACTAATAGTTAACAATAAATAATCAATAATAATAATAATGATAATAACAATAATAATGATAAAAACAATAATAATAGTAATAGTTAGTAATGATAATAAATAAAAGTCAATAACAATAATAATGATACTAATGTCAATAGTGTAATAATAATAAATAATAATAATAATAATAATAATAAACAATAATACATATAATAATAATAATAATAATAATAATAATAATAATAATACACTACATATAATTAAAAACAAAATAGAAGAAAAAAAAAGAAAAAAGAAAATTAAAAAAAGAAAATCAACAACCCAACAATGGACCGCTGACACACACAGAGAGATAGTTAGATTTTTTTCAATATTTATGCATAACCAACCAATGGGTGACATATGGCGTGGCTGTAAAAGAAAGCAAAAACAACATAACAACAATACCTTCTCTATCTCGATCTCTTTTCAGAAAAAGAACACAATCAAAAACTTGAAGGTTATCTTCTCAATCTATTCCTCTATAAAACTCTTCTCTTCACTCGATGCACTTCGAAATCAAAATTTTCCCCCTCTTTCATTCATGATATACAGTAGATGAACACTAAAAGAGAGTTTGCAGTTATGATTGGTTGAAAAAATTTCTGGTGAAGGATGGAAAGCGGTGATGGTCGAGGCTGAGAGTGATGGTTGTTTAAGGTGGAAAAGTGAGTTTAAGGATTTGTTGTTCGAGTTTTTATGTTGTTGTGACCGGAAAGGAGAACTAGTGATGCACAACGGTGTTTTAATGGTTGCGATTGGAATATGAGGCAGAGGAGGACGTGAAGTTGGTGTGAGGGAGTTTATGGATTTGTGGCTTGTGTTATCGTTTGTTGTTTGATGAGGTGAGTTTATATTCGAATCGATATTTTGCAGTGAGTCTGTGCATAAGCAAAATTCGAGGAGGATAATGGTCTTGTCTCTTTGGTTTTTTATGATGCTATTTTGTTGTGTTTTTTTGGGTTTTTCTGTTGAGCTACTTTTGTGAATGATTTGTGGAGTTTCAGGTTGTATTGGTGGTTGGATTACAAGGTGGTGGGTCACGGCCGAAAATGGTGGCTTCGAGGTGGTGATTATGGAGTTGATGGTTGATGATGTTAGATGATGATGATGTTGTTGGTTTTTGAAGGTATGTTGGTTTTTTTCGAGTGATGATTTTTTTGATATTGTTGGTACAATGGGACAAATGGAGTATGTTTCACGGCGGCAATTTGAATGGAGGAGGGAGTTGAGTATAGAGTGAAGATGATGAAGGAGATGGTTGTTGAGGAAGAAGAAGAAAAAAAACATTTTCTTAAAAAAACAAAAAACAAAATCTCACATTTTCTATATGAGACCACTTCCCTTTTTTATTGGTTATCTTCCTTTTTTCTTTTTTTACCACAAAAAGAAAGTCTCGGCTTATTTATGTGGATAGGTCTCACATTGATTTTTTTAATTATAAAAATGGGAAAAAAGAGACCAATCAAAAAAGGGTGATGTGGATGCAATATTGTGGTCTCCTCCATAGTTTTTTTACCAGCAACTCTAATTAAGTAATATACTAGGGTTTGGAATAAATTAATTCCCATAATACCCCTTATTATGATTTTTAGTGTAAGAAAAGTTAAAACTAATTAACTTAAATAAAACTGGACACTTTAAAATAATCGAGATAGAATAAAAATGAAAACACCAATATTTCTATTTAATTATTTCAAACATTTTGACAAAAAGACAAAAATAAAAAGACTCAAAATGAATAAAAACCGGATACAAAAATGCTCAAAAAATAAACTGAATATACCAAAATGATCAGCGCGAAATAAACCTCTCAGAAATATACACGCTTTGACCAAATTTTGAAATAAAAATGATCAGTTAAAAGGCTTAGACTGATCATAATGCGACCCAAAGAGTAGTCAAAAACTTAAAACGAGCACGCTAGGTTAAACTACACAAACTGTAAATTAATAAAACTGATATTTGCAAGCTCAATCTTTAAATTTTTCGTCCGCTAATTTGATGTATAGTTGAGAAACAATCCGACCGGTCTGTCTATAGATCCAAAATATTATTCCAAGCGATATTTTAAGCATTATACATAACAAAATGCATGACATGATGAGTAGATAAATGTAGATGTCTTGTGAATGCATTGAATTACTGAATGAAGAATTCTGAATAGACAATCAGATGCAAATGAATCGCCCTTTGACCATTTACTTATGATTCTGTATTATAAATAAAACTCTGCAAAGATTTAGATGTCGATAATACCCTTGACTGTCACCCTTTGAACCTCTGAAACAAGATGCAACTGAATGAATGATGCACTGAGATTGAGAAATAAAGTCTTTTGGCTTCTCAATCAACAAATGACTAAATGAATGTCATCAAGATCAGATAAAATTCCATAACTCCTATCTTTTCATCTAAATCCTGATGAATTCTTTTAACTGATGAGATACACGACAAAATGGACTGATTATGCTATGCTGATGCGAGTGAAAAAGCTTAGGGTATAACAGCTACCCATATTTAAACATCTTTAATTGGGGGATATGAAGAACTCTTGTCTTCAAATCATCATGGTGAAAGATAGTTTAAATACCAAACATAGCACCTCTTTTCCCCTCTTATGCAATAGAATGGTATGCTTATGGTTATGAATGAAAACAAAGAGATGAAGAAATACTCTTGATTTCTTAATCAACATATGGTAATCCAAATGGATGCAACGAGATTTAGGAAATACTCTTGATTTTCTAATCGTCGGGTGATATGAATGATGCAATGAAGTTTAAGAAGTGCTTTTGACTTCTTGAAAATGAATGCAAATGAATTAAGAGGTTCTCTTGATTTCCTAATCATCGGATAACAAATGGTATGCTTAAAGTACTCTTAACTCCTTAAAAATGAAGGGATTAAGAAATACTCTTGATCTCTTAATCATCAAATGTTTGAATGAAATGTATATGAAATAAGAAATACTCTTGATTTCTTAATCATGAGAATGTTAAGAAGTACCCTTAACTTCTTAAAAATGAGTGAGAATGATTTAAGAAATACTCTCGATTTCATAATCATATGAATATAAATGATGGCTTAAGAAATGCTCTTGATTTCTTAACCGTATGAATGTTAATAAGTACTCTTGACTTCTAAATAGATGCAGATGAATTAAGAAATGCTCGTGATTTCTTAATGATATGAATGAAATAATAAATACTCTTGATTTTTTAATCATGAATGTAGACGGGGTAAGAAATGCTCTTGATTTCTTAGATGCTATACAGTTGAAACAAGAAATACTCTTGATTTCTTAAACATAGGTACTCCTAGGGAGCCCTTTTTGTGTGCATATGTACTTGGTACAAAAGTGATGTTTACAAACAAATAGAATGGGGGGAGAGAAAAGAATTCATTAATTATATTTTTGTGTTTGACAAGACCTTCGGACTTGTGCCTACGTACCAACATAAAAAGGAGGGATCAAAACCTCGTAGTTCGTGATACAAATTTCAAAGTGGATGCATTGCTTTTAACAAAAATTAAGTTTGAAAGGCACAAAGGCCCAAAAATGATTTGAATGAGTTAATTCTTTTTGGATTTTTGAAAGTTTAAGTCAAGCATAGTTAAGTTTATTTACAAGTTTTGATTTAAGAAAAGAAGTTTAAAAATGCAATGGCATAAGGACAAAGTTTCTATCTTTTTGCAAAATGGTCAAGGTTTAGAACAAAATAAGTTCAATCAAAGAAGATTTTGAAAAGGGAGGGAGAGATTTTGAAATTAAAGAAATGGGTAGAAGATGAAGAGACTAATCCTATGCACAAAATTAAAAGTTGAGACTTGAAAAGATCTGACCAAATGGGTAGCAATCCAATAGACAAAAATGTCAATAGAAACCCAGAATTCCCTTGGACATTTAGAATCAAGCAACATACAAATGCATAATTATATTATCTTGAAGAGAAAAGGCATCAAATAAAGATAGACACATCCAAGCTTTAGCCACTTCATGATCTTCTTCAAATAAGCCCATGTAACAGATGAATTCCACAAGTCACAGGTTCAGAATAACAACTTCACAATGATCATGTTGCAGATGAACTCAGAGGTATCTTGAATGATGTATCAGATGAAGTTTCAAATTGCAAGCACTTGATTTCACAGAAAGTTGGCATTGGCCAAGTCCTTTAGCATAGGAATGTTGCCTAAGTTTTAAGTCCATTTGTCCAAGATCAAGCCAACAGTCCACACAAATGTTTTTTAGGGTTTTTTGTTGTTATTATGTACATTAATGGTCAAAGACCACACAAACAAGCAAAGTATATACAAACAAGATATATCACACAATATGGTCCAAGTGGAGAAAGTGAAAATTGCATTAACATAAACAATTAGAATGATATGAACAATGGCAAATGAATAAAGGCTAGAGTTAAATGACATTAAAGTAAGTGGCTTGAAATTAAAAGTTAGTTGTTAGTGAGTTAGAATTTAGTATTGTTTTGCTTTTGCTTTTCATTTTAAGACATTCTTTGGAGAATACTCAACCCACTTATCACAAGCATGGATCCTTGAACCAAGACATCTTCCAAAGGAAGGAAAAAAGGCCATGTTTCCACATAATACCATAAAAGAGGGGAGACTTACAATCTCACTAACTAGAATACTATGCCTTTTGAGTCACAAATTTAACTCTATGTTAAGCAATCGTAATTGGACTTATGTAGAAGTCACAACTATTTGAGGTCGGGCAATAGAATTTTGGTGTTAATGCATGTTTGAGACATAGTATAATGGACTATGCTCATGAAACATACCACACACAAAAAGAATATGCAAAAGAGGTGGTCTAATCTCATCCATACTCATGTTAATTTTTCATTCAACTAGCTTTAGGATTTTGAGATATCATAGACCAAATGAGATGAATGCATAAAGAAGGGGAATGAGATGAAGATGGAGGGGAATGGATCAAAACTCAAATTGGTCAAAGGAAGACTTTTACCAAATTAATATCATCAATTCATTTTGGGAGATGGAATGTACATTCCATCAATCCCCTAAATTCAATGATATTAACTTGACAAAGTCAAATCAACCTTGACCAAGGCCCAACAACAAGAGTCAAACACAAACAAGTCATCACAATTGGTCAACAAAATTATTTGGCATTTATTCAACTTAAAAATATTAAAATAAGGCATTTAAATTAAATATGGTTTATCAGATTCCTAAAACCTCATCAAAACACCAAATAAATGGCCATGAGAATTATCATAGGTCAAACAAGGTCAAAGGATCTTGGAGCAAAAAATTCAGAATTTTTAAAGACTTAAAAGTATTTTTAAACAATTAAAAATAAATGCAAAATGAATTAAATCATGAAAAATATTAATAATGATCGAAAAATAATTTTAATTCAGATATGAAAGAGGAAATTATTTGAAAATTTTGGTGAAACTCTCATATTTTTTGGATCAATATTAAAATTAATAAGAATTAATGAAAATAAAAGGAATAAAAGAAAATCAGAAAATAACAAAAAAATGTGGACCACTTGATCTCCCTCATTAGTTGAGGTGGCAGATCAAGTGGTCAGAAGCGCGCGTTCCATGGTGCACTGCAGTCAACGCGGCATAGGCTTGGTATTTAAAAGCAACGCACGAGATTAAAACATTTTAAAACAGATCAATGGCTCTGAACACTTCCAACGCATCGCCGGCGTCCAAAGGCCGGTCATCTTCTCTGGTGACCCTGGCCGGACTGGTTCACTCATCATCATCAAAAAAATGAAAAAAGAGGACATGATCTGAAAGAAAAAATGGCGTAGAGCACGAATCTGACCTCAATTTTAACTAACTCCACATATATAGAAAGACATGAGGAGTTGAATTTTGAGGTGTGTCAACTGAGTTGCTTCGATTTGACCTCTAAGCAACTCAATCTTCTTGCCTACATTGGTAGGACTTCAAACAACCAAAGATCCAAGAGAATTGAGTGGAATTGAGAGAGAATCGAAGAGATGAAATTTTCTGGAAAATACCTTCAATGCAAGTATGGATTCACTTGTTCTTGCTTTGGCTCATTCTTGATCTTGCTCAGGATGCTTACAGAAGTATATTAGAATGCACAAAAGATCTTGGATCCCTGGAGTTTTGAATCTCAAAACAGTGAGATTCAAACTCAATTTATAAAGGAAATTCTCAAGATTATCCTCTTAAATGGAAGGGTTTGGTGTTTGAGACCAAAGCTGGCGCGAAGGGGTCCTTAATTATGAGCATATGGAGCTCTATTTATAGCTGAATCACATGATATTTGCACCTTACATTTGAGTTTCCGAAATTGGCAATGAGTGATGCATGTGTGCATGGGCTTGCACAGGCCCATGAGATCATTCCATTTGGTCCATAGTTAAGTGTGAACAAGTCTGAAATCAAATTGGAGTGCTAGGCAATTCTACATGGAAGCTTGAAATTTGATTTTTGCCAAATGATGATGCAATGCTCAAGCAATGCGCATCCCTAGCAAACCTTCTCCAAAATGGATGAAATTGGACTTTTTGGAAATGTTAGATCAAGAGGAATAACTTTCATGTTCAACACTTTTCCATTTGAAGCTTGTATCATGATGAATTTTGATGTGGAAGTTTGTAAATTTCAACATGTTGAAATTTTTTCTAAGTGTCAAGCCATATATCTCAATATTCCACCTTGCTTAACTTTTTATGTGAGCTTCAAATGAGAAATGTGTCCTCATGAAACTTGTATCTCTTTCAAATACCTTCAAAATGGTCACCAATTTCATGTCATTTGGATTTATAATGATAGAGTTATGCATTTTTGAAGTTTGGAAAAATCACTTGTTTAATGGCATAGGTCACAAATGACCTATAATGTAACCTCATATCACATGCTAATAAAAGTTGAATAAGCCCTTACTCCAAACATCAAAGTTGAAGTAGACACCTTGAATTTGATTTTGAAACTTGGAAATATCTCATCTCATAAAAATTGAGCAAGTTATGGCCTTGGGAAGTTGACTTTCAAATTAGGGTTTAGACAAAATGACCTATAATGTTTCAACATAGAAAATGCTTTTCCAAGGAAAACTAGCATTAGGTATCAACATGAAAGTTATTTGGAATGTCATTTAGAGTAACGTTTCTCTTGGAAGCATTTTCATATGGTTAAAATTGTAGGAGATAGAGTCTAGGGGGACCTAGTTTTGATCAAATGAATTCATTTGGCCAACCGCCATCAACCAACTTGCTAACCTTCAATTCTTAGGACTTTATTGGCTCATGGTAGATCATATATGCATAATATGATGAATTTTGAAGTTTCCCTTGATAAATTTGATCAATTGGTGAGATAGCTTGTTGGAGAAGTTACTCAAGATACCCAGTCAAACTAGGGTTTCCAAGGCAAATCACCTCCAAACTCTTGAAGAAAACTTGATCAATATAACATGTAGGAATCAATGGAACTCATATATGATGCTCATAACAATTCTTGGATCAGTTCATGGTTGTGCTCTTTGTCATGAGGGTCTCAAACCCTAGATATGAACTTGATGAATCAATGGTGATCATGCCCTACCTACAAAAGAGTTAGGCAAATACAAAGACATATTTTTGGTATTTTGGTTAGTAAAATAATAATATACAAGTATGATACATCACAAAGTGCTTGGTGATGTCTCCCAAAACAAACCCAATGAAAGAGGGGTAAGGAGGATGCCAAGGTATGATCCCAATGCTAATGCTTATGATGAAATTGCATGAGGGATCTTAGGGTCAAAATTTGGGTCTTACAGCTGCCCCTATTTAAGGATATTCTAACTGAGGAGGCGAAGGTTAAAATCTTCATGTCGACTCAGTAGAATGGGCTTAAATAACTACATATAGAAACAAATTTTGATCCCTAAGAGACCTTATGATGCATATGATATGAATGCAAAAGTTAATGCTCTGTGGGGAAGTATTGCCACAAAGGAAAAGAAATCAGAGAGACCGAAAGTCCAGAGGAGTATAATGTATTTCTTAAGGAAAACTCACTGGGGACTCGAGGAATTCCATACAAAATGGAAAGACTCAGCCGGGGAAACAACCAACATCTGTAGGGGATACGAGTAAGTCAGGATAAAAATTGAAATACTTTAATCATGCAGGAAAAACGATTTCACTAAGGAAATACGCACTCAACTCAACTGGGGAAGAAATAAACTTCGACACAGGAGGAGCATAAATCTATTATTTACTACATGTTACCAGGTAAGGAGATAATAAAGATCTGACAGAGAGAGCATTCGTCATCAGTTAGGATGAACATATCAAGGATGACTCGCTGAGAATCCACATGAGGGAGTATTCATTACCGGTTATTGGGTAAGAATAGCCTTGATGGGAATAACTGCAGAAAATAGGATTTACAACTACCGGTTACTGGGCAGAAGACCAAACGTGAGAGTATCCGTCATCGGTTAGGATGAACATATCAAGGATAAACTCAACAGGGAAGAAAATTCGTCATCGGTTAAGATGAACATATCAAGGATAGACTTGCTTGGGAAATGTCAAGGAGGATACCCGTCATCGGTTAAGATGAACATATCAAGGATAAACCAACTGAACAAAAATTAGGAATTACATCTATTGAATGCTAGATAGAAGACCATCAAAGAGAAAATTCGTCACCAGTTAGGATGAACATATCAAGGATAGACTCTGAGAGGAGAGAAAAATAGGAATTACATCTATCAGTTACTGGATAGAATACCATGAGAGAGAATCTGTCACTGGTAAAAGTGAACATATCAAGGATAAACTCAGTGGAGGGGACAAACGCAGGATTTACAACTACCAGTTACTTGGTAGAAGACCACAAAGAGAAGGAAACCCGTCATCGGTTAGGATGAAGATATCAAGGATTGACTCTCTGGGGAACAAAAATAGGGATTACAACTACCTTTTACTGGGTAGAATACCAAAGGTGAGAATATTCGTCATAGGTTAGGATGAACATATCAAGGATAAACTCAGGCAGGGGAGAGAAAGATATCTGTCACCGATTAGGATGAACATATCAAGGATATACTTTCTGGGGAATAGATCCACTAGGGACTCTACTGAGGAGAAAAACAGGGGTACTTTTGCCGGGTATTGGGCAAGAAGTAACAAACTGCAAACTAAGAAGAATATTACCAATTACTGGGTAATAAACTCTTAGGATACTCGAAGCATCTATCTAGGTAAGAGCTAGACAGAAACAATTAATCAAGACTCAACCCAATGAGGATATAACTCAAGGGGAGGGATTCTATCCAGATAAACAATTGGAAAGGAAACTGAAGTAATAATCATCCACGAGGAAACAAACTCAGTGGGGAAGAGGAGAAAGGTTAAAGTCTTTTTGCCTAAGGAGCTGATGCTCTAAAATTGAGGGAGGACAGACACCGAAATTTGTATGGGGATAAAGTACCTCCATACAGAGAATCTCAAATCGACAAATCAATCAAATATGATGGTGCCAGTATGCAAATTATGAAATTATATGAATGTACATGTATATGTATATATATGATGATTATGTTGACAAAATAATCACAAAGGATATGAAAGTGTCACAAAGAAATTGAATCATCGGTACAATCCTCAGTCAATCCACAAAAAGAGGGAGACAACTGCTGGAGAACAGAGAAATCATAAACCAAAGGCTCAAACCTAGCCGAGGGAGGAGATCTGCTGAGGAGAGGCGAAATTATCGAGTCTGCAAGGAATTTTAGGTCTACGCCATATTAAATGGGAGACAACCATACAGAAGATAAACACAAAACAGCTGCTCAGAAACCAGGAGGAAACTCTGATTGGGAGCGAGTCGGATGGCGACTGGTGGGGAAACCAACGCGATCTACCGGGGAAGCATCTTACTTTGCTTAAGATCAACCCTGTTGGGGAATTACAGAAACACTTCCGGGAAATAACACGTTGTAAGGTACTGAATCAACCAACTTAGCTCGGAAAAAGGATCGGAACTTCGCTAGGGAACAAACACTCCGTAGGGGAACCAGATCAACACAAACAACTAGGGATACCCGAAGGGTCAACTGCTTGGGGAACCTCTGATGCTTAGCACTTAAGGACTTGCTGCTCTTTGAAATGCTGTTGATTCTTCCTTTTTAATTTGCTTTGAAAAAATCTTGCTTTTATATGTTTTGAGAAAAAATGATTTTGATTAAAAAATTAAATTTTCAAAATGATCATAATGAAATTTAAACTATTGGCTGAAGTAAATAAGAGTAGAAACAATTGGACAAAAGCTCAACTTTATTTAATGGGATGGTAGTTTGTAAATGACAAGACTCCATAGATTTTTACAAAGTTGAAAATGGTAATTTACATGGAAAAGGGTTACATTGAATATAAATGATCCTTAATCCTTCTACCAACTCTTGATATTCACTATGTTCTTGACCGCTACTGGGATGATGAATTGACGTCAACCCTTGTGCTCAACAAAGTCTTTCAAAAACTGGATGATCAGTAGACTGCAGTTACTTGCCATAATCCCTAATTTTTGCATAAGTTGCCTCAAGGTGGGGTACTCAACTTATCGGGAATTTTTTTTCTGTTTTTTGTCTCTAATTTTTTCCTGGATCACCCTTTCGGATTTTCAATCCACCGAGACGCTCTTTTTTTTCCTAAGCAGCCCTTTCGGGTTTTCAACTTAGCGAACTGTTCTTTTCTTTTTAGGCGAAGTATTTCAAAAATGTTGTAGGGGATATTGAGAATAGACATATGCAAAAAGAAGCATTCAAAAATGTTGAGAGTTGAAGGAGTTGTGATCCTTGGAACTTTGACTTCAAAATGTTGACATTTAGGTCAAACCACTTGGAACAAGCTTATGTACTTAGACTTTTCTTGCATTTCAAAGCACATAGATGATCATTTGTGTTAGAACAAGATCTTAGTTCTGCAGCATCTCTCTTAAGTTTTGATGATAACAAAGAATGAAACAATTTTGCACCCTAATAAATCATCTAAGTGTGCAGGACTATAAGGTATACTAAATCTGATTGAACACTATCTGCCATCTAACCAAGTCCAGAACAGCTGATTCAGAAATTCGATGAATCATATCTGACGCTAAACATAAGCATATCAAAGAAATCAACATACAAAATCTGAAGACTATGAGGAATTTAAAGACTCTGATAAATGTAAATCTGTAGACTCTAAAGACGCTCCATCTGAAGATCAGTCCAAGAACTATCTGAAGAATACAAGATCTGAGAAAAGAATCTGATTTCCACACTCTCTGAATCATGTTCAACATATCATCTGACCAATCAGAATCAATAACTTAACAAAGAAGTATTCCAAGTTTGGTATGAATCTCTATATGGATAATACTGAATACACTCCAATACTGCTATGGAAAGACAAGAAAATTAATGTCATGAAGTCCCATTATTGGCAAGATATCACCATCAATATTCTCTCCAAGGGTATCATCTCCAAGCACTATATATAGACCTCACTATCATCATAAGATGATACGAATCTATCACACAAGAATTCTGCATATCCAATTTGAATCATATACTAAATTCTTGTTATTTTATATTTCAGTTATCACACACGAGTTGTTGCCCTAAGTGTGATCATTGATCATTGTTTTTAATTGTGTTCTTATTGCTTATCTAGAAGCACCAAACACATTCTTGTAATTCTCAATAGTTGTTATAAATTCCTCCAGTGACTTGTGAAGTCTGTAGACTTGAGAGGGCTAAGAGATTGTTGTACTCTTAGACGTTTGTTATAATCTTTCTAGATTATTGGATTAAGTCCTTGTTGAAGGCAAAATCACCTTGGTCTAGTGGACTGGAGTAACTTTGATTTTCAAGAGAACCAGGATAAACTTCTGTGTTGTTTGCTATTATCTTTGTGTGTGTAGCATTGCTAAAAGTTTTTATTGTCAGTGAAAAAAATTCAAACCCCCATTTCTTGTTTTTCTCTACCTACAATTGGTATCAGAGCTTCAGCTCTGTTATTAATTTTTGAATCAAACACTTAATAGTGTAAAGAGATCTAGTGTGAGAAAAACATCATGGCTAACACCAATGAAAGAGATAGCTACATCGTTAAACCTCTATCGTTCGATGGAGAGAAATTTGATTATTGGAAGGAAGAATTGAAACCTTCTTCCTAGGCTATGTCGCTGACCTTTGGGATATTGTTACAAATGGTATTGTCATTGCAAGAAGCAAAATGAGTGATGATCAGAAGCGTGACTTTAAGAATCACCACAAAGCCAAAACTATTCTGCTGAATGCAATATCCTACAATGAGTATAAAAAAATCACCAACAGGGAAACAACTAAAGAAATCTTTGATTCCATAAAGATGACTCACGAAGGCAATAATCAAGTCAAGGAGACTAAGGTTATGGCCTTAATAAAAAAATATGAAGCCTTCAAAATGGATGATGATGAAGTGGTCTTCGTAACCAAATACAATACAAGAGAGAAGGAAAATGAACATCCTATGGAACCCTAGAAACAATCGTCCAAAGCTCTCGAGACCGGAAGATAAGCTGCACGAAGCCTTTTCACCTCTCTCTCATAGGCTGCCTCCATATCTGCCCTCTCCTTGGCGAGTCGATCATACTTCCTCTTCCAAAACCTGGAAGACTGAGGAAGAAGAGAAGTCACCACATCATCAGGCTCTTCGATAACCTGATGCTCTAGAAACTCTATCAACGCATCCTTATCTCTAAGCTACTGAAGTAGCTCCTCTCGCTCACGGACCCAAGAACGCGAACGGTCTTCATCTCTCAACTTCTCTATTCCTTGGTTAGGGAGGGTTGAAGGCCCAACCATAACCATAGGGGTAGGTCTCGGGTAATCATAGGGCATACGGTACTCAGAAGCTCTCCTCCTAACCCACGAGGTGTAGGGTTCCAAAGTTATACAATTATTCGGACCAAGCTCTTTCTTTCCCTTCTTATGGATCTTGCGCCAAGCACGGGCCATCCTGCCCTTCAAGTTTTGGGGATCTTTACCCTCTTGAAAGAACACACCTTCTAATAAAATGTTATTAGGTTTGTCATTTAAGGGGAACCCAAGCTGACGACGTCCCAAAATAGGGTTGTAGTTAATCCCACCACATGTACCAAGAAGAGGCACATTGGAGAATTCACCACAAGAGTCAATAATCTGCACACCGTCATATACATGGTTATACCAAAAGATATCATCATTAGTGAGAGACATGAGTCTCGTGGACCACCATAGACATCCTTTGTTCTCCTTGAAGGCGAGCGTCTATGGCAAGTGCGAAATAAACCACTTGTACAACAGAGGCAAACAACACACAATGGTGCCACCACCCTTTGCATTCCTCATATGCAAAGAGAAATAAGTGTCACCCAACAGAGTCGGAACGGGATTAAGAGTAGAGAAAATCCTAATAGCGTTCACATCCACAAAGTTATCGATGTTGGGGAGTAACACTAGCCCATAGATGAGAAGTACAAATATGGCCTCAAAGGCGTCCTCACTCATGGCCTTCCCAAACATAGTAGCTTGAGCAATGAGGAAATCAGATGGGAGACCTTGAATTCCACCTTTGGTAGTCATATGAGCACCAACAATAAATTCATCTATATGCAACAGATCAACAATCTCTTGGGAAGAAGGAACTCTCTCCAAGCCACTGAATAACAACTGATCTAGAATAGGTATACCCGCAAGATAGGAATACTCCCCAAGCGTAGGCAAAAGTTGGAAATTCGGAAATGTGAAGCAACGGTACAAGGGATCATAGAACTGTACCAACACACTCATCAGCCCTTCATCCACCTGAGTAGCAAGAATAGACAAAAGCTTCCCATGACGAATCTTGAACTCCAAGGGATCTAATACATAGGATGTCAAACTCCTTAACTCTTTCAAGTCGGGTTGTCTGAAACTATACTTCTTTGTATTCCTTCTTTGCTTATCCATGTCTGAAAATTTGCAAATATACCTCTTAAGTTCCTTGAAAAGTTTCTCATTGTTGATGATATGGATGTGTATGAATGCATGGATGCAACAATCACACTCAAGGATCAAGCAAATCACACCACACAAAGGTCATGGGATGGATCAAGTCATCCTTAATATCAATCATCCATTTTGGTGGACTATGGTTTACACCTTATCAACACCCAAGTTCCATTGATATTAAGGATATACAAGAACGGATCAACCATGAATCAAGGGTTTGTTGCAAGTCACGAGCATGGAGTCTCGGTTAAGAACCATCCAAAGGAAGTGTACTATGGTTAAACCTGACAATCATGTTCTACAAGAGGTTCCCATAGTCATCATCCCATCTTTTGAATATTATCGGATAAACGACTACTCGTATTCTAAAAATATCCTCAAGAGAGACTCTTATGAGTGTAGTATCGTGTAACAATCGTATCAAATCTCACACTTGAACGACCATCGCACTACATCCTAGAAATAGGCCAAGATGGGCTAGGTAATCTAAGGTCCTTGGCTTCTAAGGCATATATTGGAAAGAGTAATGCCTAATCACGACTACTCGTGTGACATTATTGATCCCAACATAACCTCCACCAAGTGAATGGGCGTGCAAGTCAACTTGCTAAGGAATAACTCCACACAAATCAACAAAACTATACCATTCTCCTATCATAAGTGCACTCGAGTTCGGGTGTAGAACTCCTCTCACAAGAGACCACCAAGCACACAAGCAATTAATATATCAAGCAATTCATACATTACAAACAATACAGTAATCCCAAATTTGCACAAAAATATGTCACAAATAAATATAAGCATACAATACAACAAAGGCAAAAAGTAGGAAAAACCCACTAGGCAGAGCTTCCCCAACAGAGTCGCCACTTTTCTGTAGCGGGGTATTCGTTACCTTTATATTTATTGACTAAATCAAAAGTAAATCATACAATTCGACTCGCCACCGCACTTCTATTTATCCATAAGAAAGGTTAGAAAGCGAACAAAAACTGAGAAGTTTTATCAAATCCAAAACTAATAAAAATGTCAGAGATCTGGGTAAGGGGGTTGGTTATGCAATGGGAATGTTTTAAGCACCCAAAACATCCTTAGTACTCTAAGGGAGCCCTTTTCACCAATGTTGTAAGGTAGGTTGGTATTTGTGAAAATATTTGTGCAAACATGATTGAGGAGATGAGAAAAGAATATACAAGTTATTTACAATTTTTGTGTTTGAATGGATAAACCCATTGCCTACATACCATCTTAAAAAAGATTAGGATCAAAACCTCGTAGTTCGGGGTAAAAATCTCAAAAGAAGTTGGTGAATTGATTGGTCAAAAGCCTTAAGGTTTTTTGTTATCCAAGGGAGAAAACTCAACCTAAAACCACAAATCCACCATGTGAGGAGAGCTTCAACATGCTAGTGAGGAGTTAACCCTATAATAAGCATGGAAGTTTTATAGTCCATCACTAAGGATATAGGTGAGTATTATATCAACCTCTAGGATAACTCAAACCTAATAGCTAATGTTTATGAAAAGCTTTGGCAAAGAGTGGCCATTGGAACCACAAAACAATTGAGTGAGTTGTATTTACAAATGAAAAGTATTCACAAAATAAGGTCAAAGTTGACTTAAGGATTCAATTCAAAATAAGTGTTATGAAAAGAGTTTGAAAAATCAAAAGCATAGTGCTTAGGTTTCTAATTTTTGAAAAAAACAATGTTGATGTTTGCACAAAAGTTGGCTTGGGTTAGAGTGGAGAGAAGAAGAGAATGGCTAGGTCCTAAACATGCAAAGATGAAGGAAGAGAAATAAAACCACATTGGAGTTCCCTTCTTGAGATCATATTGATGATCCAAGTTGCTCCCATCCTTTGGAATTAGCAAGCAATAAACAAATAACTCAAGCAATCAAGAAAATAACAATCAAGCTCCTAGGAATCTTCCAATTGGATTTTGTATCTCTCACTTTGGATGCTCATGACAATGGTTCTTCTAATTGGCTCAAGTTTAGGATCCCTAGCACACAAGAACACACAAATCAAAAGTTCCACAATACAAATAAAGAATGGACAAGAGTGAGTTTAGAATTAGGGTTCCTTTCAAGTTCATCTTCAAGATTAAGCATTCTAAAGGCATTAGGCCTAGTTGCTCTTTGACAATTATAGCACTCTAAAGGCATGAGGCCTAGTGTAAGACTCCAATTTTGTCCCTAAGATCCCTCATGGCATCATAAGCATTGCATTGCATAGCCTCAAGGATCATTTGAGCACCTTGGCTTCCTTACCCTTGGGTGGGATATCTCTTGTGAGTGGTTTTGGATCACCAGGCATGCTTGCATTGTATATCATTGCTTTTCTTGTTTAATCACTAACCAAAAGTACAAAAATATGTCATCTAACCTTTTGTTTTGTAGCATCAAGCATGACACAGGTCAAAGCAAGTCAAGAGCATCCTCTGTGCAAGAGCTGATGGTATTTTCTTGAGATGAGGACCACATGATATTATATTGAGCTTACATGAGCTATGGTTCCATTTTGAAGCCAATTCTCCAAGTGGCAAAGGCCCAAATTCATCAGGCATTTTCAGTTCATCTGAGGACCAGTACAATCAACTGTACAGTCAATTAAAGGCTTTGAGTTGGGGAATTGATCTTAACATCCTCATTCATGTTCAAACAAGGCCTATTCATCATGTCAAACATCTATCTTGAAGATTTTGAAGTCAAATCAAAAGTTTCCAAAAATGGAAAGTGACCTATAATTTCAAGTTTCCAAAAATGGCAAGTTTTTTGGTTCACATTAAACTTGACTTTCCAACATCAAAAAAGCTTCAAATGAATTTTTGGTCAACATGAAAATTGAAGATCTTTCTCTCCCATTTTCAAAAAGTCCAAGGTCATGATCATCTGATGAATGGTTAAGAAGTTATGATCAAATGATTGCAAAGTGTACATGGAAGTTCAACATGCCATAACTTTTGGTCCAAAACTCCAAAATGGTCCATTCTTTTTGCAAAATGCTCCTTGTGACCAATAGTTTCCAAATCAATCATTGCATTGCATGAAAATAGTTCACATGACCATTTGTCCATTCAAGTACATTTTGGAGGGAAAATGCATAATTCAAATTTGGTGAATCACATGAGCCAAATACCAATCCTATCATGTTCATGAGCTGATTTTAAATGATTTTGAACCTTACATGGGCACTGTTCACGTGCACTTTAGCCATATATAGGTGTATTTACCAATTTTGCCATACACCTCATATCTTCCTAATTTCAATTAACCAAGGCTTAATCTTAATTGCAGCATGCTTAATGGAGAGTATATAAGCCAAATCGCTAATCACAATTGAAGAATAACAGAATTTTAGATCAAAAATTTCATTTCCCTCTCAAATTTCTCTCTCTTTAATTTTCAATTTTCTTCATCCAATTCCTCAGAATTCGTGCATAATCATGTTCATCATGCATCATTGATGAAGAATCATCATCTGGTTTGAAGAATTTGGTGCAGATTCGAGCTCCACAAGTGCAAGTTCATGAAGATGGTTCTTTGAAATTAAGCAAGATCCAAGCCATTTCAAGTGTTAATTTGTGCATCAAACTTCATATCAAGGTTGGAGGAGAAGATCTGGAAGTGCCGGAGCCTTGAACACACGATTTCAACTCACTGCACTTCAAGAAGGTTGGAATTCGATCATCTCCTTTCTTCATTTTATTGCCATGATTAGATAGGTCTTTTGATGCTGATGATGTTGTTGTCTTTAGATCTTGTTTTGGTTAAGAATCGAGCAAGATATGTTGATTTGAAATCTTGATGTTCAATATGCTTTTGATCGATCCGGTTGATTCGTTAGGAATTAGGCTAAATAATTGTGATATTCTTGATCTACGTTGAGAGACGGGTCTAACCATATGCATTTTGTAAAATTCTGGAAAAAATGTTCATGATTCGCCACCTGAGCCATCGGAGAAGACGGCTGAAACCGCCGTCCTCCGCCGTCTGCAAATCCCCTAGGGTTTCGTCCACGCATGTGTACACGTGAGCGCTGGCTTGGCGCTTTCGTTGGCTTACGTTCGCTTGACCATTCCACGCCTGCATTGACCGCTGATGCAGCATGCCACATCATTTAGTGGAGCGCTGCATTTTGATTCCAGCACTTTTTGACCCCTGCTTGCACTAGTTCGATACCTGGCGCTTGTTATTTCTGATTTTATTGTTAAGCGCTCATTTGACCTTCATGACCTCAGTTCGATTCCTACGCATGGCAATTGTTTTAATTGTTTTCACTGAGCGCGCTTGTAACCACATGGACCTTGGTTCGATTCTCAGCGTATGCATTTTTAAATTTCCAGTTGTTTTGTTTGAGCGATTTTGACCTGCTTGTCCTGTGTTCAATTCCTGGCTATGCATGTTTCCATTTCATTTCCAATAACATTTTCCATATGATTTTCATTATTTCTTTTTATTTCATTCAACTTCCAAAAGTCATAAAAAATAGAAAATATGTCCAAATTAATCCAATCTTTTTTCCACATGTTTGTTTTAATGTCTATTATTTTGTGATGTTAATTTCCTGATTTTTGTATTGCTGGATTTTCAATTGTGCTTGATTGTTTGAACATGATGCCAAAATGACATGTTGTGCTAATTGTTTTGTGAAATGCTTGTGGTTTATCCAATTGCCTTGAAATTTGACATGCTTATTCATAACATGTAACATGATCTTTTGGCTTTTGTTTGAATTTTTTACCATTTAATACCACTGTTTTAGACACATGAGCATATGTTGTACCATTTGGTGTCACATTCTTGACCTTATACTTGTGAATTTTCATTCATATGCCATTTGTTTGCTTCTGGACTTAATTTTTGGTATGATGCTTGTTCATAACATGTTAAGTGCACATAAAAATTTTCATGATTATTGGATTCATTTCTGTTTTAATGTGGATTTTCTATTCTTGATGTCCAATTTTGATCACATTGTTTGCCTTTGCCTTATCTTGATTAATTGATGGCTTTGCTTATTGATTTGGCTTTGTTCCTTTTGAGGCATTCTTCTTGTTTGATTGAATATGCTTCATATGAAATATTGACTTCTGTTTTGGTCATTTGCCTTGCCTTTGACCCTAGTCTTTGTACTAGTGGTTTGTACTCACCAATTGTGTTTGTGTTTTAGGTATTTAGCACTAATGATTGGTGTGGCCTCATCATTTGAGATGCCATTTGCTTTGTTTACTAACCTTTGTAGGTCCCTTGATGTGATGAACTCACTTGAGTGATTTCATTTGAGACTTACCTTGTGTATAATTGTTGGATGATTCCTCTGTTGTCTGTTTTGGTTTTCTGAATGTAAATATTAACTGTTTGGCTTTTGTACAGGTACATTAGTCGCTTTTAGCTCTTGCTTGAGCTTTGCTTTGGTTTGTGGTTGGTTTACCACTTAGGTAACCTCTCTTTCTCCATGTATTCTGGAAGTCCTGTCGCCTTTTTGGCAGGCGTTTGGCTGAAGTCCTCCTTAAGAGGCAATGATTGTGATTGTTTATATTTGTGCTAAAGACCTCTAAATGAGGCATGTTACTTGTTAAGTCCTCCTAAGTGAAGAGGCAATTGACAGATAGAAGGGATTTGCAATCAATCCCCTGTTATTCAGTTGAGTCTTTCATTATGCTCGCACTACGTGCTGATGCTTTTGAATAAACACCCAAGATCTTGTATAGAGTCAGTCATGTAGAATAGGGTCCCTCATTCTGGATCCCCACGCCTTCTTTATCATAAGCTCACCCAGGCCAGGGTTAAGAGCATGAGGTCTTATCCTCATTTCCTATTCATCAGCTTCAACCTAACTCTCAATGTTAGTGGTTAAGAGCTTCAGAACACCCCTACAGTTTTGGCTTGTTTGTCGAGGTTGATATGACCCCTTGACTAAAGCCCAACTCTTGTCTGAGCCTCTTGTTTGTGTATAGAGTGTGATACTTGATTGCTTGTTTGCTTATTTGTGAATCTTCCATATGTTTGCTTTTCATGCATGTTTGTTTGTTTGAGGAGTCAGATGTAAGACCATTAATTGGCTATCTATTTCCTGTTTCTTTTGTGGAGCTAGATGTAAGACCATTGATTGGCTATCTGTTTCCTGTTTTGTTCTGTGGAGTTAGATGTAAGACCATTGATTGGCTTTCTATTTCCAGTTTGTTTTTGGAGTTGGATGTAAGACCATTGATTGACACTCCATTTCCAGTTTTTGTTGTTCTCTTATGAGACCCTGCTTATTTGCTTATTGCTTTGTGTTGCCTAATTCCAAAGGAACTTACTTGGATCATTTCTATGATCTTGAGAAAGCAACCATGTTTGTGGCTTTGTTCCCTTAACCCCCATTTTGCATGCTTAACCTTGATCCATGTTTTCATCCTTAACCCAAACCAGAAAACATTTGTGCAAACACTTGACTTGTTTTCAAAACTAGAAACCTAGGCCTTATGCCTTTGATTTTCAAACTCTTTTTCACTAATACTCATTGTAAATGAACTCTAATTCATACTTTGACTTCATTTTGTGAATAATTCTAATTGGTTAATTCAACCCATTCAATTGTCTTTGTGGCCCTTGTCCACTTATTGATCAAGTTTTCATACATTAGCCATAGGTTTGAGTTATCTCAGTGGTCGATGTAAATCTCACCACATCCTTAGTGATTGAATGGTAAGACTTCCATGCTTATTATAGGGTTAACCCCTCACTAGCATGTTGAAGATTTTCTCACATGGTGGATTGTTGGTTTAGGTTGAGTTTTCTCCCGTTGATAAAGAAAGACCTTAAGGCTTTTGTTTAAAATCAATCCACTCATCTGTTTTGAAATTTTTTACCCGAACTACGGGGTTTTGATCCTTATCTTTCATGAAAAGGTACGTAGGCAATGGGTTCATCCATCCAAACACAAAAATGTAAATAAACTTGTATATTCTTTTCTCATCCCTTCAATCATGTTTGCACAAAATATTTCATAAACAAATAACTCTTTGCAACAAGTTGTGAAAAGAGGTTCCCTAGGAGTACCTAGGATGTTGTGGGTGCCTAACACCTTCTCATAGCATAATTACCCCCTTACCCAGATCTCTGACCCTTATTTTACTAGTTTTATTTGTAAAACTTTTAGGCTTTTGTTCGCTTTCTAGCCATTCCTTTGGATAAATAGAAGTGCGGTGGCGACTCGACTTTGTATGCTTTACTTTTAATTTAGTCAATAAATCTAAAGGTAACGAATACACCGCTACAGAAAAGTGGCGACTCTACTGGGGACAATGCCTTCACCAGTGGGTTTGCCTACTTTTCACACTTGTTGTATTATATTTGTTTATGACATATTTTTGGTGCTATTTGGGATTACTGTATTGATTGTAATGATTGATTTGCTTGATATATCAATTGCTTGCATGCTTTGGTGATCTCTGTGAGATGAGTTCTATACCCGAACTCGAGTGCACCTTATGATAGGAGAATGGCATAGTCTCATCGACTTATGTGGAGTTATTCCTTAGCAAGTTGACTTGCGAGTCCATTCACTTGGTGGAGGTCATGTTGGGATCAATAATGTCACACAAGTCATTTGTGGTTAGACATTGCTCTTTCCAATATGTGCCTTAGAAGCCAAGGACCTTAGTTTACCAAGCCCATCTTGGCCTATTTTTAGGATGTAGTGCGGAAGTCGTTCAAATGTAAGATTTGATGCGATTGTTACGCGATACTACACTCATAAGAGTCTCTCTTGAGAACATTCTTGGAATACGAGTATTCGTTCCTCCGATAATATTCGAAAGATGGGATGATGACTATGGGAACCTCTGGTAGAACATGTTCGGCAGGTTTAAACCATAGTACACTCCCTTTGGGTGGTTCTTAACCGAGACTCCATGCTCGTGACTCACAACAAACCCGTGATTCATGGTTGATCCGTTCAACTATCGTTAATATCAATGGAACTTGGGTGTTGATAAGGTGAAAACCATAATCCACCAAAATGGATGATTGATATTAAGGATGGTTGAACCGTTCATATATCGTTAATATCAATGGAACTTGGGTGTTGATAAGGTGAAAACCATAATCCACCAAAATGGATGATTGATATTAAGGATAATATGAGCCACCCCATGACCTTTGTCTGGTGTGCTTTGCTTGATCCTTGAGTGTGATTGTTGCATTCATGCATTCCTGCATTCATCTGCACCCATATCATCAGAGAAAAAGAAAATTTTCAAGGAACTTAAGGGGTTTATTTGCAAAATTTTCAGACATGGAAAGACAAAAAAGGCATGCAAAGAAGTACAGCTTCCGACAGCCCGATCTGAAAGAGTTAAGGAATCTGACATCTTATGTATTAGATCCCTTGGGTTTCAAAGCTCGTTTCGAGAAGCTTCTGCCTCTTCTGACTACTCAGGTTGATGAAGGGTTGATGGGTACTTTGGTGCAGTTCTATGATCCTCTGTATCACTGCTTCACTTTTCCGGACTTTCAGCTATTGCCTACCCTTGAGGAGTATGCTCATCTTGTGGGTATTCCTATTCTGGACCAGTTGCCGTTCAGTGGCTTGGAGAGTATTTCTACTTCTCAAGAGATAGCTGACATGTTGCACATAGATGAATCCTTGGTTAAAGCTCATATGACGACCAAAGGTGGAATTCAAGGTCTTCCTTCTGAGTTCCTCATTGCTCAAGCTACCATTTATGGGAAGGCCATGAGTGAGGATGCCTTTGAGGCCATATTCGTGCTTCTCATCTATGGATTGGTACTGCTCCCCAACATCAACAAGTTTGTGGATGTGAACGCTATTAGGATCTTCTCTGCTCTTAATCCCATTCCAACTCTGTTGGGTGATACCTATTTCTCTTTGCACCTGAGGAATGCAAAGGGTGGTGGCGCTATTGTGTGTTGTTTGCCTCTATTGTGTAAGTGGTTTATTTCTCACTTATCGCAGACGGTCGCTTTCAAGGAGAACAAGGGATGTCTACGGTGGTCTACGAGACTTATGTCTCTCACTAATGATGATATCTTTTGGTATAATCGTGTATATGATGGAGTGCAGATCATTGACTCTTGTGGTGAATTCTCCAATGTGCCTCTTCTTGGTACATGTGGTGGGATTAGCTACAACCCTGTGTTAGCACGTCGTCAGCTTGGGTTCCCCCTAAAGGATAAACCTAATAACATTTTGTTAGAAGGTGTGTTCTTTCAGGAGGGTAAAGATCCCCAAGGCTTGAAAGCCAGGATGGTTCGCGCTTGGTGCAAGATTCACAAGAAAGGTAGGAATGAGTTGGGTCCCAAGAATTGTATAGCTTTGGAGCCGTATACTACTTGGGTAAGGAAGAGAGCATCTGAGTATCTCATGCCTTATGATTATCCGAGACCTACACCTTTGGTTGTGGCTGGGCCTTCAACCCTCCCTAACCAAGGAGTAGAGGAGTTGAGAGACGAAGACCTATCACGTGCCTGGATCCGTGAAAGGGAAGAGTTGCTTCAGCAGATTAAGGAGAAGGATGCTCTGATTGAGTTCCTCGAGCATCAGGTGATTGATGACCCTAATGATGCATGGACTTCTCTACTTCCTCAGTCTTCCAAGTTCTGGAAAAGGAGGTATGACAGATTAGCCAAAGACAAAGCAGATATGGAAGCAGCCTATGAGAGAGAAGTGAAGAAGCTTCGAGCGACTTATCTTCCTGTGTCCCGAGCTTCTAGGGATCCATAGGATGATTATTTCCCTTTTCTCTTGTAATATGATTGACAATGTTGTACTTCTTTGTCTTGATATATTTGATGAGATATTTTCCATATGCGATAAAATGCTTAATATTTCAAAGTTTGCAAATAAAACCCTCGAGTTCCTTTGAAATAAAAACAAATCATATGCACAAACATTGCATGCATCATATGCATAAGCAGGTTTTGTTCCGGTCTCCTGTCCTGTGATCTGACTCTGTGCTCTTCATTTATTTTGAAGACAAGCTGACTCACCGGTACTACACCAGAGCCAACTCTTCCAGATTGATGGATCATCTTGAGCAAGAGAACCGTGAACTCAAAGAGGAAGTCGCCAGACTGAGTGCTTTGATGGAATCTTTCTTGGCTGCCCAGAGCTAGTCGTCTCCAACACCTGCAACTCCTCCCCAGAGGACAGTCGTTTCTGAGATTGTTTCCTCTACTGTGCCTGCTGCCAATGCACAGTTTGTAACAGCCATGCCAGCCGGGTTTCCGTGGGGGATGCCTCCCAACTTTATGCCCGATATTCCTGCTCCAACTTTTGCTGCCATGCCGGCATCTAGCCCGGTCCTTGCTGTTCCTCCTCCTGTCGTGCATACCGTTCCTAGGGTAGACGACACCATCTATCATTCTGAGCCGTCTGAGGGCCCAGATGTTAATGAGAAGATGGATGCTATGAATGACCAATTTCTTGAGCTGCGCAAGGAATTGAAGACCCTTAGAGGAAAGGATTTGTTTGGGAAGTCTGCTGCCGAGTTATGCTTGGTTCCCAATGTCAAGATTCCGGTGAAATTCAAAGTCCCAGACTTTGAGAAGTACAAAGGGAATACTTGTCCTCTCAGCCATCTGGTCATGTACGCCAGGAAGATGTCAACTCAAACGGATAATGATCAGCTGCTTATCCATTACTTTCAGGACAGTCTGTCCGGTGCTGCACTGCGTTGGTATATGAGTTTGGACAATGCGAACATCCGTTCCTTCAATGATCTTGGTGAAGCCTTCGTCAAGCAATACAAATATAATATGGATATGGCTCCCGATCGGGATCAGCTCAGGGCCATGTCCCAGAAGGATAAGGAAACGTTCAAGGAGTACGCCCAGAGGTGGCGAGAGTTGGCAGCTCATATTACTCCTCCGCTAGAAGAGAAAGAAATGACCAAGATCTTTCTGAAGACCTTGAGTTCATTCTATTATGAGCGGATGATTGCTAGCGCTCCTTCTAACTTCACCGAGATGGTGAACATGGGGATGCGTCTAGAGGAAGGAGTCCGTGAAGGACGTCTATCCAAAGATGAAGGCTCTTCTACCAAACGATATGGGGCATTTGTGAAGAAGAAAGATGGAGAGGCACATGCTGCGCAATCCTATGTCAAATCCAGAAGACCCTCTGTGAAGAGGAAGCCTGTGCGTCCAGCCGGTAATCAACATCAGGTGGCTCATATAGCACCTGTCTTCAGAGATAATCAGCAATATCAGCGCAATAATCAACAATCATCTAAGCAATATCAGCAACAGCATCATCCTCAACAGCAGGCTTACCAGCCTCGCAACAGTAATCAAGCCAGTACGAGTTTAGAGAGGAAGAAGATCATTTTCGATCCAATTCCGATGTCATATGCAGAGCTGTATCCCTCCTTGATAGAGCGGAAATTGATTACTCCTAGAGATCCTCCGGCTATACCTGCTAACCCTCAGTGGTGGTATAAGCCTGATTTGCATTGTGTTTACCACTCTGGTGCTCTGGGCCACGATGTGGAAAACTGCTTTCCGTTGAAGACTAAGGTTCAAGACCTTATGAGATGCGGTATTCTGAGATTTGAGGACGCATGTCCTAATGTTACAAAGAACCCATTGCCCGAGCATGGGAAATCTGTTAACATGGTCCAGGGTTGCCCTGGCAAGTACAAGGTCAAATATGTCAGTCATATTCGATAGTCTCTTGTTGAGTTGCACCGTCTGCTGTGTGATTACAGTCATTTGGAGCACGATCATGATAAATGCCGAATCTGCTCTGTTAACAGATTGGGTTGTTGCCAAGTGTGCAGAGATCTTCAGGAATTGCTGGATGAGGGAACCATTGAGATCCTTCAGAACAGGAATGTTGACGAGGTTGAGCCAGAGGTCAACGTTATTTCTCCAGTGTTTCGAGTACCTGAACCTGTTATCATTAAATTTGATGGTAGCAAGCAGAAGGTTTCTCCTTCCCTGACTATCAAACCTGCCGGCCCTGTGCCGTATTCTTCTGATAAGGCAATCCCATTCTGTTACAATGCTGTTGCTGTTGAAGATGGGAAAGAAGTGCCGTTGCCTTAATCCTCTGTGGTGAATATTGCTGATGTGAGGGGGTTGACCCGTAGTGGTCGTGTGTTTTCTACACCGCCGAAGCCTCAGGCTAAGGCTGATTTTGTTGAGCGTCCGGTTGGGAATGCGTTGAATTCTCCAAATCCGGCACCTGTTATTAAATCCTCCTCTGTACAAAAGACTCTTACTTCTGTTGGCCCTAGTGGTACCGTGAATGAAGACTGTGATGAGATGCTGAAGCTCATCAAGAAGAGTGAGTACAACGTTGTAGATCAGCTTCTACAAGCGCCATCCAAGATATCCGTGCTATCTTTCTTTCTGAATTCAGAACCGCATAGAGAGGCTCTGCAGAAAGTCTTGGATTTAGCTTATGTTGATCATGATGTCACTATTGAACAGTTTGACAGCATTGTTGCAAACATTACTGCTTATAACAATTTGAGTTTCTGTGACTCTGATCTCCCTGAGGAGGGAAAAGACCACAACATGGCTTTACATATATCCATGAATTGCAAGAACGACGCCATGTCCAACGTGCTGGTGGACACTGGGTCATCTCTGAATGTATTGCCGAAATCCACTCTCTCTAGATTGTCATATCAAGGGCCTCCCATGAGGCAGAGTGGGGTTGTTGTGAAAGCTTTTGATGGGTCACGTAAGACTGTGATTGGGGAAGTTGATCTCCCAATCAAGATTGGACCAAGTGATTTCCAGATTACCTTTCAGGTTATGGATATCCACCCATCTTATAGCTGTCTCCTTGGTAGACCATGGATTCACGAGGCAGGCGCCGTGACATCCACCCTACACCAGAAGCTGAAATTCGTTAAGAATAAGAAATTGGTTGTGGTAGGGGGAGAAAAGGCTCTCCTGGTTAGCCATTTGTTTCCTTCTCATACATAGATGCTGAGGATGAAGTTGGAACTCCTTTCCAAGCTTTATCTATAGCTGAGCCTGTTGAGAAGAGAACTCCTTCATTTGCTTCCTATCGAGATGCGAAATTGGCCATTGAATGTGGTGCAATTGCTGGTCTAGGAAAAATGGTCGAGCTTGAAGACAATAAGTCTCGGGCTGGCATTGGCTATTCTTCTGGGGTCTTCAATGAGAAAGGGCTGTTCAAGAGTGGAGGTTTCATCCACACCGGTCAGAGTCCTCTTCTAAGATAGCAGCAGCTTCCTCATTCTGACCGGTGTGGAGGTTTCACTAATACTCATTGTAAATGAACTCTAATTCATACTTTGACTTCATTTTGTGAATAATTCTAATTGGTTAATTCAACCCATTCAATTGTCTTTGTGGCCCTTGTCCACTTATTGATCAAGTTTTCATACATTAGCCATAGGTTTGAGTTATCTCAGTGGTCGATGTAAATCTCACCACATCCTTAGTGATTGAATGGTAAGACTTCCATGCTTATTATAGGGTTAATCCCTCACTAGCATGTTGAAGCTTTTCTCACATGGTGGATTGTTGGTTTAGGTTGAGTTTTCTCCCGTTGATAACGAAAGACCTTAAGGCTTTTGTTTAAAATCAATCCACTCATCTGTTTTGAAATTTTTTACCCGAACTACGGGGTTTTGATCCTTATCTTTCATGAAAAGGTACGTAGGCAATGGGTTCATCCATCCAAACACAAAAATGTAAATAAACTTGTATATTCTTTTCTCATCCCTTCAATCATGTTTGCACAAAATATTTCATAAACAAATAACTCTTTGCAACAAGTTGTGAAAAGAGGTTCCTTAGGAGTACCTAGGATGTTGTGGGTGCCTAACACCTTCCCATAGCATAATTACCCCCTTACCCAGATATCTGACCCTTCTTTTACTAGTTTTGTTTGTAAAACTTTTAGGCTTTTGTTCGCTTTCTAGCCATTCCTTTGGATAAATAGAAGTGCGGTGGCGACTCGACTTTGTATGCTTTACTTTTGATTTAGTCAATAAATCTAAAGGTAACGAATACACCGCTACACCTAGTTGCTCTTCAAACTCCATTAGCATAGGTAAGGTCCTAAAATCTAAGTCCTTTGTCCATTTGCATTGGATTCACACAAACAAAACAAAACAAGCACAATAGTATATACACAATAATGCGCTCAAGTGAGCAAAAGGCAAATCGCATTAATATAAACATGAGCTCAAGTGAGCAAAGGGCAAAAGCAAATGAATTAATGTGCAAGAAATTAAATTGCATTAAATTAAGTTGCAAGAATTAAATGCTTGAATTAAAAGTTAGTCATTAGTAGTTAGTGTTAGTGTGCCATAAGGCAATTTAGTGTTATGTTAAGCAATCGTAAGTGGACTAATGTAGTAGTCACACCTATCTGAGACCGATCAATAAAACTATAGGCAACAAACACAAGTTAGAGACCATGACTAGTAAGTCAAGCTCCTACAACTTGCCATGCTAAAAGAAAAGAAGAATGATCTTGTATTGATTTAGGTTTTTTGCTTGACCAAGAAGCAACCTATCCTTAATGCAAAGCAATTCACTTGATCTTTGATCAAGATGAATTTGAATTGAACCAAGGAAGGTTAAGCCTCTCATATGTCAAGGCTAACCACTAATCTTTAACTCATTGATAAAAAATAAAAAAGATGAAGAAGAAGAAGAATAAGAATGTACATGATTGAAATTCAAATGAAATAATCAACACACATTGATCAAACATGAATGAAATCAAAGTCAATCAATGGTAAACAAAAGCAAGATGAAGCTTAGAAGTCAAGAAACAAATAAAATATTTTTCGTATTTTTTGAATTAAAAGTAATACTTGAATTAAAATAAACAAATAAAGGTCAAACTTCAAATCCATTTCAAATCAACTTGGAAAAGTCCAAATGGATCATCCTAAGTTCAACAAGGTTTGACAAAAATTTTCATCATTTTTAGAAACCAGAAACTAATTTTAAACAATTAAAAATGAAGAAAATATAACATAATTGAACTAAAATCTCAAATAAATCTCAAATTAATTAAGAAATTGATGAGAATATTTTTCATAGATTCATCATCATTCAAAGATGTTAAGAAAATATTTTTGTATTTTTTGAAATATTGGAAACTATTTTAAATGAATTAAAAATAACCAGAAAAGAGAAAATTCACAAAAAATATTAAATGGACTCATAAAAAATATTAAAAATCATTTTTAGAAACTATAATTAAAAAGGGAAATAATGCAATTGGTCCCATATTTTTTGGATTTAAAATGAAGAAGATATGAATTTTTGAAATAAAATGAAATAAAGAAAATAAAATGAAATAATTAGAAATTGCAAAAAATCCTGGTGCGTTGGATCGCATTCATTAAATGATGTGGCACATCAGATGGTTCTCAGGCGCGCGCTCACCAAAGGCCTTGGTCAAAAGAGAAACACAATGCATTTAAAAAAGTCATATCATTCAAAGGCTCTGATTAAATTTGGGAATGAGATCAAGCGGTCCAGATGCATCCACACGTGGGGGACGGTGGTGCACACCACCGTCTTCTCCGGCGAGCAAGCCAACTCCGGCCAGAGTTGCGGGTTTTCAAAACCTCACCAAAACGTACGATCCTCATATCATTGGAAAGCTGGGGGTGATGTACATCACCCCTGTGCCATTGGTTTCTACTCTAGACTCTCATAGAAGGAGAAATCTGAGATAGAAAATTATGGAGTTCAATCTGAGTTTGCTCAATTTATGAAATTAAATGCACAAATCAATTGCCTCTCACATGAGGACTTCAGAGGAACCAACAAACAAAGGAAATGAGCAAGATCCAGGGAGTTTCGAATCAAAAAAGTTTGAACAACAACCTTTGAAGTGCAGCTTTACAAGGCACGATCTCTTCCAACTCTTTGATGTAGTGTGATCTTGAGATGGCAAAGTAGCTAGGCTTAGGAATTGAAGCTCAACGATCAACCAAGGAAGTTGTTAAATTGAACTAAAAAAATTGAAGAAGAAAACACAAAATTCCTTTGGGTGAAGGGTAGGGATTCAGTTCTGCAGCAATTTAGGCGCCTTAAGGTTGGAATTGAATGAAGCCAGGCATGTGTATTTATAGTAGAAGCTGATGCAAGCAATGCAAAATTCGTGTGCATGTGGAATGGGCCCCTCCATGCATGGGCCTGTACAGGCGCATGTGAGGCCCAAAATCCATTGAAAATGCAAGTTGATATGAGTATGCAATGGTTTGGACGTGTAGTTTTGATTACATTGGCTTGTGCATGGAGTTTTAACATTGTTTTCATAAATGAACATAAATCTCCTCTTCGAAAATTCACTTTGCCAAAATGAAACATAACCTCGTGGGTAATGGTTGGAAAGGTCTTGACATGAGGAACAAATATCATGTTGAACAAAAATCCATTTGGGATTGGGAAATTTATGAAAACATGCCTTGAAGTTCAAGGTGCAAAACATGTGTATGTGAATTTTGCCAAAATGGACCAACTTCAAGCCCTTCTGTTTCAATGATGCAAGCCTCAAATGACAAAACCTTCAACATCCAAGTTGTAGATATTTCCAAGGCAATCAATTTGGACTTAAATTTTGCATCATTTGGATTTTTGATGAGAAAGTTATGGATACTTGAAGTTGGACTTTTTCACATTTCAATGACTTTGGTCCAAAGTGACCTATAATGTTTTGCATTATCACATGTGTTTCTTTTGGGATTATTGATGCGTGCTTTTCGCAAGTATACGAACGCGTCAGAGTAATATAAAAGATTGTCGAATCCACAGAGACCAAGTGTCAATCTATCGTTATCTATTGTTATGGTGTTTATCTAAGGTAATCGAAATAGGGGTTTTTAGAGTGTACGATGAAAAATAAAGTACTAAATAAAGTTCAATTGATAAAGACAGGCTTGAATGTAATTCACATAACCAATTAATAATCAAAGTACTAGCTAATAGAACTACTTATGGGCAGTGTTTCCTACTTTAAAAAGAACCAATTTAACGGGAACTGTCGCTTTCGCGTATTCAGAACCCAGTTGTACTCCCTAATCAAATCCTCTTATTGTCACTTATAAAAAGGCGTGCATTGCGTTAGAGTAGTAAACCTATTTTTAAGAAATATAGTATCTTGACTAAGTTGAAAAGTATTTTAACCTGGATTTCTTAACCAAAAGAGGTTCTCACGAACCAGACTCTAAACTTATAAACGCATCCGAAAATAGTTTTAAAATCACTTTTCTTTTTAAGTTAAAAACTCCTAATGAACTAATCAAAGCGCTTTCGCTGTTTTTGAAATAGTTAAAAACAACTAAGTTTAAAAAGACGTTGGACAGCTTTCGATCTTACCCAACGAAAATTAAGTGCAAGAAAACTTAAGTTGAAAGTCAAAATAGCCCTTAAGTGTTTCTACGAACAATTGTACGGATTATCGGTTCAATTATGATCTTTACATTCTAACCTTATAGGTTTAGTTAGACATGGTAAAGTAAAGGTGAATTTTAATTTAAATAAAAGTAGTGCGAGTGCGGAAAATAAATAAAAGTAGTGCGAGTGCGGGAAATAAATGAAAGTAGTGCGAGTGCGGGAAATAAATGAAAGTAGTGCGAGTGCGAGAAATAAGTAAAGTAAAGCGAGTGCGATAAATAAATAAAGTAAAGCGAATGCGAGAAACAAATAAAGTAAAGCGAGTGCGAGAAATAAATAAAGTAAAACGAGTGCGAGAAAATAAATAAAGTAAAGCGAGTGCGGGAAAAAAAAAGTAAAGCGAGTGCGGGAAAATAAAATAGATAAAGGCAAGCAATAAAAACCTGCTCCAATCGAGGGTTGAATAAAATGCCAAGCGGAAATGAAAATGGCGGAAGGATTAACTTCCTTCCAAAGTGCTCCAAACTCGATTACAGACTCGATCACAGACTTGATTACACAATTATGGTAACACCTCGATGTGAAGCGATTACCACTTTAAAATACTGAATATATGCCTAAGTGAAACTAAGTTTGCTCTAAGTTTGCATCTGCTCTAAGTTTGGATGATTAAACAAATGAATTCGAGTCTTTATTTATAGGCAACTAAAATAATGGAAAAGACAAGGATGCCCTTCAGTTTGAAATTGGGAGGGAAAAGCTTCCTTCTTGTGGTGTCCGCCACAACACCATGGTGCCCGCCACAAGAGCAAAGTGTGGCGCCCAAGTGGAGGTAGTGGGGAACGTGGCATTTGAGGGAAGTTGAGCTAGGACACGTCATGGTTGGACCCATGGCGCCAGCCACAGTGGGAGCCACAAGTGTAAAATGTTGAATTTTAGGGTTTTTAGCTCGTTTTCACTCCTTTTCTCGACCGGGGCTCTGATTAGACTGAAAACCTGAAAACAAGGAGAAACATAGTAATAACATAACAAAATGATAATAAAATAACTAGAATGCATGCGAAATTGGAGTCGAAAATACGGTGAATTTCAGTGTCATCAAATTCTCCCACACTTAAACCCTTGCTTGTCCTCAAGCAAAACACTAAAAAGCTCATAGAAGAAAAACTGGTGTCAACGAATGATTCGGGTTAAAATATTTCTAAGTTCAAGTCGGGATGCAGTGATAGGTGCTAACTGAGTGAACTAAGGGTATCATGATGACACTTATCCGCAAATACAGACATAAACTCCATTCCTATATTAACCAACCCATATTATCCCACAATACCTAGGCCTGCCTCTTCATCTCCTTTTGTGTCCTTTTCATTCAGGCGCAATCACATTAAGCCCGTTATCCGTACATGCTTCATAGCAGAGTGACCTGTTAGTGATTATGATCTAAACATGGGGTTCCTGGCACATAAATATGTGTAAACCCTTTTATTTGACCCAACTGCAGTTGTGGGGGATCGGATCGTAATCCGCCCTACCGAGTTCAGCGCCAGATACCTCTGAACCAACTAACAGTGGGTGAGTTTTTCTTTTTCTTTTATAGCAGATTTTTACAACCTTTTTGGTTTAAATGACTTTGTGAGGGTCACCTATACCTGAGTTGCCTTTTTGCTTTCTTTTATTTTATTTATTTCATTGGATCATTCACTTATGTTCATCGGTCCCCTACGTAGAGGATGCGTAGGCCAGAGCTGACTGCTAGAATAAACTACTGAGGACTTATACTGAAATGATGATTAAGGCCATGGTATATGGGGTTTCGGGAATGATTCCTATATTCATGAAGTCTATGGTGCTAAAACAATACTGATGTTTCAAAAAGTTCTCCCAAGTCACCGCATCCTTACTCAAACCCGTCTTAAAAACCTAAAAACTTTCAGAATAACACCATTTTCGTTTGCAAAAAATTTTGATAGGGCTAGAGGAATGGGGAGATTAGACTGTACTAAAGATACACTCTACTGGTGACTCGTCAGACTCATGCATTATCTAAAACACTTATACTAAAAGCAGAATGAAATAAAGTAAGTAACTAAAAAGCAATAAAAATAGATAAACCAGCTAAAAACAACAAAGAAAAATAGAAAGCGATAAAGTCTCCTCCCACACTTAAATCAAACATTGTCCCCAATGTTTCGAAATAAGATAAGGGGAGAGTCACCTGACATACTACTGCTGACCACTGGTGCCTTCGCCATCCTGAGGTGGATGACGGGATCGGGTACGACGACGGTCTCTCTGATCCATCTTGGCTTGTAAGGCGTCCTGAGCAGTCCTCACCTCTCGAAGGTTACCCAAAATGGAACCCTGAGTGGCTTCGATAAGCGCAGTATGTTGATGATGGTATTACTGCTGACGGGCTTGCTGGTTTGTAATCGTAAACAGGGACTGTACAACAGTCTCATAGGATCTATCTGTCCTCCGCTGCGATTCTTGCATGAAGCTCATGTTATCCGCCAGTTGTTGTTGAATAGTAGAGAGAAGGTCATCATGCCTTTGCTCTCTAGCCATGTGGTCACGCCACATCTCCTCTGTAATATAGAAGCCAGGAGCAGAACCTGCAAAAGAAGAAGATGATGCGATGTGTGGTGGTGAAGGGTTATGGGGGGACACATGAGGTACGGGAGATCGCTCTCGCCGATCATATTCTTCATCAGTGTCGTGTCCCTCCTCATCAGGAACATTAGGAGGAAGAGGACCCAAAACAGGTGGAGCATCTAAAACATAGGTCCAATTCCTTTCATCACGTACATCAGTATGTCTAGTGCATGGTAAAACAACAGATGGGATAGCTACACCATGAACCATAAGCACATAGCCTCCTTCTCTCCTCAATCGGCACAATTTCATATCTCTCCGAAATTTTAGGTTGATTGTGCGAGGAGCTAAGGGATCTAGGGTAGATATCTCACTGTTCAGGTTAAGCGCCCGAGCAATAGACGTAATCAGTCCTCCAAAAACAATTGGTCCCGCTTTATTTAGAGTTAAAGCCATGTGAGCGAGCCTAAACGGGACTGAGTTAATTCTTCTATTTGTGAGGCTTCCTTGCAAAAATAGAAGCTCTCGAGCATTGACCTTATTTGGATTCTCCCGGCCAAAAATAGTACATGCCAACAGATATCTAAAAACTCTGATGGTCGGGTTATGGATGGTCGAGGCAAGAATTCCTTCAAAAGAATTTATTGAAGTGGCTGACAATCTCTGCCAGAAGGAAAACACCTCGACCAACCAATCTGAATCCAACGGGGCCTCACAAACAGCATTGTCCCCATGAGGAATACCTAACAGGCTTGCTAGTTCGTCGGTACTGAATTCATATTCAACAGCAAACATTCTAAATCAGACAGTATGCAAGCCTAAATTATCTAATAAATAAAAATTCTATGGTAGATACCCAAAGTGTAAAGACAATTTTCATCAACATACCTTGTCGGGAGAATTTCCCGATTTTGCAACCGTTCGATAATCTTCCTTTGCCTATCTCCCGGTTTCCCTCCTCGAAGAATAAATCCATTGAACTCCATTATTTAACCCTTGCAATGTGATGAAGAAGATGAAGATGGGTATGTAAAAAGGTGTTATTTTTATGAGATTTGATGGATGAAAATGAAAGTGGAAGTTGGGAAAATGATTTGTATGGTGTGAAGATGAGAAAGGTGGGAGCTTTTGTGGGGTTCAAGGGCGTTTTTGCAAGGTGAAAAAATGGGTTTTTGAGGTTTGAAGGTGTGAAAATGGTGAAGAATGGGAGTCTGCCCCGAGCTTATACAGACGCTGTGGCGGGCGCCACAGGGTCTATGGCGGGCGCCACAAGGCTAAATTCGGCTGGACCGGATTTTGGTCATTTGGCTTGGGCTTCTCGTTCTCTTTTTGGTTAGGGGTCTGGATAGCGTTTGCATTGTAATTTCCTATTGACATAAGTCTTGCATAATTTTATAAAGATAAAATTCAAACATTTGACTAATAAATAAATAAACAATTAATATATTTAAACTATAATAAAAATATAAATATAATAAACAAACATAAAACATATATATATATATATATATATATATATATATATATATATATATATATATATATATATATATATATATATATATATATATATATATATATATATATATATATATATATATATATATATATATATATATATATATAGATATGGAAATATCAATGTGCTGACATAGTTAAGAAAATATCCCAAATGCAATGATATAAAATAAGTTAGATAAATGCGAAAAATATAAGCATAAATGAGACAAAATAAAATGAGATGGTAAGATCAAATAGTAGGGGGTTCGTCTGCCTGAGTAGATCCACGGAGCATGGCTATCTCCTGCCTAAGCTCTGCGGTCTCCTGGTATAAACAGTCGGCCTCGGTAGCGTGTGTGAGATCAGATACTCCCATCTGTAAGGTGAGGTTAGCCACCTCATGTCTAAGCCCGACAATCTCTCTACGACACTCTGCGATCTAGGTGCGGATGTCTGGGGTCTGCAATGATAAATTTTTAGAGAATACAGTGATCTTGGGAGAAGGAGGTGTAGGCGTATACTCAGCAATAGGTGGTGATCTCGGCTCCTCGATAGTCTCTCCCTGACCCTCCAAGGCATAACTCCAGTTCGCTGGGTCATGAACGCTAGTCATCATAGGATCAGGCAGTGTAAAATAATGAATCGCCTCGCTATCGATCAACAGTCTGAACTGTCTTAGATTGAACGAGGATCTCCTCATCAACCCTCTAGTCAAGCAAAAGTCGATATACATGGTAGTGTACCCACAGTAGGTCCGGAGATGTAACAGCTTGCGAGATAGACCTAGGGCGATGGCGATCTGTGTGATGATCCCTCCTACATGAATGACTCCTTCAGACGATCTGGAAACACAACTGAGGCCACATAACAGAAAGTTCCCACATGCTACTGGGCGAGACTGGGATGCACAAAATAGCAGGGATATTTTCTCTTCACTTAGTAACGTCTCAGGATCCGGTCTTCCTAGGAAGGAATGTGCCAGTATCATCTGGAAGTATCTAAAAGCAGGGTTAGTATAGCCTGGGATAACTGAGTAGAAGGATCCTGACTCCCTCCACCTGATATGTCACTCCAGAACTTTTCCACTTCCTTCCCTAGAAAATATCCCATCGGTGTCTCGGGGATAGCGTCAGGGGTGGTCTGGAAGCCTAATAGGTCACCGAACTCTTTATGGATGAAAGAGTACTCAACTCCAAAGAGCCTGAAAGCAGCATACCCATCCGGTCCAGAGTAAGGGTCATAATCAAATGAACTGAGGAACTCCAATGTCAAGTTCCTATAGGTGTTGCTCAGATCGTCAGCGAACTCGTCCCAATGGAGCTGGTGGCTCAGAAATCGGATACTTGGCTCAATGCCCAGTGCTTCCATGCAGTGCTGATCTGGATAATGTGTGGGCGTCATAGGGCGCTGATAAAGAGCTATGTAGCACTCTCTCTGAGCATCATCTCTATAGGCTACGTGCATATCGTCGAAGTCCTGCATCCTGTAAAAGTTAGAAAATGGATCCTGAAAATACAAACATTTCAAATATTTAGTCTCAGTGAAAATATGATAAAAATTAAAAATTAAAAATAAAATAAAGTAAATGCAAAAAAGTAAAAAATAAAAAACCATGGGTTGCCTCCCAAGCAGCGCTTGTTTAACGTCATTAGCTTGATAATCGGAAGTTATACACCTGTAGTAGGGATCGGTGGATCAATCAGTGTGTGGCTTGAGTAGTCTACTGGAATGTCTCCTCCTTCGTAGAGCTTCAGTCTTTGTCCATTTACAATGAATGGACTACAGGTCTCGTTCTTGATTTCTACGGCTCCGGATCTAAGAATCTTGGATACTTCGAAAGGGCTAGTCCATCTTGAGCGCAGCTTCCCTGGGAAGAGTCGTAACCTAGAGTTGATCAAGAGAACAGGGTCGCCTATATTGAAATCTTTCTTTACTATTCTTTTATCGTGCCAGGCTTTTGTTCTCTCTTTGTATATCTTGGCATTCTCGTAGGCAGATTGCCTGAGTTCTTCTAGTTTGTGAATGTCAAGGATGCACTTTTCACCAGCGGTCAGGTAGTCTAAATTCAAAGTTTTAATGGCCCAATAGGCCTTATGCTCTAATTCGAAAGGTAAGTGACAGGATTTTCCATAGACTAGTTGGTAGGGAGTTGTTCCTATAGGGGTTTTGAAAGCGGTTCTATAGGCCCATAATGCTTCTTGAAGCTTCTGAGACCAGTCTCTCCTAGATATTGAAACAGTTTTTTCTAGGATTTGTTTTATCTCCCTATTGGATACTTCTACTTGGCCACTAGTCTGTGGATGGTATGATGTTGCTACTCTATGCCTAACTCCATATTATCTTAAAAGTTTATTAAATATTCTCGATATGAAGTGTGATCCTCCATCGCTTATGACTAAACATGGTGTTCCAAATCTAGGGAATATATAATTCTTAAATAGCTTGATCACTACCATAGTATCGTTTGTGGGTGCAGCTATGGCTTCAATCCACTTAGACATGTAGTCCACAACCACTAGGATATACTTGTTTCCTAAGGATGGTGGGAAAGGACCCATGAAATCTATACCCCATACGTCGAAGAGTTCTACTTCCTGAATGTTTCTTAGAGGCATTTCGTCACACCTTGAAATGTTTCCAGTGCTTTGGCATCTATCACATTTGACAATGCAAGCATGGACATCACGCCACATGGTAGGCCAGAGTAGGCCATCTTAAAGAATCTTTGCGTATGTCTTAGAGGTGCTCGCATGTCCACCAGAGGGTACAGAGTGACAATGCTCAATTATTCTTTTTACCTCTTCTTCTGGAACGCAACGGCGAAAAATTCCATCTTTACCCCTTTTGAAAAGGAGCGGTTCGTCCCAATAAAAGTTTCTCACATCGTTGAAGAACTTGTTCTTGCGGTGGTAGTCAAGATCAGGGGGTATGATATCAGCAGCTAGGTAATTAACAAAGTCTGCATACAATGGTACGCTACTTACTGCTAAGGATTTTTGGAAGTGCTCATGAGGGCCTAGGCTATCATCTAATGGTTTCTAGTCTAGCTATCAGTCTATCATAGACAAAATCATCATTTATGGGTACTAAGTCTGGTTTTAGGTGTTCTAGCCTAGAAAGGTGATCAGCTACTACATTTTCAGTGCCTTTTTTATCTCTTATATCTAAATTAAACTCTTGTAGTAACAGAATCCATCGGAGTAACCTGGGCTTGGCATCTTTTTTACTCAATAGGTAACGAATGGCAGCATGATCAGTGTAGACTATAATTTTGGCTCCTACTAGATAAGATCTAAATTTGTCTATAGCGAAAACTACAGTGAGTAATTCCTTTTCAGTTGTTGCGTAGTTAAGTTGGGCAGCGTCTAGGGTTCTATTGGCATAATAAATGGCATGTAATTTTTTATCTTTCCTTTGTCCTAGAACGGCTCCAACGGCATAATCACTAGCGTCACACATTATCTTAAAGGTTCTGACCAATCAGGGGGTTTCATAATAGGTGCTGATATTAATGCTTGCTTTAAAAGATTAAATGCATCATTACATTTTCCATCGAAAATGAATTCAGCATCTTTCATTAAAAGTCCAGTTAAAGGTTTAGTTATTTTGGAGAAGTCCTTGATAAAGCGCCAGTAGAATCCAGCATGTCCAAGAAAACTTCGGACTTCTCTGATAGTTTTGGGGGGTTTTAGGTTTTCTATTACTTCTATTTTAGCTCTATCTACCTCTATACCTTTTTCGGAAACTATACGTCCTAAAACAATTCCTTTCGGAAAGTAGCTGGGGCATTACAAAGGCCGAATGGCATTCGTCTATAGGAAAAAGTTCCATAAGGGCATGTAAAGGTAGTTTTTTCTTGATCTTCAGGGTGGATAGGTGTAGCGGTGTATTCGTCACTTTATGATTTATTGGTTAAATCAAAAGAAAAGCATACAATGAATTGAGTCGCCACCGCACTTCTATTTATCCAAAGGAATGGCTAGAAAGCGAACAAAAGCCTAAGAAGTTTTACGCATAGAAAACTAATAAAAGGTCAGAGATCTAAGTAAGGGGGTAATTATGTTGTGGGAAGGTGTTAGGCACCCACAACATCCTTAGTACTCTAAGGGGACCTCTTTTCACAACTTGTTGTATCAATTATTTGTTTATGAAATATTTTTGTGCAAACATTGATTGAAGGGATGAGAGAAGAATATACAATTTTTATTATTTTTGTGTTTGGATGGATGAAACCCATTGCCTACGTACCTTTCATGAAAGATAAGGATCAAAACGCCGTAGTTCGGCTAAAAAATTTCCAAACAGTGAGTGGATTGATTTTAAACAAAAGCCCTAAGGTCTTTCATTATCAACGGGAGAAAACTCAACCTGAACCAACAATCCACCATGTGAGCACAACTTCAACTTGCTAGTGAGGGACCATGCCCTATAATAAGCAAGGAAGTCTTACAATTCAATCACTAAGGATGCGGTGAGATTTACATCAACCACTATGATAATTCAGATCTAATGCTAATGCATGAAAACTTATCAAGAAGTGGACAAGAGCCACAAAAGCAATTGAGTGGGTGAAATTAACCATTTGGAATTATTCACAAAAATGAAGTCAAAGTTGACATTAAATTCAATTCAGAAGAAGTATTGTGAAAATGAAGTTTGAAAATCAGAGGCTTAAGGCCTAGGTTTCTAGTTTTGAAAACAGGTGAGAATGTTTGCACAAAAGTTTTCTGGTTTTAAGTTAAAAATGAAAACAAGGTTCAAAGATAAGCACAAAAAAGGGTGAGGGTTAAGGTTAAGGGATAAAGCCACAGGATAGGAGTTGCTTTCTCAAGATCATAGAAATGATCCAAGGAAGTTCCTTTGGAATAAGGCAACACAAGGCAGAACAAGATAAAGCATGTATCAGAAATAGCCAAAATAAAAGGATACCAGATGCCAATCAATGGACTTACACTAGCCTCACAAAACAAAGATGGATACCAGATGCCAATCAATGGACTTATACTAGTCTCACAAAACAAAGGAAACAAATGCAATAAGCAAGAGGAAACAAGTTGCCAATAAATGGTCTTACACTCGACTCCAAGGAAATGGAATGCCAATCAATGGTCTTAGTTCCAAATCCTACCAGATCACAGGAAACAACTGCCAATAGCTGGACTTACAATTGACTCCTCAATGGACAAAACAACATGTCACAAAGTATGAACAATGATCATGAAATGATATACAATTAATGCTCAAAGATGAAAATAATGCACAAAGGCACACACAAACAATTATGCACAGATGGACAAATAAGCAAACAAACAGTCAATTAGCACACACTATACACAAGCAATGGGCTCAAGCAAGGTTGGGCTTTAGTCAAGGGGTCATATCGACCTTGACAAACAAGCCAAATACTGGAATGGGTAGTCAGGCTCTTAACCTCTAACATTGAGAGTTAGGGTGAGCAGATGAAATGGGAGATGAGGGTTATGCCTCATAGCTCTTAACCCGGCCTGGGTGAGCTTGAATCAATAGAATGTGTGGGAGTCCAGAATGGGGAACTCTATTCCACAATGACATGAGTCTATGTACAAGATTTTTGGTTTTTTTATTCAAAGTGCATAAACACATGGTGTGAGCAAAATGAAAGACTCAACTGAGTAGCAGGGGATGGATTACACATCCCTTCTATCTTCCAATTGCCTCTTAAGAGGACTTAACCTGCTTGGCACAAAATTAAACAAACAAAGACATGGCCTCTTAAGGAGGGCTTCAGACAGGTGCCTGCCAAAATAACATGACAGGTCTTCCAGACTACATGGAGATTAGGAAAAATACCTAAGTGGTATGCCAACCACAAGCAAAGCAAAGCAACTCAAATAATGAGTTAAAGCGGCTAAAGTACCTGTAAGAAAAGCTAAACCAGTCAATATTTACATTCAGACAAACTAAACAATCAACAACAGTCAGACAACCAATCATCAGACAACAATGGTGCAAGGCATAAGATGCAATCAACTAAATTGATTCACCATCCACAAGACCTACAAAACAGCAATGTTAGTCAACCAAAATAATTTGTATCTCAAGTGATGAGATCATATCAACCAATGTGGCTAATTGCTTTGAAACCTGAAATGCACAGTTCAAATTGTGAGAACAAACCACTAGCTCAAAGGCTAGGGACAAAAGTGAAGCTAAAAGCCAAAACAGAAGTTGAAATTCAACATAAAGTATCCTTAATCAAATGAGAATATGTCATAAAAAGAACCAAATCAAAATCATCAATCAAGGCCATGTAATAAGCAAGAGAAGTCAATGGCAAATTCAAAGCATACATTTGGACATTGAGAATGAAAATTCCAAATCAAAACAGAAATGATTCAAATAATTCTGGAAATTTTTGTGAGCAAACAACACATCCAATACAATCATCATACCAAACATCATAAACAAAGAAGCTCATTTGATATGGAAATAAAATTGCACAAGTTGAACATCCAATTGTGTGACACAAATTGTCACACCATGCAATCATATGCATAAAACAGAAATGGTAAATGAGAAAAATGCACAATCAAGCCTCAAACATCCATCAACATGTTAGGAACAATCATGCAAAATTTCATGGCATTTGGATCAATATCAAGGATTTCACAATGGTAAGAACAAGGCAATGTCACAAAAGCATACATGTTCAATCATCCTAACACAATTCAAAATCCAGCCATGCACAACTTCAGAAATCAACACCATAAAATAGAAGACATTCCAAGGATCAAGCAACAAAAAACCAGGAATTAATTGGATCATTTTTCAATTTATTATGCATTTTAGAAGTTGGATAAAAAATTTGAATTAAAATGAATCATGAACATGCAATATGGAGGGAAAGGCAAAATGAGGATTAAATTTGAAAATTGGCACAGGAAGGGATCGAAGCATGTAAGCATTCAAAAAAAGCGCTGAAAACAAATAATATGTAGAAAATGCTTTGCCAGGAATGGAAGCAAGGAAGGATCAAAACGCATAGCATAACTAATGTGCTGGCAAGGCTGAGTCATTGGTCCAAGCATACATGGCAACAGTCAACAAACCAGAGACCAATCATTTGGACAAATATGCGCTCGCATGGACACGAATGAGACAAAACCCTAACCAGCCTTATCCATAACCAGACGGACACTAAACGGACGCTAGGTGGACGCTACGGGCGGAAACCACCGTCTTCTTCGTGAAGACGGTGGAGGAACAGTGCTCTCAACAATTTTTTTTGCAGAATTTCAAATTTAATACACCATTCGAATCCTCATGCAATGGAGATTACAGATCAAGCATTATCTAATCCTAATTCATCATGAACAGAGAGAATCAAGCAAAAGAAGTTTGATGCACAAAACTTTAATCACACGTATCTCACTCAATAATGCACCAAATCGTGTGAATTTTAGCTCAGAATTATCACAAAGAAAGATCTACATGAACATGTTAAGGAATTTAAGAATTATGAGATTCGAAAACTGAACCTCTTGAAGAGCAGCTTCTTGAAATGCACGATTCAAGACTCCAAACGATCCAAATCAAATCCTGAGATGTTATCTTGAAGCTTTGTGTAGTAATTGAGGCTTGTAGTGGCTTAAATCCAGCTCAACAATCAACTTCCATCTTCACCTTCATGAACTTGCCATGCTTGATTTCCACACGAATTCAACAATCCAAAGCTTGATCTGCACTAAATTCACACCAGAGAACAAGAATATGGAAGAATATTGCAAGGTTCTTTGAAGATTTTTGAATTTTTGATTAGAAGAAAATTTTAGAGGGAGAGAGAATTTTGAGATCTAGATCTAGAATCCTCCTCAATTCTGTTATGATTATCAATATATATGAAGTCCTAATCCACTCTTAATCCAAATTAACCATGCTTAGTTGAAATTAAGTGCAAATAAGGTGTATGGCAAAAAAATGAAAATTGGTGGTGTATGAAGCATGCATACGTGAACAGTGCCAATTGCATGGTTAAATTTACTTAAAAACATTTTTCAAACACAATGGCAATGGAAATTGGTTCATGTAATGCACCATTTTTAAATTTTTAAATTTCCCTCCAAAATGGGCATGAAATAGCAAATGATCACGTGATGGAAATTCATGCAATGTGATGAATGTTTTGGAAAGTTCATGTCATGACAAGCATTTTAGAAAAAGAGGCACCAAATTTGGAGTTATGAATCAAAAGTTATGGCCATTGGAAGTTCTATGCACACTTGGCAATGATTGGACCATATCTCTTCAACCATCCATCAGATGCTCATGATCTTGGACTTTTTGGAAATGGGAGAGAGAGATCTTCAAATTTCATGTTGGACAAAAATTCATTTTAAGCTTATTTGATGTTGGAAAGTTGAGTTGAAGTTAGTCCAAAAACTTTCCTTTTTTGGAAACTTGAAATTATAGGTCACTTTCCATTTTTGGAAACTTTTGACTTGACCTCAAATTCTTCAATGTTGATGTTTGACATGATGAATAAGCCTTGTTTGAACATGAATAAGATGAAGAAACTCAATTCCCACACTCAAAGCCTTTAGTTGACTTTCAGTTGACTGCATTGGCCCTTAGATGACCTGAACATGTTCTGATGAATTTGAGCCTCAACCACTTGGGGAATTTGCTCCAAAATGAACCTATAGCTCAATAAGCTCCATATAATGATCACATTATTCATATCTCAATGGAAACTCATCTCTTGCACCAAAGGATTCACTTGAATTGTCTTGACCTGTTGACTGCTTAAGCTACAAGTAACAAAGGTTAATGACATATTTTTGTACATTTTTGGTTAGTGATTAAAAGAAAAGCAATGATATACAAATGCAAGCAATGCTTGGTGATCAAGAACCACTCTCAAAAAGATCCCACCCACAGGGAAGGAAGCAAGGTGTCCAATGATCCTTGAGGCAATGCAATAAAATGATATGATGCCATGAGGGATCTTAGGGACAAAATTGGGGTCTTACAATAGGTATTTGGAAGAATCCAGAGTATCCATCTAGATAGCAGAAGTAAGAGTGTCTGGCTAGACGCTCCAACATCTGGTCTATAAATGGTAAAGGGAAATGATCCTTCCTGGTTGCTTTATTTAATTTTCTGTAGTCTATACACATCTGCCATCCTCCTTCTAACCGTTTTGCTACATGCTCGCCTTTATCATTTTGCACGACTGTCATGCCTCCCTTTTTAGATACTACATGTACAGGGCTCACCCACTTACTATCCGAGATCTAGTAGATTATACCTACCTTAAGTAACTTAAGAACTTCTTTTTTAACAACATCACTCATTATAGGGTTCATTCTTCTCTGATGTTCCCTAGAGGGTTTTGAATCTTCTTCGAGCGAAATCCGATGCATGCATATGAATGGGCTTATACCTTTCAGGTCAGAGACATTATATCCTAAGGCTGAGGGATATCTTCATAAAACGTCTAAAAGTTGGTCTGCTTCCTTTTGGCTCAAGGTAGCACTGACTATAACTGGACGGTTCATCTCTTCATCGAGGAACTCATATCTCAGATTCTTAGGCAATTCGTTAAGTTCTAAGGTTGGTTTCTTAGGGCATGGCATAGGATCTGGGGTAAGGGATAAACATTCGTAAAAGTTATCATCGATGTTTTCTTGGCCGCTTGAATTATATTTCCAGATTCATATCTCACATGACTGCCACATGTGCGCCGATATTCAAGCTCCTCCAGAAAGATCAGTCCCATGATTGGACCGAGGATTGCCAGAAAGCTTTTGATAGTATTAAAGAGTATTTGTCTGAGCCTCCGATCCTGTCTCCGCTCGTGGAAGGAAGACCATTGATTATGTATCTGACTGTTCTTGAAGACTCAATGGGTTGTGTCCTTGGTCAGCAAGACGAATCAGGAAAGAAAGAGTATGCTATTTACTACTTGAGCAAGAAGTTCACCGATTGTGAGTCTCGATACTCAATGCTTGAGAAGACATGTTGTGTTTTGGCTTGGGCTGCTAAGCGCTTACGCCAGTATATGTTGAACCATACGACTTGGTTGATATCCAGAATGGATCCAATCAAGTATATCTTCGAAAAGCCTGCTTTAACTGGGAGGATCGCCCGTTGGCAGATGTTGTTATCCGAGTATGATATTGAGTATCGAGCTCAGAAAGCTATTAAAGGTAGTATCTTGGCTGACCACTTGGCACATCAACCAATTGAAGATTATCAGTCAGTTCAATATGACTTCCCAGATGAGGAGATTTTGTATTTGAAAATGAAAGATTGTAATGAGCCTACACTCGATGAAGGGCCAGAGCCTGGTTCCAGATGGAGTATGGTGTTTGATGGCACTGTAAATCAGTATGGAAATGGTATTGGGGCAGTGATTATTACTCCTCCGGGCACACATATTCATTTTACTGCAAGGTTAACTTTCAAATGCACGAATAATATGGCTGAGTATGAGGCCTGTATTATGGGATTGGAGGAGTGCATTGATCTAAGGATCAAGCATCTTGATGTTTATGGTGATTCGGCCCTCGTTGTTAATCAGATTAAGGGAGAATGGGAAACGAATCAGCCTGGTCTCATTCCATATAGGGATTATGCGAGGAGGATTTCAACATTCTTTACTAAGGTTGACTTCCATCATATTCCTCGAGATAAGAATCGGATGGCAGATGCTCTTGCTACACTTGCTTTGATGATTGTGGTTAAACTTTGGAATGAAGTCCCCAATATCATTATGATGCGCTTGGACACACCAGCTCATGTATTTACAGTAGAAGAGGTGAAAGATGATAAGCCATGGTATTATGATATCAAGTGTTTCCTTCAGAACCAGTCTTACCCGCCTGGGGCATCTGTGAAAGATAGGAAGACTTTGAGGAGATTATCAGGAAGTTTCTACCTCAATGGTGATGTGCTTTATAAGAGAAATTTTAACATGGTTCTGCTCAGATGCGTGGATAGACACGAAGCAGACCTGTTGATGACTGAGGTCACTGAGGGTTCATTTGGTACTCATTCCAATGGACATGCCATGGCTAGAAAGATATTGAGAGCAGGCTACTATTGGCTGACAATGGAGTCTGACTGCTGCAAATACGTGAAGAAATGCCATAAGTGTCAGATTTACACGGACGAGATTCATATTCCCCCGACACTTCTGAATGTGATTTCATCACCATGGCCTTTCTCCATGTGGGGAATTGACATGATTGGCATGATAGAGCCAAAAGCGTCCAATGGACAAAGATTTATTCTCGTAGCAATTGATTATTTCACTAAGTGGGTTGAAGCGGCATCATATGCAAATGTGACCAGGCAGGTGGTTGTGAAGTTTATCAAAAATCAACTCATATGCCGTTATGGTATGCCAGACAAGATCATTACTGATTATGGATCTAACTTGAACAACAAGATGATGAAAAAACTGTGTAGTGAGTTCATGATTGCACATCATAACTCTTCTCCCTACAGACCCAAGATGAACGGGGCCGTTGAAGCTGCTAATAAGAATATCAAGAAGATTATCCAAAAGATGGTTGTCACATACAAAGATTGGCATGAGATGCTACCGTTTGCCTTACATGGATATCGCACATCTGTCCGCACTTCAACAGGGGCAACCCCTTTCTCTCTTGTTTATGGCATGGAGGCTGTACTCCCAGTAGAGGTGGAGATCCAATCAATGAGAGTCTTGATGGAAGCCAAGTTGACTGATGCTGAATGGGTTCAGAGTTGTTATGACCAGCTGAATTTGATTGAAGAAAAGAGACTGACTGCCATGTCCCATGGTCAATTATATCAGCAAAGGATGAAGAAAGCTTTTGATAAGAAGGTTAAGCCTCGTGTGTTCCGAGAAGGTGACCTTGTGCTCAAGAAAGTTTTTTCTTTCGCGCCCGATTCCAGGGGCAAGTGGACTCCAAACTATGAAGGTCCATATGTTGTTAAAAGAGCCTTTTCAGGCGGTGCTTTGATACTTACAACTATGGATGGGGAGGATTTCACTCGTCCTGTGAATTCAGATGCAGTCAAGAAATACTTCGCCTAAAAATAAAAACAGAATAGCTCGCTAAGTTGAAAACCCGAAAGGGCGGCTTAGGCAAAAATGAGCGTCTCGGTGGATTGAAAACCCGAAAGGGCAGTCCAGGCAAAAGTTAGAGACATAAAAAAATATGTGTATCCCGCTAGATTGAGTACCTCATCCTGGGGCAATCTAGGCAAAAATTAGGGATTTGGCAAGTAACTGCATCCCGACAAGACTTTTTTCTATGACTGTCATCCGTCAGAGATTCTTGCTCATTCATCATCAGCCGAAGCTTCAAGTACATCGGATTCAGAATTGGTGGAGAAATGGTCATTATGTTCAATATAGCCCTTTTCCAATATATATCACCAATTTCAAACTTGTAAAGATCTATGGAGTCTTGCCATTTGCAGACTACCATTCCATCAAATAAATTTGAGCCTTTTATCCAATTATTTGCACTCTTATTTGTTTCTATTCAACAAATGTTTTACATCTTTTAATTGAAAAAATATGATTGTTTTAAATAATCGAATTTTTCATAATTTGTTTTTAAACAAAATGAACATTCACGATGAAGAAAGGATACTTAGGAGATCTTCAGTGCTCTCCCAAGGATGGTATGATCCCCAACAGGGTAAGACATTTGTTCATATTCCTGGCATGTTCATATCCTCTTTCTGCCGGAGCCTTTTGGTTTCTTCTACCAAGCAGGGTGTTTGGTAAGATATTCACCACTTTTCCCTTCAGCAAAGTAGCAACCTTTCCTCCTCAGCAGATGTGATCTTTTTGGTAGTACAGTATTTGGCGGTGACCTCGGAAGCTTCCTGTTTGGTGGTTGATCCCCAGAATCTCTTCACCTCCTCGGATAAATTCCCCAGCGACGCTGCTTATGTGGCAGATTTTATCCGTACAATAACTCCTGTCCCTAGCTGGAATGACTGATGTTCATCCCCTGCAGAGATCTTGGCTTCCTGGTATCTCTTGCCCTCATCAGATTTGGATACTCTCCGGTGAACCTGGCTTTCTCTCTTGAGATGTAGTACCGGATGTTTGTGTACTTATCCTTTGGAGTTGTTTGTGTTAGAAATGTCTGTTTGTCAGCATTCATCATACATAAACCATGCATGTGTGCACATAGTTTTCAAACATTCAGATATTCATGATTGCATTCTTTACCATATATCTTTGTTTGTTATCCCTGCTAGTGGGTAATATACATTTCCCAAGCAGATGTCGGTGTCTGATCTCCCCATGTAGAGTCAGCCCCTTAAGCAGAAAGTGTTTATCTTTCCTCCCATATTCCCCACCGAGTTATATCCTCGTGGATGATGGTTGTTTCTGTTCCTTCCCAACATATATTAGGATGGGTTTCCCTATTGAGTTATATCCTCACTAGGACGAGTTTTGATTCAGCTTGCCTCTTTAGTTTGATCCTAGATTGGCTTCTTGTGACTGTTTCCTGCACTCCCCTGTGGTATAGATGAATAGTTGCTCAGTAACCAGTAATTATCCATCTTTGCCCCGACAGAGTCTGTGGTTTTCTACCTTTATACCGGTAGTTGTAAACCCTATTTCATCCCCTTGCAGAGTTAACCTGATTGATGACGGTTACTCCTCCGTGGTTTTCTACCCAGTATCCGGTAGATGTAATCCCCTCCTTGACGGTTATCTTTATCCAATATTCAGTGTTGATATTCCCTCATTCTTTTGGATAATTGCTCTGATTAGGCAATTTATCCCCTAGCAAGTCATCTTTCATTTACCGGTTGCCGGTAATGTTTGTTGCTCCTCTTGAATGGTCATCAGTATATACCTAGTTTCGGTATCCCGATGCCTTTCTCTCTCGGTCGATTTATTCTTTATTAACCCAGTAACCGGTTGTGGATAATCTTCCATGCGAGTATATTATCTACGTTCTGACGGTAATAGATAATATATCTCTTACACTCTTTGGTCGAAGCCTTTTGTTCTTCCCCAGTTGAGTAAGATTCGTATCCCTTTTTGGAATCGAATGTCCATCCCATAATCGAGTTTGCTTCTAGCCCTCTTTTGGATGATGAGTGTTTTGGGAATTTCCCCAATTCACGCTTTGGTCGATCACCTATTATATGCCCAGTAACCGACATCCCTGGTGTTCCCTCCTTCTGCTCCCTATTATGACTTTTTGTCCCCTGTGGAGTCATATTTTCCTGAGTTGAAATACACCTTTTAGGTCTTCCTCAGATGATTTGGTTGATTGATATCTCTCACCCTTATACCGGTCTTAGATATTCATTCTCCCGGAGCATGTTTTCTTCCTCACCCTTATATCGGTGGAATCACATGATCTCTTTTTGAGCTTATTACCCAGTAACCGGTAATAACTCATTTGTTTTCCTCAGCTGAGTCCTTAGTGGACATCCCCACCTGAGTCCGGATTTTTATCCGAATTATCCGTTGCGGATAATTTTGCTGTATTGGCATATTCCCCAATACATGCATCTTCGAGTCAGCTCGAGTCCTTCCATTGAGTTATTTCATGGATTCTCTCCGCGTCTCTCGGCAAGTTTTAAGTCGTGACCTGCTCACGCATTTTTGTCCTTTTACTCCCCGATAGAGTCTCTGTTCCTTTTAGAAGTGTGTTACTCCAGTGGATTTTCAATTGTTCCTGATCTCTTTCATTATGGACACATATCCCCACAGAGTATCACTGTTTGCATACATACATTCGCATCATGAGGTCTCTTAGGGACCAAAATTCGTCTCTTTGTTACTATTTAAGCCCATTCTACCCAGTCGAGACGAAGATTTTGACCTTCACTTCTCCGGCTAGAATGACCTTAAATAGGGGCATCTGTAAGACCCCAATTTTGTCCCTAAGATCCCTCATGGCATCATAACATTGCATTTGCATTGCTTCAAGGATCATAAGCATCTTGGTTCCCTTTATCTTTGGGTGGGACCTCTTGTGAGTGGTTTGAGATCATCAAGCATGTTTGAATTGTATATCATTGCTTTCCTTATTTTGTTTATTAACCAAAAGCATAAAAATATGTCACTAACATCTTTTGTTTGTAGCTTGAGCAATCACAAGGTCAAAAGCTTCAAGGAGATCATTGGTACAAAGATATGGCCAAGAGGAGATGAAAGCAAGCATGGTAATGGTTCCCAAAGCTCTCATTCATCAAATATGCCTCCCTAGCATCTCAATTCATCACTTTGATCAAAGCTAGTCAAAGGGTTTGAGGTTTGTTCCCCAAAGAAACCCTAATTCATCTATGCACCACAATGCCTTGTTCTTGAAGCAACCTCAGCCCATGGTCAAATACAATCAAGGGAAGTTCTTTAATTCATCATTTCATGCATATTTGAACTTATTTGAGTGTCCTCAATCATCAATTCATCAAGATATGAGTCATGGACTTGAGAAGTTGATCAGTCAATTCATCTGACTATTTTGAAATACACTGAGACCTAACTTTTTATGTGTTGGTCAAATGGAGATGATCCCAAAAACAAAACTGTTCTTAAGGACAATATGAACAACTTTCGTGTTCATCAAAAATTGATTTGAAGCTTGGAAGGTCATCTCCCATTCTAAGACATTATAGGTCATTTTGACTGAAACCCTAATTTTGGGTCAACTTCCTAAGGACATAACTAATTCATTTTTTATGATTTTGAGGTGGGATAAAATGCATTGGAAATATTAAGATGTCTACTTCAAATGTTATGTTGAACAAAATTTCAAAATCTCAAAGGAAATACATGTGATAATGCAAGACATTATAGGTCCTTTTGGACCAAATGCATTAAAAGGCAAAAAAGTCCAACTTCAAGTGCCCATAACTCTTTCATCAAAAATCCAAATGATGCAAAATTTAAGTCCATTTTAATTTTCTTGAAAAGATATACAACTTTGATGTTGGAGGGTTTTTCATTTGAGGCTTGCATCATCAAAACAGAAGGGCTTGAACATTGGCCAAATTTAGAAACTTTGCCTTTACATGTTTTGCACCTTGCACTTTAAACTCAAAATTCACCAATTTCCACACTTCAAATGGATTTTTTCCCAACATAACAATTGTTCCTTACACGAAAACCTTTCCAACCATTACTCACATGATCATGTTTGGATTTGGCAAATGGTATTTTCGAAGAGGAGAAGTTTTTAGTTCAATTATGCATAACACTTCAAAATTCCATGCACAAGCAATTACCATTCAGATTACACGTCCATTTCACTTTGGTATGATTTCAGATTGCATTTGGCATTGAATTTGGGCCTTTTGCATGATCATACAAGCCCATGCAATGAATATCCAATTTCATGCACACGGCTTTGATCACACTCTCCTTGCCATTCCCTCTATAAATAGAAGCCTTACTCCATTCAAAAATCATCCATGAATCAACCTGAAATGATGCAGAACTGAAAACCTAACCTCTCACCAAAGAAGCTATTTCACTTTTCTTCAAATTTTTCAGATCTAAAATCCAACTACATCTGGTTGAATCTTTGGATCTAAAGCTTCTAGACCTTCATCCTATACTCCATTGATCTTCTATTTTGGCAAAGGAAGCAAGGAATCAAGCTCAAATTTCCAGAATCCAAGGTTGTTCTTCAACTGGTTTTTTCTTCGAAACTCATCATCTATTGATCTATTTGCTTGGATTTTGTGTTGGCTGAAGTCCTCTTCATAGAGGCAATTGATTTGAGTACTTAATTGTTGAAATCCATGAAGTTCACTTGAATATCACAGAATTTCCATCTTTGATTTCTCTCAATATAGAGATCTAGAGTGGAATTGAGTGATACAGGGATGATGTACATCATCCCAGCTTTCCAATGATGTATGGATCGTGTATTTTGGTTAAGTTTTGGTTGTCTGCAATTTTGGTCGGAAAACACAAGCTCACCGGAGAAGAAGGTGGTTCCGGTGGCCGTCCCATTGCCAGATCCATTCTGGATCGTTGGATGCATTTTCCAGATCTAATTCTGGCCTTCACTTGTTATGACTCATTTTAATTCATGGTGTTACGCGTGGACTTTGGTCTATGGTGGAAGCGCGCTTCTGGAGCGTATGATCTGCCAGCTCAATTAATGAGCTCAGATCTAACGCTCCTCGTTTTTTTGAATTTCTTATTTTCTGATTTTATTTCTTTTATTCCCATTATTTTCAAAAATTCATATCTTCTTCATTTTAATTCCAAAAAAATATGGGACCAATTGCATTCTTCTCCAAATAATTTCTAGTTTCTAATTTTGATTTTTAATATTTTTTATTTTGTCATTTGGTATTTTTTGTGAATTTTCTCTTTTTTGGTTGTTTTTAATTCATTTTAAATAGTTTTTGATATTCAAAAAATACAAAAATATTTCCCTAACCTATTTGAATGATGATGGATCTATGAAAAATGTTCTCATCAAATTTTTAATTGATTTGAGATTTATTTGAGATTTTAGTTCAATTAGGTTATTTTTATTCATTTTTAATTGATTAAAAATAGTTTCTGACTTTTAAAAATGCTGAAATTTTTTGTCAAACTTTGTTTGACCTTGTTGAACTTGGGATAAATCACTTGGACCTTTCAAGGTTGATTTGAAGTGATTTTGAAGTTTGACCTTTCTTTATTTTTTAAATTCAAGTTTATTTTAATATCAAAAATGCCAAAAATATTTTGTTTATTGTTTAACTTCCAATCTTCATCTCATTTCTGATTTCTCATTGTTTGACTTTGACCTTCAATGTCATTTGGTCAATGCACATGGATTGGTACATTTTTATTTCACCTTATGCATTTTGATCTTTCCATTTCCTTATCCATTCTTCATCTCCTTCTTCTTCTTCTTCTTCTTTCCTTTTGATCAATGAGTTGAAGGTTGATAAGTTAGCATTGATTAGGGAGACTTAATCTTACTTGATTCAAATCTAATTCACCTTGATCAATTGATCAAGTGAATGGCTTTGCATTAAGGATAGGTTGTTTCCTAAATCATGCAAAAGGCTTAAACCAATACAAGATCAATTCTCTTTTTTTCTTTTTGGCATGGCAAGTTGTTGGAACTTGGTTCACTAATCAAGACTTCTAACTTGTGTTGTTGCCTACATTATTATTGATCGGCCTCAGATAGTTGTGACTTCTACATAAGTCCAATTACGATTGCTTAACATAGCGCTAAATTTTGCCTTATGGCATACTAACTATTGACCACTAACAATTAACATTTACCTTATGCACTTTACTTTTATGCAATTTACCATTCTTGCACATATTATCCATTTGCTTTTTCCTTTGCTCACTTGAGCACATGTTTATGTTAATGCCATTTGCCTTTTGCTCACTTGAGCACATAATTGTGTATATACTATTATGCTTGTGTTTTGTTTTTGATTGTTGTGAACCAAATGCAAAGAATTGGACAAAATGGACTTAGACTTTAGGATCTTCCCTATGCAAATTTGGAGTCAAATAGAAACTAGGCATTGGGCCTTTAGAGTGCTATAAAAAGTCAAAGAGCAACTAGGCATTGAGCCTTTAGAATGCTTAAGCCTGAAGATGAACATTGAAAGGACCATATTCTAAACTCCCTCTTGTCCATTCTTTGATTGCGTTATAGAACCTTTTGATGTGTGTTTCTTGTGCTAGGAGTTCCAACTTGAGCTTAATTGAGGAACCATTACCATGAGCTTCCAAGAGAGAGAGAGATCCAAGATACATTGAGGAGTCTTTCCAAGAGTTCATTTGATTGTTGATTGCTTGAGTTTATGCTTTGTGTGATTGCTTATTCCAAAGGATGGGAGCTACTTGGATCATCAATATGATCTCAAGAGAGGAACTCCATTGTGGTTTTTGTTTCTTATCCCTCACCTTTTTGCTTTACTTAGGACTTTAGCCCTTCTTCTTCTTCTCTCCACTCTGACCCAAGCCAAAACTTTTGTGCAAACATCTAACACTTGTTTTCAACATTAGAAACCTAAGCCTTATGCTTTTGATTTTCAAACTTTCTTTTCATAACACTTATTTTGAATTGAATCTTTAAGTCAACTTTGACCATTTTGTGAATACTTTTCATTGGTAAATACCACTCATTCAAATATCTTTTTGTGGTTTCAATGGCCACTTTCTTAATCAAAACTTTTTCATAACCTTTAGCTATTAGATTTGAGTTATCTTTGTGGTAGATGTAATACTCACCTATATCCTTAGTGATGGACAATGAGTCTTCCATGCTTATTATAGGGTTAACCCCTCACTAGCATGTTGAAGCTATCCTCACATGGTGGATTTGTGGTTTTAGGTTGAGTTTTCTCCCTTTAATAACAAAAGACCTTAAGGCTTTTGGACCAATCAATTCACCAACTTGTTTTGAGATTTTTACTCCGAACTACGAGGTTTTGATCCTAATTTTTTTTAAGATGGTACATAGGCAATGGGTTTATCCATCCAAACACAAAAATGTAAATAACTTGTATATTCTCTTCTCATCACTTCGATCATGTTTGCACAAATAAATTTTCACAAAACACCAACCTTACAACAAATGTGAAAAGGGCTCCCTAGGAGTACCTAGGATGTTTTGGGTGCCTAACACCTTCCCATTGCATAACCAACCCCCTTACCCAGATCTCTAACTCTCTTTTACTAGTTTTTGATTCGATAAAACTTTTAGGTTTTTGTTCGCTTTCTAACCATTCCTTTGGATAAATAGAAGTGTGGTGGCGACTCGACTTGTATGATTTACCTTGGATTTAGTCAATATCTCTAATGGTAACGAATACCCCGCTACACCTAACGCACTCATCAATGATATCTAAGGCATAACATGCGTCTCCCATCACAGGTGCCATAAGAAATTTCGAAAGTATAAATTCTATTTTCTCGTCACCTACCTCAAAGGTCGACTTTCCTCTCTTGACATCTATTATGGCTCCTGCAGCTGATAAGAATGGTCTACCTAGAAGGATTGGTATATCATTGTCCTCTTTGATGTCCATGACAATGAAATCGGTAGGGATAAATAACTGACCTATCCTAACAGGGACATATTCTAAAATGCCTATCGGATACTTAACAGATCTATCGGCTAACTGAAGTGACATCTTAGTAGGTTGTAATTCTCCTAAGTTTAACCTCTCACAAACTGCTAAAGGCATTAAGCTTACACTAGCTCCTAAGTCTAGAAAAGCTTTTTCGACGACATGACTTCCCAAAAGACAAGGAATGGAGAAATTTCCAGGATCTTTATCTTTTTTGGCTAACTTATTCTCGGAAATAGAATTACATTCCAAGGGTTTCGGATCGTCTATTCTACGTTTGTTGGTAAGGATGTCTTTGAGAAACTTGGCATAAGAAGGTATTTGGGTGATGGCTTATGTGAAAGGGATTTCTACGTGAAGTTTTTCTATAATCTTAATAAATTTCTAATACTGGTTATTGATCTGGGTTTGTTTGAGTCTTTGCGGATATGGTATAGGTGGTTTATATGGCGGGGGTGGTACGTAAGTTTTATCTTTAGGTTTTTCTTCTTTTTCTTGACCTTCCTGTTTTTCAAATTCCACTGGTTCCTTTACTTTGTCTATGGGTTCGGTATATTCCTTAGAATTTTCGGGTTCACTCAATCTTGGTTTTGGTGGCTCATCATAAGCGTTCCCACTTCGTAGGGTAATGGCATTGGCTTGCCCTCTCGGATTCTGTTGAGGTTGTCCAGGGAACTGCCCTCCAGGGGTAGTCTGGGGGGCTTGGTTTAAAGCTACCTGAGAGATATGGGTTTCAAGCATCTTGGTGTGAGTAACTATTTGGTCAACCTTGGTTCCTAACTGGGTAATCAGTTCGTTAACATGAATGTTTTGGTTCATGAACTCTTTGTTTTGTTGGGTTTGAGCAGTGATAAAATTTTCCATAATTTTCTCAAGGCTCGGTTTTGGTGGTACAGGTTGCATAGGTTGATTTGAGCTTGGGGCTTGGTAACCTGTTTGTCTCGGAGGTGCATTATTTTGGATAGGGTTATTGTTCTTATAGGAGAAGTTCGGGTGATTCCTCCATCCAGGGTTATAGGTATTCGAATATGGGTTCCCTTGGGTGTAGTTCACTTGCTCAGAGTGGGTTTCGTTTAATAGACTGCATTCTACAGATTCGTGTCCTTTGGTTCCACATATCTCACAATCCGACGAAACTGCGGCTGCAGTATTCGGGTTTATGCACATATGCTTCACCTTGAGGGCTAATGCGTCCATTTTAGCTTGCATCATGTCTATAGAACTTAGTTCATGCACTCCCCCTTGGGCTTCCTTCTTCTCAACTGTCGCTCGTTCGACTCCCCATGATTAATGGTTTTGAGCCATATCTTCGATGAGGGCACTAGCTTCAGGATAAGGTTTGTTCATCAGAGCACCGCCTGCGGCAACGTCGATGGTCATCTTAGTGTTATAGTGAAGTCCATCATAGAAGGTTTGAATGATTAACCAATTTTCTAAACCATGATGTGGGCATGCTCTTAACAGCTCTTTATATCTCTCCTAAGCTTCGAACAACGATTCTCCTTGGTTCTGGGTAAATCTAGTTATATGGTTTCGAAGAACGGCGGTCTTACTTGGGGGAAAGTATCTAGCAAGGAATACTCTTCTAAGGTTATCCCAAGTCGTAATGGAATTGGGTGGAAGGGAATCTAACCATGATAGGGCTTTACCTCTGAGGGAAAAGGGAATAATCTTAAGCGTATTGCCTCAGGAGAAGCTCCATTGGTTTTAAAAGTGTCTGCTAATTGGAGAAAGATTTTTAAATGTTGGTTTGGGTTTTCAGTAGCGAGACCTGCGAATTGTCTCTGTTGCACTAGTTGCAACAGGGACGGTTTAAGTTCGAAATTATTAGCTGGTATGGTTGGTTTTACTATACTAGAACTAGGTTCTTCGTTGGATGGTTGAGCGAAATCCTTAAGAAGTCTTTGGTTTTGGTCTTCATCCATAGCTCTCATAATTCTATGGAAGAATAAATGTGCGCGAGCGTAACGTTCAGGTTCCGCCAGAGGGTATACTAAACGATATAACAACATGGTACGAAATTTGACTAAATTGGTCCCCGACAACGGCGCCAAAAACTTGATGCGTGCTTTTCGCAAGTATACGAACGCGTCAGAGTAATATAAAAGATTGTCGAATCCATAGAGACCAAGTGTCAATCTATCGTTATCTATTGTTATGGTGTTTATCTAAGGTAATCGAAATAGGGGTTTTTAGAGTGTACAATGAAAAATAAAGTACTAAATAAAGTTCAATTGATAAAGACAGGCTTGAATGTAATTCACATAATCAATTAATAATCAAAGTACTAGCTAATAAAACTATTTAGTGGCAGTGTTTCCTACTTTGAAAAGAACCAATTTAACGGGAACTGTCGCTTTCGCGTATTTAGAACCGAGTTGTACTCCCTAATCAAACCCTCTTATTGTCACTTATAAAAAGGCGTGCATTGCGTTAGAGTAGTAAACCTATTTTTAAGAAATATAGTATCTTGACTAAGTTGAAAAGTATTTTAACCTGGATTTCTTAATCAAAAGAGTATCTCACGAACCAGACTCTAAACTTATAAACGCGTCCGAAAATAGTTTTAAAATCACTTTTCTTTTTAAGTTAAAAACTCCTAATGAACTAATCAAAGCGCTTTCGCTGTTTTTGAAATAGTTAAAAACAACTAAGTTTAAAAAGACGTTGGACGGCTTTCGATCTTACCCAACGAAAATTAAGTGCAAGAAAACTTAAGTAGAAAGTCAAAATAGCCCTTAAGTGTTTCTACGAACAATTGTATGGACTATCGGTTCAATTACGATCTTTACATTCTAACCTTATAGGTTTAGTTAGACATGGTAAAGTAAAGGTGCATTTTAATTTAAATATGAGTAGTGCGAGTGCGGAAAGTAAATAAAAGTAGTGCGAGTGCGGAAAGTAAATAAAAGTAGTGTGAGTGCGGGAAATAAATGAAAGTAGTGCGAGTGCGGGAAATAAATGAAAGTAGTGCGAGTGCGAGAAATAAATAAAGTAAAGCGAGTGCGAGAAATAAATAAAGTAAAGAGAGTCCGAGAAATAAATAAAGTAAAGCGAGTGCGAGAAATAAATAAAGTAAAGCGAGTGCGAGAAAATAAATAAAGTAAAGCGAGTGCGGGAAAATAAAATAGATAAAGGCAAGCAATAGAAACCTGCTCCAATCGGAGGGTTGAATAAAATGCGAAGCGGAAATGAAAATGGCGGCAGGATTAACTTCCTTCCAAAGTGCTCCAAACTCGATTACAGACTCGATCACAAACTTGATTACACAATTGTGGTAACACCTCGATGTGAAGCGATTACCACTTTAAAATACTAAATATATGCCTAAGTGAAACTAAGTTTGCTCTAAGTTTGCATCTGCTCTAAGTTTGGATGATTAAACAAATGAATTCGAGTCTCTATTTATAGGCAAGTAAAATAATGGAAAAGATAAGGATGCCCTTCAGTTTGAAATTGGGAGGGAAAAGTTTCCTTCTTGTGGCGCCCGCCACAACACCATGGTGCCCGCCACAAAAGCAAAGTGTGGCGCCCAAGTGGAGGTAGTGGGGAATATGGCAGTTGAGGGAAGTTGAGCTAGGACACGTCATGGCTGGACCCATGGCGCCAACCATAGTGGGAGCCACAAGTGTAAAATGTTGAATTTTAGGGTTTTTAGCTCGTTTTCACTCCTTTTCTCGATCGGGGCTCCGATTAGACTGAAAACCTGAAAACAAGGAGAAACATAGTAATAACATAACAAAATGATAATAAAACAACTAGAATGCATGCGAAATCGGAGTTGAAAATACGGTGAATTTCAGTGTCATCAATTATGAATTTTTGTCCAACATAACAAATGAAGTAGACATCTTAAACGTTCCAATGCATTTGATCCCACCTCAAAATCATGAAAAATGAGGGAGTTAGGTCCTTGGGAAGTTGACCCAAAATTAGGGTTTCAGTCAAAATGACGTATAATATTTTGAATGAATGGTGACCTTCCAAGCTTCAACTCAATTTTTGATGAACATGAAAGTTATTCATATGGTTCTTAAGAACATTTTCACTCTTGGGGTTATCTCCATTTGACAAACAAATTAAAAGTTAGGTCTCAGTGAATTTCAAAATAGTCAGATGAATTGACTGTTCAACTTCTCAAGTTCAAACTTCAAATCTTGATGAATTGATGATTGAGGACACTCACATAGGCACATATATGCATGAAATTATGAATGAAAGAACTTCCCTTGATTGTATTTGATCATGGGTTGAGGTTGCTTCATGAGCAAGGCACAGTTGATGCACAGTTGAATTCCGGTTTCCTTGGGAAACAATCCTCAAGCCCTTTGGTTTATCTTGATCAAATTGACAAATTGAGATACTTGAGAGGCATATATGATGATTGAGATATTTGTGAACCACTGTCATGCTTGCTTTCATCTTCATCTGGCCACATCATTGAGCATAGGGGCCTCATAGGAGCCTTGGATCGCATGATTGCTCAAGCTACAAAACCAACAAAGTTAGTGACATATTTTTATGCTTTTGGTTAGTAAACAAGATAAGAAAAGCAATAATATACAATTAAAGCATGCTTGGTGGTCTCAAACCAACTCACACAAGTCCCAACCCTAGGGTTAGGAGCCAAGATGTTATGATCCTTAAGGCAAATGCAATGTGCAATGATATGATGCCATGAGGGATCTTAGGGTCAAAATTAGGGTCTTACACAACTTCAGAAGACCCAGACACAAGGGAGATCGTCCAGAGTCAACTTCCAGAGGCAGACCAACCAAAGAGGTAACCTGCTATGAATGTAAATAACCTGGACACTACAGAAATGAATGTCCAAATCTCAAGAAAGATAGTTCCAGAAAAGAACGAATCAAGAAAGACTCCTTCAAAACTAAGAAGCGGCTCATGGTAACCTGGGATGACTCTGAGTCTGACGCTTCACAATCTAACTCTGAAGAGGAACATGCAAATGTTGCATTCATGGCTACCACATTTAGAAGTTCATCTGAAAAGGAATCTGACTCTGAAGAGGTATTTTCTGATTTCTTTGATTCTGATCTAGAAGCCTATTTATCAGAATCTCTAAGCTCTTATCAAAAGATTTGGTAGAAATTAAAGATCCTAAAAAGGGTTCATGAAGAAACTGTTGAAGAGTGTGATAAGCTTGAGAAATAAGTTTCTGAACTTAAAGGGAACAATGTTATCCTTGAAAAATAAAATGAATTTTCAACCAAAAAAATGTTTAAAACCTGAAGAAACTCTTTCCAAAGCTCCACCAACTTCTAACACCATCATATATAAATATGAAAAAGCTTTTCAGAAATTTCTGAACAATGGGCTTGAAAGAAGCAGAATGGCTTCTATGGTTTACGGTGTTAGTCACAATAAGAAAAGAGGAATTGGATATGACTCTGATGAAGATGAGTTAATACCTTCTACAGAAGACAAACCTAAATCTTCTTTTTCTTATCATTACACACATGCACAAACACAAAAATTTAATAATGCCAGAAAACCCAAAGTTTCTAGAAACTCTGAGAGAATTAATCATAAAGGACCCAAAAGATTCTAGGTACCAAAAGATAAAATAGTATATGTTGCAGATATCTTGTGCAGCAGAGTTAAAACACCAATCATGGTACCTGGGCTCTGGATACTCGCAACATGTGACGGGAAGAAAGCATATGTTCCAAAGCCTGGAACTTAAAGACGTTAGCTTCATAGGCTTTGGAGGAAATCAGAAAGGAAGAATCAGAGGATCTGGAACGGTTAGTAATTTATCCTTTCCCTCTATTTCTAATGTCCTTTATGTTGAAGGATTAATGCATAACTTGTTATGCATAAGTCAATTAAGTGATAACGGTTATGATATAATCTTTAATCAAAAAACGTGCAAAGCTATTAATCAGAAAAATGGCATAGTCCTTTTCATTGGTAAGAGGAAGAACAACATTTACAAAATCAAGCTTTCAGATCAAAATTTAAAATGTTTAATGTCTGTAAATGAAGAGTAATGGATGTGGCATAGACACTTAGGTCACATTAGCATGAGGAGGATTTCTCAACTAAATAAACTTGAGTTAGTCAGAGGCCTACCTAAGCTGAAGTTTTCTTTAGATGCTCTTTGTGAGGCATGTCAGAAGGGAAAATTTTCTAAAACAACCTTCAAAAAGAAAAATGTTGTTTCTACCTCTAAGCCTCTGGAACTTCTACACATTGACTTGTTTGGACCTGTTAAGACAACGTTAGTCAATGGTAAGAAGTATGGACTTGTCATTGCTGATGATTATAGTCATTATACATGAGTAAAATTCCTAAGACACAAGAAAGATTCAAATTTTGTATTCACTAGTTTCTGCTCAAAATTGCAAAATGAATTTGACTCTAAAATCATCAGAGTCAGAAGTGTGATCATGATGGCGAATTTGAAAACAAACTTTTTGAAGAGCTTTTTGATTCAAATGGAATATCCTATGATTTCTCCTGTCCTAGAACTCCACAACAAAATGGAGTTTTAGAAAGGAAGAATAGGACTCTCCAAGAAATGGCCAGAACCATGATCAATGAAACAAATGTAGTTAAGCACTTCTGGGCTGAAGCTGTGAATACAGTGTGTTATATTCAGAATAGAATCTCTACTAGACCTATTTTGGAGAAGACTCCTTATGAACTGTGTAAGGGAAGAAAACCCAACATTTCTTATTTTTAACCTTTTGGATGTTCATGTTTTATCCTAAATACTAAAGATAATTTGAACAAGTTTGATTCTAAAGCACAAAAATGTATTATGTTGGGATACTCAGAATGCTCTAAAGGCTATAGAGTATATAATACAGAAAGACTAATTGTGGAAGAATAAATACATGTCATATTTGATGATAAGCTTGACTCTGAAAAGTCAAAGCTAGTTGAGAATAATGCAGATTTGGAGATAACTCTTGCAGGCTTTGACAAAAAGACCAAAGAATCTGAAGAAGCAGAAAGGGAAACGTCAGAAGCACCTGAAGTCTCAATCAATCAGAAAAGATCAAGAAATAGACTGAACATTTTTGAAGAATTGATTTTGGGAAACAAGAATGAACCTGACAGAATAAGATCAACATTCAAGGTCTCTGAGGAAACACTGATGGGACTAGTATCTCTAATAGAGCCAATATCCTGTGAAGAAGCTCTTCAAGACAAAGAATGGATTCTGGAAATGGAAGAAGAACTTGATCAATTTGAGAAGAATGGTGTCTGGGATCTTCTACCAAAACCCAAGGGAACTCACGTGATTAGAACCAAATGGGTATATATAAACAAACTCAATGAAAAAGGTGAAGTGGTCAGAAACAAAGCACGACTGGTGGCACAAGGTTACAGTCAACAAAAAGGTATTGACTACAATGAAAC